>NW_012149008.1:730643-732087 GCF_000956105.1 Propithecus coquereli
CATTTCTTCAGATTTTTTTCTGTTCTTGAGACTTGATAATTTTCATTATCCTATCTTCAAATTGACTGATTTCTAAATTCTGCCTGCTCAAATCTGCCTTTGAATCCTTCTAGTGACTTTATCATTCCAGTTATTATACTTTTCAACTCCAGAATTTCTTTTTGGTTTCTTTTTAGTTTTTCTAATCCTTTATTGATATTGCCATTTTGTTCATACATCATTTTCTTCATTTTCTTCATTTTGTTTTAGTTCTTTGAGCATCTTTAAAACAGTTATCTTAAACTTTTTTTTTTTAAGTAGACCTACCATCAAGTTTTTTTAGGGACAGTTTCTGTTGATTTATTTTTTTCTCCTTGAATGGGCCATATTTTCCTTGTGCTTTGTCTGCCTTGTGATTTTTTTTTGTGGAAAACTGGGCCTTTGAATCTAATAATGTGGTGACTCTGGAAATCAGATTCTCTTCCTTTCCCAGGGTTTACTGTTTTTTGATGTTGTTATTGTTTTTTATTTGTTTTCTTTTGTTTTTTTTTTTTTGTTTTTTTGATTGTTGTAGATAGTCTCTGTCCTAAGGATCAGCCTGGGTGTTAATTTAAAGTCTTCTTAGGTCTTTTCTAAGCTTGTGCCTTTACCTGGTCATCTGCAGTCACTTTCTAATTTTTCCTGTGCACACATTGTTTTTGAATGTCCTAGTCTTTAATGTCTGACTCCCAAAAAGGGAGAAAGAGAAAAATGAAAGGGTAGGGGGAAGAGTGCTGACCCTTTAAATTCCCTGGAGTCATTTCCACAAGAGGGGAGGGGCTTGAAAATTTGGAGGAGGAGCAATAACAATGGCCACCTACCTCTTTTACCTCTGTGATTAGAGGAGGGAATCAGCTATTGGAACATGGATCCTGATTTTTAGAGGGCAGGATCTTTTTTGCCCACCCTCTCTCTCACCATCTAGGTGCAAGCTACTCCAGGAACAGGTACAGGGATGCCTGCCATGGAGCTTGGAGGGTGGATGGGTAGCTGCTTCTCTGCTAAGAGCTGTAATGGACCAACATTATCACATTTTACCATCTAAGCCTTCCTGTGAAAGTTGCAAGCATTCAATTGACTCCAGAGTTCTAAAATAGTTACATCAGACAGATGCTGCCAGTTCAACTGTTGTCTAGGTGGGGAGAGAAATTCTTGGTACTTCCTATTCTATCATCTTCTCGGAATCCTACTTAAGTGCATTTTATAAGTTGGGAGACCCCTAAAAAGAAACTGAGGAGGATAGCCCACAGAGGATTCCATGTCATCTGAAGTAGAGGTTTTAGAGACTTTATGTAGCAGTTACAAGAATTTTCTCCATATACCCGGATATTTTTATTCTTTCCTAAGTAGATTTTAATAGCATTTCAATGGTGAACAACTTAGAATGGCTTGTAGTCTAGCTGAGCTTAAATCTACTAACAAAGAA
>NW_012149008.1:736582-737689 GCF_000956105.1 Propithecus coquereli
AAGAAATAGCCTGTTCCAAAACATTAGCTATTCTAAGACGAGATCCCAGTACTGTAACTTTCCCTAAAAGTTTCATTGTTCAGCATCATCTTATTAAATATATTCTGGTTGTGATGCATTGCAGGCCTATTTTCATTCGTCTTTATGTAAAGAGAATTAATGTTGTGTGCTGTTTTGCTGGTAATGTAGAAGGAACCAGGCTAGTGAATTCTGTCTTGCTTTCAATTCCTACAGAGCCAGAATACGTTCCCAGCCAGTTTTTAAAAATCACTTTGGTGACCTACTTACTATTTTATTTTATTTTGTTTTTGATCTCCCAAACTATCTGTTGCCTATTTATAGGAGAAATATTTTGTCTTTTCTATTAATTCATAATCTATTGGTGTCTTTAAACCTCCACTTTCTACTAAAGGAAAATATTCAACTTCTATTATTGCCAACTTGATAAACATTAGGGTAACATGTGACTTGCTAATTTACCAGAACCACCTGCTACCCATTATTTCCCCAGGAAAGACAGGCAGTGTCTTCAGCTTCAGATGGTGAATGTGGCCTGCAGCCTCTGTTTTTCAGAACCAATTTCTTCAACTCCTGCTGCCTAATTGTTGATTCTTTCCCAAAATCTAGCTCATGAGTATTTTCATGTGATTTTTATTTCAAAGAAGTTGGAAGAAGTTGTGTAATATTTAACAAATAGAAAAAGCACAAGGAAGAGATGGAAGAAAAAACATTCTTCTCAAAGATGCAATATCTTGTCAAGAATATGGAAGAGAGAAGAATGTGGAAAAAGAGAATGATTGGCATGTGTGAGGCAACTACTCCATCTATTTGAAAATGGGCCTGTTTAAATGTGAAGGCAAAAATTAATTGCAGGGGGCGATGCTGGAGGCCTGCTCCACTTTGGTAGAACACTTGGTCTTCAAGAGGGCAGAAAGGATTGGGTGAGTTGGAGCCATGACTGCCAGGGAGGCCTTTCTTCCTTTTAGGAGGAGACCATTTTCATTGACCTCTATTATGACGAAGGAAGACTAAATGTCAGATATGAAAAGCAGAGAACATTACATGTTTCATGCCTGCAGTGATGTTGAAAAAACTCATGGAAAACAC
>NW_012149008.1:737739-738982 GCF_000956105.1 Propithecus coquereli
ATTAGAAATAAAAATGCCCGTTGGGGGTATGAGTGTTCACAAAACTAAATTTTAGTATGGAAAAAATGTAATACCTGTTTTAGACCAAGTAGGCATTGTTCATTAAGTTTCTTTTTATGATATATGTGTATATCTGTGTGTGTTTGCTTATTTATTGACTGCCCTTAGACTCAAAGAGAGAACTAGCATGCCTTGTTCAGCACTGTATCTCCAGAATCTAGCACAGTGCCTCCCTGACCCATAATAAATATTTGTCGAATGAAAGAATGAGTTCCACATGTATTGAATATCTACTGTGGACCAGACATGGGGCTAAAATGCTCAGCAAATCAGACGTGGTCTCTGTCCTCATGGAATTTAAAGGAGAAGAAAGGCATTGATTAGGGAACCCTCATATAATATGTTATTCCAAACTGTGGTAATATTTATAGAGGATAAGCAAAGTGTGCCATGAAAACATATAAACATGGGTGGGTACCTTATCTAGTTGGGGTAGGTGGGCTTTAGGAGGTAGCTTTTTTAAAAAAATAATAAAGTGGGGCAGCTTTTATTGTTGCTTTATATTAGTTGCAGTTGTCGAGCTTCGTTCATTTGCTAGCACCTACAAGTTGTTCTTCCAGTTGGTCAGCTAGTGCGACATCAACATCTAAGGTGTAGGAAGGAAAGCAGCCAGGTTCTTGATATGCCATTTCCACAGTATTTGCTGACCTCTGTGGTTGATTAAATTTTGATTATTGCCAAGTGTGCTTTTCTTAGAAGTGATACTAATTTTTCACGTCATGGATAATGTTTGAGAGTTCCTATATTCCCTTGCCAACAGATTGTATTATCAAATCCTTTTATCTTTGCCAGTCTGAGAGGTGAAAAACGATATTTCCAAGGTGGTTTCGGTTTGCATTTTTCTTCTTATGAGTGAGGTTAAACTTCTTTCCATTTGTATAAAAGTAATTTGCTGTCATGTTATCTGTGTTATATCTGGATGTATTGCTTCAAAATAATTTGGGTTGAGAGGGGGTGAAGATGCAGATATTGTAAACCATGAAATGATGCTTCCTAAGGAAGGGAGATGGGTACAAGGTAGTTCATTATCCTATTATCTTCACTTTTTTAATGTTTGAAATTTTCAATAGTACAGTGTTCAAATAATGTTTATTTCCTTTTCAATGAACTGTATTTTCCTAGTATGTCTGCCTTTTAATTGATTTTCAGTAACTCTTTATGTATTTAGGAAATTAGTTCTTTG
>NW_012149008.1:752221-753884 GCF_000956105.1 Propithecus coquereli
TCATTGGCCCTGGAAATAACCAGATAACAGTACCCCTAACAGAGGAGCCACTTCTTTTCCATTAAAACTTTGTCGTTGCTTTACAATCCTGTACCTAGAACTTCACGCCATTGGGACATTGGACACCAGTGTGCCTCAGGCTTCTGAATGCCATGGATCAATATAATTTCAGAAAATGCTGTGGTATAATATACAATTATCAAGTTTTAATTTTGTTCATTAAGGACATTTGGCAGCATAACTGCCATCATGACAGAATATAACTGAGATTTTTCCTACCAAGAGAGTACAAAAAATGTAAAATTAAATAAATTCATTAGCTTGTGAAAAGTCAATGTATCATTCATATTTTTCTTATTTTGCCATCCACCACTGAAAAAATATGTTATGGTCTGTAGATTCGTATTTGGGGACCACAGTCTTACATACTCAGCATAAATATTTATTGGAAAAGTAGAACCTTCACTTAATCAAGCATTTACTGATTAAATTACTGATCTGTGTAATACCAGATACCAGTTTTATCCAGATCATTTCCTTATACTGAATTAGCTAGTTCAGCTTTTATGTTTAGACACATCTTTCTGTATTTTGTATCTCTCTCTATTGATGTTTGAGTTCTCCGATAACACAAATGAGAAGGAAGAATTATTTAAGGTATATGTGAGTAGAAATATGAATTGACCTTTAAAAGATTGAAAAGTATCATCATTCGAAGGGTAGAATGGCTTCTATTTATAAATACGATGTGTAATTTCTGGCTTATGTATGTATATTCTAGACTGGAAGTACTACATAAATTCTATTGATTTTGTCTCATCTAAATTACAATGTCAAACAGATATTAGGGTTTTATCGTAAGAAAGTTATGGGATTTCACATGGGCACATTAATTACAATAATTGGGCAGTAAAGAAGCCATAGGAATAGATAACATGCTGTACGTTTTGATGAGATTGTAGTTATAACCTCTTATTTATGGCAATAAAATCTTGTTAATTGGCACTGCTGACAAGCTCTTCTGCTTTTCTTTTCTGCTTTCCAGGTTGGTTTATCAGTCTTTTTAAGAACTATAAATGGGGAGCCACACAATATACAATAAAGCTCACATTCCGAGGTTTTCTGTATTTGTTCATGGTATACACATCAGACTCATTCAGCACATATTTGGTGATCATTGTTCTAAGTACACCTAAGTATGCAGAGATATATAAAGTGGTGCCTACCCTGAAAGGCTAATAATGGAAAAGGGAGGTAAGATATCTCTATGTAAATAAATGTGACCCACACTTATTGAGCCACATATGTGAGCCACATGTTTAAGTTCCTTAAAAGTAGGATACAATACTATGCAAGTTCAGAAGAGGAAAGGATGATTCCAGGCTTGGGTGATCAGTGAAGCTGTAGGGCTCAGCGGTAGAGGAATTACTTTGCATCTGTGACATAAAGCTCTGAGTTATTTCTAACTATACATCTACATTCTAGAACTGTAGTGAGAGGTAGGTGGCTAAATGCACTGACGTGGAAATAAACTTTTGTTCTAGGCCCAGCTGCCTTGCAACCTCATTTTGTGTCCTTGAGTATATAAAATTGATGTAATAATATGTGTCCAGCATATCTCGCTATGATAAATGAGATAATGTGGATGCCTAAGCTGCTCCCC
>NW_012149008.1:753934-761666 GCF_000956105.1 Propithecus coquereli
TCTTTGATACATTTGGACTCTGAAGATGTGGCCACACTACTTTTACATAGCTCTGACAGTTATTATGCTGTATTTTAAGGGATTGTACACCCCTTTTGTTTCTGCTGCCTGTGTTATCTGTCACATAATTGATTGTCAGTGTTAGCTGCATTGACTGCTGAGCAATTCTAACACTGAATCATTTACTTTATAGTCATCGTTCTTCTCAAGGTTGGTATTTGCCTCATTTCCTAAAACTCTGCCCCACCCATCTGCCTTCTCAGTCTATAAAGGATGTAGGCTTTTAGAAATATATTGAATTATTGCTCCAAAATATGAAAAAAATACACTTTTAATGTATTTTTAAAATTTGAAGTCCAGAACTCAATATGAGGACATACCGATATAATAGAGCATTGTTATAATGTGGTTTTTATCTATTAGAAAGTCTAAAGGCTAAGGTCCCAAGGTTAGTTTTATAGTACAAGTTCAGTGTTTATGGAAAGAGAAATAATTGAAATATTGCTCATGATTTATTTTATACCTGTGGCTAGAGTCAGGCATGCGTTTCTTATTCACATAAGTAGCATTTCCTTTGCATTTCTTCTTTCTATATTAGTTACTCTTCTAAGTATCTGAAATGTGGGACTTGGTAGAATTGGTCATTTTATTTTACAGAAAAGTCATTTAAGAGCAGCTTTGAAGCAAGGTCAAGCATTTGTCCTTGTGGCTTCTTGTAGCCATTCCCAAGCGCTGCATGTAGCACCTGGACATGCTTGGAATCAGGAAGGGCCTCGATGTAATTTAGATGAGTAGTTAATTCGAATCAAAGCAAGTGGGAAGCAAGTAAATTTAACTTCAGTGATTATGATTCCATTTGATTAAATCTCTACTTTTGATTACACGTATCAGTGAGAACACACTTTAAATATACCCAACTATTAAATATTGAAGGGGATGAATAGGATGAACCAGGGACATATAGAAGAAATTCCACTATTCTTCAACTAGGATATATCCCCTGCAGCTTTACTGAAATATTTTTAGAGCAAATGAAAGGAATTAATTCTTTTACATATGGGACTTATTACTCTAATTGTTAACTAAAATATACAACTCATTACCATGGAAGGTCCCAAGTCTATATACTTTCTAGTAAGACTTAAATAAATTAATTGATAATAGCTCCTTAGCATATAAGGTGAATTAGTAATGTCAATAATGTTTATAGTACTTTTGTAAACATGAACTTGGAGAGCTGTCTTTCTGAATTTTTATTGTCCTTTGATTATAGTCTTTAGAAAAAGGTGTCTTGGCTGAATAGGCTAGAGAGCTTACTCAGTATGACCACTTCTTAAATCTTTGCTTTGTATTTGGCAAAGTAAAAAAAAAAATCTGTTCTTGATTTCTCCTGTTTTATATACTACAGCAGGTTCAAATCAGAGACCTGACCACTTAAAGGAATAATAGACAAAATCTATTTCATGGGTTGTTATAACTGTATTTAGATGTCAGCCCTTATGCCGTATCAAGGCTATTTCTCTATCTGGCAGATAGTGGGAGCTGCCTTAGGTCTTGTCATATTTGTGCACTTGTTAGTGTCATAATACAAAAGATGCTCCGAGTTCAAACTGACACTGTATCTTTTCATTGTGAAAACTAACCAACTAACAAAAAACTTGTGTCAAATGAAACTCTGCCCTTGGTGATGTGCATGGGTGGATGTCATATGTGATTAAAGCCCCTTCATTTGTATCTCAGGCTGTATTTCTATTACCTGGGCTTCTATAGCTCCCAGCCCACCCCCTTGCTATGGTATCTAATCAGATTGATCTGTGAATTCACAAGATGGGGATTAACTTTGCATTTGCAGCCTGATTTAGGGATGGGTACATACCAAATGCCCAAGAATTTTAATGAGTGAATAAATAAGAAAAAGATGCAAAGAAGGTAATTTTTTAATAAGAGAAAGTAACATTTTTTAAAGTTTCAGCACTACTCACAGTGGGTCTAAGGATCCAGAGCACCAGTGTCAGTTGAGAGAAATGCAAATTGTCCCATGGAGGGGGTGAGTAAATTGGAACCTTTGGGTGCAGTCCCACAGTTCTCTATGCTTTAGATGATTCTTATGCATGCTAAAGTTTGAGAACACTCTTCTTAACATCACAAACATCACGGAGTTTTGCAGCTTTATAACATTCATGCTTTGCAAAGCAGTCTGCCATCTGGTATCTCACCTGAGTGGGCCTCACCACTCTCCTTATCACAGGCAGGGGCATTATAGTTAATCCTAGATTTACCCAGAGAAATGTAAAAGCCGAAATAAATAATTTGACAGTTTGTTGGTGGTAGAATTAAGATTAGAAGTGGTCTTTTTCCACCATGTAAGTTTGCTTTCTGGCTTATGTAAAGATGATGTTCCTAACTCGTTTCCTGGGCCTGATTTTCTTTTTCCTCAGAAGGGCAATATTTGTACTGGCATATCCATTTTCCTGCCCACACCCCCCTACGTGAGCGATGGCAGGCCTCTCGGAGATAGCCGGACGTGTTAAGAGGTGGATTAAGCAGCTACAGAATAAATGGATGCTAATTAGCTCAGTTGAGAGTCAAATTTAGTTAGCGAAACAATTCCTCTAGAGACCTCGTACATTCTTGTACTAAGAATAATAGACAACAAAGTACGAAGAATATGCACCTAAGATCTTAACTTTTGTTATTTCTGGAAAGTGGATTTATGGATAATTTTTTCAACGTTTGGCTATGGTGAAATACTACTTTTGGAATGAGGGACAGGCTTTTGAAAGAATGATACTGATACTTCAATTGAAAGAAAGAGGGCCTGGGTTTATTTTCTAATTTTAGCCACCTGTTTACCATACATCAGAATTAGAAGTTTGAGGTCATCTCTTTAGAATCCAGAAACTTGACAAGGAAGGAAGTGACACAGGAAGGAAGGAAGTGACTAGAGTCAGGACCCAGCTCAGTATTCTTGTTATTTTCGCTGTGTTTCATTCTATATTACTAATAATTTTTTCCTGTTCTTTTCATAGTGCAGATGGAGAATTAGTCAGCACTCTTCAAATAGTAACTTCTTTTTACATGAAGATGGTTATTAATAAGTGGTAAAACTTATCTCTCTTCCTTAAAAGTAGGTATTAGATAACCTTGAAGATTAAATGGGATCTATGTCCTATTTGAAATGAAAAATACTAGCTCAGCTGAGCTTAAGAAAATGTGTGAGATGTAGCCAGGTAAAACTAAGACCGTTTTGGTATAATAGATGATCAGTTTCTTTTAATTTTTCATATAAAATCTAAACTCTGAGTTCACTACTTTCTTACCTTGTAGAGCATAGTGGTAGGCAAATAGCCATTCTGTGATTATTGCCTTTGTCAGTGGGAAAACATAGAACCCTGATATTAAGGTCTCAGCAGGTAAATAGTAGAACAGAACTGACTTCTGCCTTGTGTGTATCTTTGCTTCGTGACCACGGAAGGCAGCTTCTTGGCTGCAAACTGAGGTTTTCCAGCCAAATGACTAATTCAAGGTTCCCTGGATGTTAAATTTAGATTCAGATAGTCTTATCTCACCTTAAATATTGAACACTTTTCACAGCTTGATGATGTAGCTTTACACCATACATATTTCTTGGCTTGTGCAACTGTGACTGTTCCTTAACATTTGCTGTTTCTTAGCCCTCTGCCTTTTTTTTGTGGCGGCACTTGAAGATGAGATACATAGGGATTGCTGTGGGTAGGAAGTTAGTAGGAGATCTAGGGGAATAAGTAACATTTTACTTACATCTGTAAGAAGACTGTTTTTAAAACCTGCCAGGTAATTGGATGTGTGTTTAAAGAATAAATACTTTCTTCATCTTGACACTTTTATTTTACATAAAATGGATTCTATTGCAGTATTTTTTTTTTCTTAAGAGACAGGGTAGGATCTCTCTCTGTCGCCCAGGCTGGAGCGCAGTGGCATGATCTAGCTCACTATTGCAGCCTCAAACTCCTGGGCTCAAGTGATCCTCCTGCCTCAGCCTCCTTAGCAGCTAGGACTACAGGTATGTGCACCACGCCTGGCAAATTTTTTTTTTAGCCTTGTTTTTTTAGTTTTCTCCTGCGTTATGACTGCTTTAGCTGTGTGCTCCATGTGGAGCAAGGACCCCAGGTCAGTAACTTTAATCCTAGACTTCTCCTAATACTGCCACCCTGCATTGCTCATTCTTTTGCTTATGAACTCAGTTGCCCACAAAATTTGACTGAGTGTGAGTGTTTTCTCCATTCCGGACACTGGGCCAGGTGTTGGGGGAGAGGTGTTTTACAAAGAAGGATAAAATAGGAATTCTGCCCTGACTTTCTGGCCCAGGAAGCTATGCATACTATTATTTTTTGGTTTCTTTCAGTTCATTGTAATAATTTGTTTGGAGGGACTGTAGAATCACAGAAGAATGAGGGCATCAGCTCTTGTTCCGTGAATTAGGCCTCTTTTGGTCATAAGTGACAGAAATGCAAATTGAACTAACTTAGTCAAAGAGGGGTTTTTATTAGAATGATAATATGTATCTTATAGAATACAAGCAGGACTTTACTAACAAAGCTGTATGAAGGACAGATGCAGCCGGGCCTTGGGAACGTCTGGAATATCTCTCACCTCCCTTTTGTTCTTTCTAGACGGTAACCGTTAAAGGTATAGAAGTCAATTCATTGTAACTTTTAGTTTGCTTTTTTTTTAGTGTACATTCCCATACATGGTTGCATATAATTCTCACAATCAGTTTATGATTAGCAGATTGTGACTGAGGAGACTGAGATTTGGAGAATTCCCATGATGTATTGAAAGTCTGTTTAGCAGAGAGCTGGTGTTGAAGTCTAGGTTTCTAATGCCAGTGCTTTATAATGGCATTTATACTGCATTGCTATCCCAGGACTAAGAGTTTCTTTCACCAACTGTGATGCTGTATTACGTATCATTGCACATTATTTTATGACTTTAGAAATAACCTGTGAGAGGGGCATGTGTGTGTATTTTTTTCTGAAGGACAGAAAGTACAATTAATTGAAATTCAAATCTCTAAGGTTCTTAGGCCTTTACTATTTAATAATTCAATTCGGTTTAGGGAATCATCAAGTAATTTAATGCTTTTGCCTATTCTTTTGTCTTTTAGATCACTGGTGAAAATCTTGATCCTAATAGTATATAAGCAGCTCAGCTAACTGCAACATGTTTTATTTCTACTTTCATTAGATATTTTGTGATGGCAGGGGGATTGGGAATGATTTTAATGGGGCTTTGTGTGTTCAGGTCATCCTGAACGTGTCTGCAGCTAAAGGCAAATGCTTTTCAATCTCGTGTTGTGTGGGCAGTTAGTTGGAGAGTGTAAAGGGATATTAACATATTTCAGTTTATTTCTGGTAGCATTAAATTGGGCCAGACTAGTGCAGATTTACATCCTGTTTATTTGAGTGATTCCCAGTCTCTTTTATTCTTTGATGCATCGGGCAAGAGTCTTCTTCCTTTTTCCTTGTCTTTTCTGGGGAGTGAACATGCTGGTGAGGAACAGTGTGCCTTTGTACAGTGTGTGATTGACTTTGGTTTCTTTTTGCTTATCAGCCATTCACTGCTCATCCCACTGCTGAGTTCCTTTCAATGCTCCACTGAAACCCTTTTTGCCAAGCTCACTGGTGGCCTGTGCGGTGTACATTTCTCTCTCTTTACCTTACTTGACCTGCCTGTAGCCTTTGACTCTGTTGATATTCTCTTATCCTTTTGTCTTCTAAAATGTTCCCTGGTTTCCTTCTTCCTCTCTAGATATTTTCTAACCATCTTTTATTTCCCGGAGTGTGGACTCTGACCCTCACTTGCTTTTCTTATTCTGCATATGATCTCTGAGTGATTGCGTCCTCTCAAATATTTATGACTTTTTAAATTTCCAGTATCAATTTCTCTCCTAAACTCTATACATACATATCCAAATATCTAAGGACAAACACCTTAACTTGACATATCCAGATCTAAACCCAACAATTTTCTTTCCAAATCTCTAACTTAATTTTAATTCTTTCTCTCTCTCTCTTCCTCTGGAAAGGTAATCACTGTCTTCATTGTTGTTCAAGAGAGAAATCCAGATGATGAAGGAATTCCGAACCCTCTCCTCTCTTTAGTATTGTACCATTTACCTCAACGAGTTCTATTTTCTAATTCAATCCTTCTAACAGCTCTGCAAGGCTCCTAGAACAGGTATTAATTAATATTTTAATTTTACAGATGGGGACACTTGGAGAAGTTGAGAAATATTTTTCATAATTAAAGGTGTAGAAAGTATCAGTGCTGGAAAGGAATGGAAATTTTTTGTTTCTTACATGTTGCTTATGTAAGAAGGAGAAATAAACAACAAAAACCAAGTGAACAAAAAGAAAAAAGTTAATGTCCTCATGGTAGTAAGAATTTAAAGGAATCAGCTTTCACGATGTTTCAGTTTTGTGACTCCAGCTTCCCCATTCGCTGTTGTACGTATTTCCTCTTCACTGCTAGAGAGGTGTTAGGCCTTCACCATCCTCACTCAGAGTCACAAATGCTGTTTTATTATTTTTTTTAAAGACAGCTATATTGACATATAATTCACATATTATACAATTTACCTATTGAAAGTATATAATTCAGCGGTTTTTAGTATGTGCATAGGGTTTTGCAGTCATCACCACTTTTGAGTTGTGGACATTTTTGTCCTCCCTCAAACAAACTCCACATACTTTACCAATCAATTCCCACCCTCCCCCAGCCTAAGTAACCACTGATGTATTTTCTGTCTCTAAAAATTTTCCTACCCTTAATATTTCACATAAATAGAATCATACAATATGTAGTCTTCTGTGACTAACTTTTTCCAATTAGCATAATGATTTCCAGGTTCATTCCTGTTGTATCATATATCAGCACTTCATTCCTTTTTATGGCCAAATAATATTCCATTGTGTGAATATACCACATTTTGTTTATCCGTTCATCAGTTGATGGACATGTGAATTGTTTCCACCTCTTGGTTGTTATGAGGGCTGCTATGAACATTTTTGTATAAATTTTTCTGTGCAAGTGTGTTTTCATTTCTCTTGGGTATATAGCTAGGAATGGAATTACTAGGTCCATATGGTAACTCTATGTTTAATGTCTTGTGGAGCTGCCAAACTGTTTTCCAAAGTGGCTGTACCACATTGCATTCCCACCAGCACTGTATGAGAGTTCTAATTTCTCTACATCTTTACTAAACATTTTTTATTGTTTATCTTTTTGATTATAGCCATCTTGGTGGGTTGAAATTCTAGCTCATTGTGCTTTTGATTTGCATTTTTCTGATGGCTAATGATGTTGAGCATCTTTGTTTGTTTATTGGCCATTCATATTTTCTTTGAAGCAACGTATATTCAAATCCTTTGTCCATTTTTAAATCCAATTGCCTTCTTTATCATGAGTGTAAGAGTTCTTTAGATATTCTAGATACAAGTCTTTTATCAGATCTATGATTTGCAAATATTTTTTCCCATTTCGTGGATTTCCTTTTCATTTTTTTGTTGGTATCTTTTGAAGTATAAATGGTTTTAATTTTGATGTTATAACTGCAGCTTTTATTAATAATATGGCATGATTGTGCTTTGGTAAGCCAATAGAGAACTTCTTTCTCTTTGAAATGGGTAGAGGTCTCAAAGTAGGTACAGCTGCAAGTAGAGTCTCCCCACTTCTGGTCTCTTCCTAGCTA
>NW_012149008.1:761716-763609 GCF_000956105.1 Propithecus coquereli
TTAAAGGAATAATAGACAAAATCTATTTCATGGGTTGTTATAACTGTATTTAGATGTCAGCCCTTATGCTGTATCAAGGCTATTTCTCTATCTGGCAGGTAGTGGGAGCTGCCTTAGGTCTTGTCATATTTGTGCACTTGTTAGTGTCATAATACAAAAGATGCTCCGAGTTCAAACTGACACTGTATCTTTTCATTGTGAAAACTAACTAACTAACAAAAAACTTGTGTCAAATGAAACTCTGCCCTTGGTGATGTGCAGGGGTGATGTCATATGTGATTAAAGCCCCTTCATTTGTATCTCAGGCTGTATTTCTATTACCTGGGCTTCTATAGCTCCCAGCCCACCCCCTTGCTATGGTATCTAATCAGATTGATCTGTGAATTCACAAGATGGGGATTAACTTTGCATTTGCAGCCTGATTTAGGGATGGGTACATACCAAATGCCCAAGAATTTTAATGAGTGAATAAATAAGAAAAAGGTGCAAAGAAGGTAATTTTTTAATAAGAGAAAGTAACATTTTTTAAAGTTTCAGCACTACTCACAGTGGGTCTAAGGATCCAGAGCACCAGTGTCAGTTGAGAGAAATGCAAATTGTCCCATGGAGGGGGTGAGTAAATTGGAACCTTTGGGTGCAGTCCCACAGTTCTCTATGCTTTAGATGATTCTTATGCATGCTAAAGTTTGAGAACACTCTTCTTAACATCACAAACATCACGGAGTTTTGTAGCTTTATAACATTCACGCTTTGCAAAGCAGTCTGCCATCTGGTATCTCACCTGAGTGGGCCTCACCACTCTCCTTATCACAGGCAGGGGCATTATAGTTAATCCTAGATTTACCCAGAGAAATGTAAAAGCCGAAATAAATAATTTGACAGTTCGTTGGTGGTAGAATTAAGATTAGAAGTGGTCTTTTTCCACCATGTAAGTTTGCTTTCTGGCTTATGTAAAGATGATGTTCCTAACTCGTTTCCTGGGCCTGATTTTCTTTTTCCTCAGAACGGCAATATTTGTACTGGCATATCCATTTTCCTGCCCACACCCCCCTATGTGAGCGATGGCAGGCCTCTCGGAGATAGCCGGACGTGTTAAGAGGTGGATTAAGCAGCTACAGAATAAATGGATGCTAATTAGCTCAGTTGAGAGTCAAATTTAGTTAGCGAAACAATTCCTCTAGAGACCTCGTACATTCTTGTACTAAGAATAATAGACAACAAAGTACGAAGAATATGCACCTAAGATCTTAACTTTTGTTATTTCTGGAAAGTGGATTTATGGATAATTTTTTCAACGTTTGGCTATGGTGAAATACTACTTTTGGAATGAGGGACAGGCTTTTGAAAGAATGATACTGATACTTCAATTGAAAGAAAGAGGGCCTGGGTTTATTTTCTAATTTTAGCCACCAATTTACCATACATCAGAATTAGAAGTTTGAGGTCATCTCTTTAGAATCCAGAAACCTGACTTGACAAGGAAGGAAGTGACACAGGAAGGAAGGAAGTGACTAGAGTCAGGACCCAGCTCAGTATTCTTGTTATTTTCACTGTGTTTCATTCTATATTACTAATAATTTTTTCCTGTTCTTTTCATAGTGCAGATGGAGAATTAGTCAGCACTCTTCAAATTGTAACTTCTTTTTACATGAAGATGGTTATTAATAAGTGGTAAAACTTATCTCTCTTCCTTAAAAGTAGGTATTAGATAACCTTGAAGATTAAATGGGATCTATGTCCTATTTGAAATGAAAAATACTAGCTCAGCTGAGCTTAAGAAAATGTGTGAGATGTAGCCAGGTAAAACTAAGACCGTTTTGGTATAATAGATGATCAGTTTCTTTTAATTTTTCATATAAAATCTAAACTCTGAGTTCACTACTTTCTTACCTT
>NW_012149008.1:766717-796094 GCF_000956105.1 Propithecus coquereli
TATATATATTTCTTACACTTTTGAAAAACTCATTATCATATTAAAAATGATGTAATAAATTAAGCAACTTTTGTTTCCATCACACATTAATAACTGAAAGGTAAAAATCATTAAAAATATGGGTTTCTGTCTTTTTAAATGAGTTTTATCTTTTATACATGTGGTTTAAAATAAATGGGGATCCTATCTTCAAGTTATGAAATGAGTTAGTTGTTTATATATTTATTTAGACAACTTTGTGGAGATATAATTTACATGCCATAAATTTTGTCTATTTAAAGTATAAATTTCAATGGTTTTTAGTATATTTATGGAGTTGTACAACCATCACCGTAATATAATTTTAGAACATTTTCACCTCCCCCAAAAACTTTGTGTCCATTAGCAGTCACTCACCATTCCCTACTCTCTATACCCTCCATCCCTTGGCAGCTAGGTACTAATCTGCTTTCCAGAAGTGACATTTTTGTTATGAGTTCGTAGACTTCATATCTTTGGTTTTCTATGGATCCTTGGAAATTTTACAGTTTAAGGGAAAGTAGACAATATGTGTTTAAGACTCAATAGAGGCATCAATTATGTGTTACATCTGTCAGAAGCTTGTAGTCCCCAAATTAATTATACATTTGGCAATACTGTTGCTATTTCATGTTAATACATATATGTACCAATGACATAAGCTAGTTTACAGACAAAGAACATAAAACAAAAACTGATCTAATAAAAGGTGAGAGGTGGAACGTAGAGATAACCTTTCATGTATTTTGTTTAATCAGTTTGAGGTCAAGCTATGACAGTGTTCTTTGTCTTTTTCCTTTCTTTCTCTTCCTCCATCTTCCTTCCCCTCTTAGCTATCTACTTTTCTGCCCTCATATTTTTTTTCTTAAACATGTTTTAGAAGAATGACCGTAGTCATGACTTCAGTTAATCTATTGCTGATTGTTCCTTAACTATTCTATTCATCTTTATTATCAATCCATAGATTTGAGAATAAGGCATTTTTTGAATAAGAGGTTCATGTAAATATTTTACATTGTTATTGCTATACAATGAAAATTGTTATATAACTTTTAAATTGTTTTTAGGTTCCTGTCTTTTCCAGTTCCCTCAGAATTCTTTCAGATTACACAGTCCTGTGGAATATTAGGCTATAAACCCATGAATAAACTGGATATCTAATGACACAGACAGATGAACTAATGTTGCTAAATATAAGAACAGTAGTTGACGGAATACGTAATATAATCATTCTGAGATACGTTGAATAGACCAAGAGAAGTTTTTGAGATTGGTGATGAGTTGATCCTTGGAGGTAGAGGAGATGGGACCTGGAGCTCCAGATAGGTGGAGAAGCTAATGAGATAATAATAAGTGGCACAAAAGGACTGAATGAACCAGGACATTCAGGGATAAGTATGAAAAGGTGTTTAATTATAACTGGAGGTTTGTATTGTGGACTAGAAGATAAACTTGGATAGGTAGATTTGAGTGCAGGTTGTGGAAAGCTTTGTCATCTAAGTGGTTTGTGGTTTATCTTTAGACTAATGGTTTCCGAACTTGGCTACATAATCTATTTACCTAGGGATTGATCCTTAGCCCCATTCATACCTTTTGAATGAGCATTGTTGTGGATAAGGACTATATTCTGTGTTTTTTAGCTCTTAAGGTGATCCTGATGTATTTGCTTAGGATCCTGTATTTGGGAATCATTGCTTTGGACCAGTGGTTCTCAAAGTATATTTCCCAGACTGGTATCATCAGCGTTATCTGGGAACATATTAAAAATACAAATTTTTATCCCTACCTTAGACTGACTGAAGCAGAAACTCTGGAGGCGGGGCCCTACAGTCTGTGTTTTAACAAATCCTTCAGGTGATTCTTATGTACGCTGCAGTTTGAGGACCTTTGCTGTAGGTTGAAATTGGACCTTTGGGGATTTTGATTAGGGTATGATGAAATGAAGGAAGATTAGTGTGGTAGCAGTGAACAGGACTGACGAGACTAAGGCAGGCAAACTATTTTGTAGGCTAATGGAGAGTCTACGGGTTATATTATTAGTGCTTGAAGTTTTTCTAATAGTGAAATAAACAAGACAGGCTTTGATGGTGGATAATAAAGGAATAAAAACAGGGGAAAAAAGGATTTGTAAACTTGTTCAGAGTGTTTTAGAAAATCTGTAAAATGATATGTTCTGCCTGTTGGCCTGGTTTCCAATATGACAGATATTTTAATGATGGTTTAGTGTTAAATTATTGGGACCAGCTATGTGCTAGGTACCGGGGAATAAGATGAACAAAAGAGAGAGTGCTCACTCTGGTAAAGTAAGAGGGAGCCTGCAATAATGTATATTTTTTCTTTAAATTCTGTGTTAAAGATCTTGTTCAAGTAATAACGCAGGGGACCCTGGCTAGGAAGTATTTAATGTTCACTTACATGGAGGGTTTAGGACAGAAGATTTTTGGTTAAGTTTCCATGTAGTGTTTTACGCATAGGGTCAGTTTAGTTTTCGTACACTTGTTGGAGGAATGTTCTTTGGGTTAAAAATCATTCCTGAAGAATGAAATAATTGAGAACAATAGATACCTGTAGTTAAGCATGTAACAGCTTGAATGAAGATGATGAGATAATATGATGAATGAATTACAGGTATTTAGAATTTAGGTTTGAATTTCATTGTTTCTTTGAATGGGAAATGTTTCTTGCTGAAGAGTAAAATGTTCTCTTATGTATTAAATCTCGGAAAGGAAAATAATTGTTGATCTTCCAAAGACTGCACCAATTTGCCCCATTGGAACCTGGGCTTTTCCTGGCAGGCAGAACCCATCCTTCAGTCGGAAGGCTCATTTGTCTCAGCATGTTTGTGTCTGGAGACAGACAGCGAGGAGACAAGACTATAGCTATCACAGTAACAGGGTGTCATAGTTTTCCCCTGGTTGTCAGCCCTGTGACCACACACCATTGCACGCCTTTTTCAATTTTACACTCTTTTTGAAACTGTGATAATAGAAATACATGTTTTTGCCCTTTTGAGCAGTGGCAGCACCTTCCAAAATGTCACCTGCTTGGTGACATGTCTGTCATACCGTGGGCTGTGTGTTTTCAAGTGTTTAACACTACTGAAGTATACTAGAAACAGAAAAATATTCATTTCTTGTTGAATTCTGCATAACAGGAAATATGAGGATTGAGTTGCATAAGCCCATCCTCCAGATGTTACGATTCTGAAAAAAATCTAGTTTTTTCATATCTCGTTTCAAAACAAAACTGTTTAACCATTGTTGGCTGAAATGGGCAACCCCTTGGTATGCTAAGCAGTGTCTATGGATGGAGGCAGCAGGTTCTCATTACACTGTTTACCACTGACAGTGACACCCAGAACAAGTCACTTCACTCTTTTTAGTGCCTTGATTCCTTTTTCTGGAGATTAACAGAGACAGAATGTAAAATCATTTTGCTTTTGTTAACTGCCACATAGATGTTTAAATAGTGATAAAATTAACCTCATGCAGAGAGAGCTTGAAGTTTGCTGTCAGGTAAGAAAATCCACAAAATCATTAGTACTGATCCATGACCTGGAGGGGATTTTCAAGGAGACGGATGCAATTTCTATTTTGAATCTAGGTCTGAAATTAGACTATTCTTAGGATTTGTTGAATTCGATATTTTGGTTGGGTGAGGATTCCATACCTTAAAGTAAAACTCGCTTTTTTCAGTATTCCAGGCCAGATACCTTGTGTGAGTATGCTTGCAGAAATAGTTTTACTTCATTTCTCAGCCTTTAAAACTTTTTGATAACCTCTATTTTGGGTGGCAGAGTACAGTCATATTGTCAGCCAGGCTGTTGAGTCTCTAGAAAGGTGCTTGCTCCTAGATTTTTAGTTCTGTCTTGTCAATGGATACTATGCTGCCAAATGAACAGAATTTAATTAACATTTGAAAGTTAAATTAAAAATCTTCCTCTAAATTGGAGTCAGTTCCTATAGCACCAGAACTCTCTCCCTGTGCTGTTTTATGTTCACTACTAATTCTTCGAGCAGGAACTAATGGGCAGCCGTGGAGAGTCCTCTGGCTTCTCGGACAGATGTGGCAAATGCCCAGGTCAAAGTGCTAGGGTGTCTGATGTTCAGAGAAGTCTGATGCAAATGTTGTGGACATCTTAATTCACTGGGGCAAATATTAGAAAATAGTAACTTGGCAGGGGATACCCCAGAATAGGTAGATTGATGACAAGTCTGCTGTCCTTAAATTCCCAGATACCAGGATGGGTCTGCTTAGACCTGATCACAGTCTTGGTCTAGAGGACCCCAGGGTAGAAATGGCAGCTCTTCCTCCAAAGCCCTCTTTGTTTGATTTTGTATGAGATTTTAGAGGATGAACTGTTAAAAGCCAAATGCTGGTCAGACTCATGCTGCTACTACGGCTGCTCTAAATGCACTTATCAAGATTTGGTGCGCCCGGGCCAAAGCAGGAGTGTTGCCAGGAACCAAGAGCCCGTAATGAATGGTGATGATTAATAGTAATAGCTAAAATAGTGTATCATTATCTGATTTGAGTGAAATTAAAGCAACTGACATGACCTTCACTGACATTGCTCTTGCCTACGTAAGAAGATTTTAGAGCAATAATAATTATATTTTCTTGAATTGGTAAATCACTGTTGTTTTTTCTTAATGTCTTTTTCTGAAACCTATTCTGATTGTGGAAGCAATGAGTATGTCTGAATTCTCAATTATAGTAATAGTTCTTTCAGTTTGATTATCTTTTGCTGCATACCAAATTATTCAGAAACTTTGTGGCTTAAGACAACAACCACTTTCATTTCTCATGGTTTTTCGAGTCAGAAATTCACGAAGGCTGAGATGCACAGTGCTTGACATGGCATCAGCTGGGATCATTCACTTGGCTGCTTCAGCTGCACTGTGGGCTGGGTTAGAAGGTTCAAGAAGACTTCATTCACTATGTGTCTGGGACCTTCGTGCTTCTCCACATGGCTTCTGTCTCTCCATATGACCTGGCAGCAGGGTAGTCTCGGGGTAGTTGGACTTCTTACGTGATAGCTGGCTTCAAATAGGAAGCATTTTAAAAGGCAAAGGCTGAAGATCTTTTAAGGCTGGGCCTTGGACATTCGATAGTATCACATCTACCACATTCTTTTGGTCAAAAGAGCAGCTCAGATTCAAGTGGAGGGAAAATAGAGTGCATTTAGTGGGAGAAGTGGCAAAGAATTTGCAGCTGTTTTTATTTCACCATTCCATTGTTGACTTTGTAAGTTTGCCTTTATGGATCCACCAGAGTCAGACACTTGTTGGGTCTTTGTCACAAGGTAAAGGTCGACATTTTATTCTTGTCTACTGCTCTTAATTTGTTAGAGAATATTTAAATGATTACCAGGCTCAGCAAATTTTACCAGTTCAATCATACTGTAGCCTATTCAAGATGCATTTAGGAAAATACAAGTCTTTCATGTTTATGAAATCTCTTACAGTAACCACATTTTGTTAATCTGTCACTTTAACCTCAAGCACTGAAATGATTTCTTATATCTTATTAATCCCTTTGATCTTTCTGTTCTTACCATTTGTCCTATTGTCCCCCATTTTAGAGATGGAGAAACTGAGATAAGTTGTAAATCATGTTTTTAGCACCAAAAGGGTCATGTGTAGAACTCAGCTACCTGTAGCTTTCTTTTTACACTTTTAAAGTCATTGATTTATAAGCCTTCTTTGGCTTATACTTTGACATCTTGACATTTAACTTAAGAGAATCTCTGATACTCTTTTAGTTGATTCATTTAGTTGAAATGATTTTAATTCACATATTTTTTAAATAAGGCCTTTTTATTGAGGAATATGTCTCACAAGGCATTTTACTAAGTGTATATATTGTATTTATAGAAGTGTGTTTACACCTATACATGTATGGTTGTTTTCAAATTGTAAAGATTTAGGATTTCAAGTTTATTTATTTTTTACATCGACAAATAAAGTTGTATGTGTTTACCGTGTGGATTTCAAGTTTAAAAGAACTCTGTGCCATCTGTGCATAGAGACTGGCCCTTCCCTGTTTTAAAATGCCAAAGATTTTGATAAATACACTAGGATTGGTTTGAACCTTTGCATTACCCTGTAGGGTCAAGGCAATTCAGGCTGCTTCTTTGTTGGTTTTGGCAGTGGCTTCAGATTAGATCATCTGAATTTTGTGAATATTTTGGTAATTACAGCTATTACAGTGGTCACTGGACCTCCCCCCATCGCTCTTCACATCTCCAGAGCCAAGGATCACTGAATAGTTGTGATTTCCTTCCTCCCTGTTTTTAGAGGTTGCTATTTTCCCCTGCATGTCTTGCTTTTATGAAACGGTTGTCAACAGGGAGCAACAAAGAGGCTGTGGCAGTTGCTGTCCCTTCAAGGGTGTGCGTGTCTTTTGCCTGTTTGTCATACCAGTGAGGACTGCATTCTAGTGCTGGAGGGAGCAATCCTTGACCATGTTAGTTTGCACTGCTTATATTCTCAGTCTAGGGTAAAGGTTGGGATATAGAAAGCGGGGATCTTACTGATATGTATGTCATAATATGAGTATGCAAAGCTTCATTTAAAAATTAAGTGGAAATTAAATTGCAGTATGTTAACATTTTATGCCCTTGACCTTCAACCTTCTATAGTCAAAGGTGATATAGAACCTGCTATTGTAGCATTTCTTCTAATCTTTTTATGGGGTTTCCATTAGTCGAATGAGTTCTACTAATGAAAGAAATAATGAAAAAAGTTTTTCTGTGAAGCTCTGCCGTACTGCGCAGGTTAATGGGAGGCAAGAAGCACCAATGCAAAAGTCAGGCAGTGCCCTGTGACCTATTGAATCCCATTATTTGGTTTCTTTTAAACATACATATAATCTGGTCAGTGAAGTCTTCTGGATTTTGTTAAGCTAGTCATGGTAAGTCTTTTGTCATTGCCACTATCTTAAAACAATTATTTTTTATCAGGGGTGCACAATCAGAATGACCTGTGGACCCCACATCTGAGAACCTGCTTCAGTAGGATTCTAACTGATTTTAATACACACTCCTGGTTAAGAGGCAGGATTAGTAAGTGACATAAGATTGGTCATATTAAAACCAAGAACACTGAAGACAATCTTAAGGGGTTGGAGAGGTCTACAGAAGTGAATTTAGTTTAATTTGGAAAGATGTGTCACTGTTACACTTTTAGGAGAGTGTGTTCTGTAACATATAGCAAATGAACATAGAATGATGATATTTTAAAGGGAAAGGAAAAACTAAATATCTGTGCTGTAACTGATCTTCATTTATAAATTTTAGTTAACTTTATTTAGAATAGCATCCCAATGACAGCAATCATAGGTAATTCCTATTTATGATTTGAATAGTTGAAGTTGACAAATACATTATTTCATCCAAGAATTTTTTTGGACTGGAAACAATTATATCAGAATGTTAATTATTATCTGTTATTAAGAAGGAAGTTTCCTTCCCCCTCCGCCCTGACTCCTTCCCTCCCTCTTTTTTTCTTTCATATTATTATTTTTAAAGACAGTGACTTGCTCAGTTAGTGCAGTGGCAAAATCATAGCTCACTGCAACCTTGAACTCCTGGACTCAAGCAATTCTCCCACCTTAACCTCTCTGGGAGCTGAGACTACAGGCATGCATCACCTGGCTAATTTTTAAATTTTTTGTAGAGATGGAGTCTTGCTATGTTACCCAGGCTTGTCTCGAACTCCTGACCTCAAGCAATCCTCCCGCCTTAACCTCCCAATGGGCTGGGATTACAGAAGTGAGCCACTGCACCTGGCCAAGAAGGGGGTTTTCTAGGTTGCTTTCCCTTCTTCCTCATTTATTAGTTCTATGAGTTGTTAAAGTTTATTGATGGGATTTTTTTTGTTGTTTGTGTGGGGGGAAGAAATTTCTTCCTTTTTAATGTATTCATATGAAAAGAATCTAAGAAATTATTTTAATATTGCAGGGAGTTAAAACACAAACCGAGAACAATACAGAACAGTTTTTGGTCCCATGACAAAATGTTCAGTGAGAACACAAGGGCTAGAGAAAACCTTCAAAGTATGAGGTCAGAGTGGGTTAAAGTAGTTGAGTTCATGGGAATGGGGGACTTGGCCCAATTTAACGTGGTTAGATCTAAACATATCATGTAAATGGTATTATAGAGAGCTAGGGAGGATGGAAGTTTTTTGGGGGTTGTTTGTTTTCTTGGAATGTGTTACAACAACAACAATGAAAACAATACCTTTTGGGTAATACAGATGGAGGTCTCTGAAGACGAGATTGGTGGTTTGGACTTGGCCTTTTAGACAGTGGGCTGCCATTATATTTTTTTGTTTTTATTATGGAAAATTTCATACATGTTCAAAAATAGACTACGGTAATGGATCTTCATGTACCTGTCATCCAGTTTCAGCAGTTGCCAGTTTATGGCTAATATTGTTTCTTCTCTGTCCCTGTTTACTTCCCTCTTCCTTATTATTTTGAAACAATCCTAGAGATTGTATTGTTTTATCTATATTCAGTATGTAACTCTAAAAAATAAGAACTTTAAAAAAAAATGACCATACCTAAAAACATAATTTCTTTATCGTCAGATATCTAGTCAGTATTTTCATTTTTAGTTATCTCAAATGTCATAATTATATATTTTTACAGTTTGTTTGAATCCAGATCCAAATATGGTTTAAATATTGCAGTTTGATTGATAAGTTTCTTAAGACTCTTTTAATCTATGTTTCCCCTCCATCTGTCATTTTATTTTTATGCCTGGAAATTTATTTATTGAAGAAGCCAGATCATTTGTACTGCAGAATTTCCCACAGTCTGGCTTTCGTTGATTGCTTCGTGTCATTTGCTGTTTATATTTGTCCTGTGACTTGAGTCTAGAGGCTTGATCAGATTTAAGTTGATTTTGGGGGGCATCATTATTTCATAGGTGTTATGCTCTTTTTGACAGAGGAGGAAAATGGTGACAGTAATGTTTTTAGGATGGTTTATTTGGCAGCAGTGTGCAAGATGAATTGGTAGAGAAGAAAATGGATGGAGAGATTCCAATTAGAAGGCAAGTTCAATCAATGCAGGAGAGAAAGGCTAGAGTTAAGGCAGAGGCAGGGAGCAGAAAGGGGATAGAGATTAGAAAGAGTTTGAAAGAAGAAGGAATTTTCAAAACCTTTTAACATTGACTCTAAGAAATGGAGAGCCCTAAAGTCAGGGTGAAGTTGTGAACCTGGGTGATTGGGAATTAGGATCAAGAAGATGGTGCTTTGTGTATGTTAAATTCGAGGTCCATGTACTGGCAGAATATCCCTGTAGAATTGTGTTATAGGCAGCTGGACGGAGCATGGGAGGCTGGGGGAGAGGTTAGGGCAGGAGATAGAAATGTAGGGGTTCCCTGTCTCCCTGGAGAGGGTCGAAGCTGTACAAGTGGACCAGGGAAACTTAAGAGTGAAGCTTGGAGCACTTTCCTTATGTATAATAGTTCCTCTGCTCAATCAGCTCTCCAGAGTTGTCACAGCAGAATATTATATGGTCCCTAGAGACTAAAGTTTCTTGTAGGGATGCCACATTTTGCTTTTCTTCTGTGGTGTTTCATCATGTGTGGGTGATATGGCAGCAGATTTTTGAACAGGACTCAACTGCTGTTTAGATCAGAGCTGTGGCTTTCAGAAGCTGGCAGTTCCTTTGGGGATGTGGACAGACAGCTTGGGAAGGAAATAAAACCCAGGTCCATAAGTGAGCCTGGAAGGAAGTGAAGAAGCAGAGCAAGCAGAACAGAAAGTGTCAGCCATGAGGAAAAGACCTTGCAGTTGAGGGGATTTCGTGTACCAGCCCTAGTGTCCTTTACTTCCCTCTTAAGCCCAGTCTGACCTGCGCCACGACTGAGAACTGGTTAGTGAGAGTGGGCAGTGAGAGTTTCCTAATGTCCTTTCCTGCTTTGTCCCTCTTATTTCCATCAGAACCACAGAGAATGTGATTAATGAGAAACTATACAACTTGTGTATAAACGTAAAAAAAATCCTTCTTAACTTAAAGGATCTTAAGGAAAATGTGCTATTCAGAAATATCTCTTAAACTGCATAACAGCATCATGGTCCCTCTTCTGTGTTTTATGAATACTTTTGCCTCGTTATAGAAGGACAGCAACATAAATGTTTGCTGTCAAATCTGCACCTATAATTCAGTGAGGCGTTGAAGAAAGGTGATGGGCCCTTCTTCACGGGAGAATCCTGTTCAAAATCATTTCAAATGCTTTTTTATCCTCAGCACAATTATATAAGAAATCTTACAGCTCTGAAAGGTACACATGATTTTTTTTTTAAGTAGTTCTGGTCTTCTCAGAAATAAGAGTTGTGTCACATAAGTGAGGGGCAGGAACCTCTTTTGATTAGCTAGCTGAAAGTCGTGAAGGGTTTTGAAAATATAAAGTGAACAACAACAACAATGACAAAATCCACCGCTTTGGATATGATTCCATAGGAAGACAAGGGCTGTTGCCAAGTGAACCACAGCAAACGATGAAAGCTCAGCACGAACTAGCCGGCTTCATTGCGGTGATAAACGACAGCACATTAGCTATGTGTTAGCAACGTGATATGGCAATGAAAAAGGCCAGCACTATTTCTGGCTGTGCTGCACAAAACAGCGTCTGATCGCCGAGCTGGAGCTGATCCTCCTTTTCCACCCGGTCCTCGTGAGGCAGCATCTGGGATGCTGCCTTGAGTGTCGGACACGTGCGCACTGGAAGGGTAGACAGACGGGTGGGAGTCCCAAGCGGAGCGTCTGCAGTGATTGAGGACTTCAGATGAGGCAAGTTTTGGTGCTTTTTAGAAGAAATGGCATGTTCAGGAATGAGCATAAAAGCAAAGAGATGTTAACCTTTTCAGAGATAGGATGATAGGGAAGAAATATCGTCACTGTAAAGTCACTAAAGAGAGAGTTATGACTCCTCAATAGTTGGCATTGGATTAATACAGTGCACTTTAGAGGGATGACTCAAGCATTTATAGACAACAGATTCTCAAAAAGGGGCTCGAAAGCAAGACTAAGCAAGTACTTGTTTATGGGCAACTGTATTTTTATCAAGGGAGTAACATAGGCAGTGCTTGCTATAATGGGACAAGGAATACAAAATAATAATAGATCACATCAGTCAGGGGCTTTTGATTGGAAAATTCAAATGCAAATAATAAACTTGGAAACAATGGATGAGACTTTATAATTTTTAGAAATTCAAATATGAAATAAAGGAATTACTGTCCGCAATAGTATAGGCGAGCACGGCAGAAAGAAATAATATGAGAAATGCAGAATGTAAACTGAATGTCGGGGAGTGTTTCTGCAGTGAGAACTATTGGACCATAGGATATTCCCCTTGGAAAATGGCATTGAATTTCATTGGACATTTGATCTTGACAGAAACGAATGTGTATCAGTAGGGAAATAGACTGAATATCCCTGTAGGCATTTTTCATTTCTCTCTCCTCTGATTCTGGGCCCTGTTGATGATCTGTTCACCTGCTGTGATCAGGAAGAAATTTCATCTGCAGTTTGTCTTCACCCAGGCACATTTTATATGCTTTGCTGATCGCCATAGGCTAAAAGTGGAGTTTCATAGCCCAGAGGTTGACCTGGCACCATTGCTCCTGATTTTGCAGAAATACTTTGTTCTGTTTGGGATGCAAGTGTTAGGGTCCCTTAATAAAAGTGGATACATTCGATAGAGTGGGCTGGTATGTATGGGGTCAGTGTCTTCTTTAAAGATACCTAATAACCTAACAGGGTTGCAAGCTGGCCTCCCTGGGGTGCTTTGGCAGTGAATGACAGTCTTATTTTTGCCCCTTCCCCCAGGACTTTACACTCAGGAAAAAGGATATTCAGCAGACTGGGTGACCAAAGGTTCTTACTGTGTCCTGTAGAAATGTGGTTATATCAGGTTCTTGGATGAGAATGGGCTACTGGAGAAGAGCTTGACTCCTTTTGGTAGGGCAGTGGTGTGGCTGCCAGTCTTTGCTATAGTAATATCATCATATAATCAAAGAAGTAAACTGAAAATGCAAACTAAATTTTAGGTTCATTACAAATAGTCTGCGTTTCCTTGTTGTAAACTAGTCTGTTGGGTAAGATTGTTTTCTTAGCTCACCATTCATATGCCTCCACAATTTGGACAAAGTCTACTTTTCTAATCTTAGTTTTACTCTTTTCCTGTAGAAATGCTGTGTTCCAATTAAATCAGTCTTTCTCTCTGTCTTCTAAATATGGCCGTGTCCTTTTTACGCCCTTACTTTTGTTTATACCACACATTTCCGACTGTCTTTGCCCTCATCCTTGAATGCCTTCTCTGATGTGTTCCAGTTCTCTGTCTTTTTTATGAAGCATTCAGTGACCATTTCCTTTTAAGCATTCATTGCACTCTTGTTTTCACTATTCTTTTGACATATCTAACAGTTATATTTTTCCTCTACTGAATCCACATCTTTCCTTTTTAATCGTATTAAGGATCTTACACATCTTTCAATTTCTCACAGTGCTTTCGCACTTTCATTTTTTAATTCATTTTTCAATTAGTCTTTAAGCCTTTTGAGAGAAGAGACTGTGGTTTATTTATTGTGTCTGTTCCATCCTAGCCACCCCCAGAGCTTGGCAGTATGCTCCTAATAAATATTTCTTGAACAAATGAGTAGTAGATACTCAATATATATCTATTGATTGGTTGATTTAAGATTTGCTATTGACTGACTATTTACGTCCTCCCTAAACTCATGTGTTGAAATCTAATCCTAAATGTGATGGAATTTGGAGATGGGCCCCTCTGGTGGTGATTAGGTCATGATAATAGACATGCATGGAATTAGTGTCCTTATAAGAGGCCCCAGAAAATTCCCTCATCACATCTGCCACGTGGGATAACAGTGAAAATATGGTTATCTGTGAACCAGGAAAGGGGCCTTCATCAGACATCAGATTTGCTGGTGCCTTGGTTTTAGACTTCCCAGCGTCCAGAACTGTGAGGAATAAATTTTTGTTGTCTATAATCCACCCAGTCTCTGCCATTTTATTATAGTAGTTTGAACTAAAGATTGAATTTTAAATGCTTTAAAAATGTGGTCAACTTTGCAGATTTAAAAATCCTGTAGCAAAAGAATCCTAAAACTGTGAAGGTGTGCTACATTCCTAGGAGACAAGTTCATCCTGCTTTCTCTTAGACTGGCCTGTAGTTAAATCATCCCTATAGAAGGGTTTCTGTTGACCAGGCAGATTAACTCAGGTTTCCAGATGTGAAATAATATCATGAAATAATGGGCATGAAATAATTTTGGCAAGAGAAACCATTAATAATTGAGGCTATCACAGTATTGTTATTATATAACCAATACTCACTCACTGACAGCATCATTTTCATCATGGGTATGACAACAATAGATTTGGAAGAATGATAACAAATTCGATAGTAGGTTAAGTTAAAATAAAACTATCCAAACTTGTCCTTCATTCTTCGGAAAAAGATTTAAAATTTTGATTTTTCATTTTGATTTTCTAATCCTTATTAAAAAAAGGGGTTTCCTTCATGTCTTGCTATAACTGAAATGCACACACTGTAAATTAAATCTACTTCTTTCAGTGATACCTTTGGTGTGTAATTACCTTCTTTAAGTGTTAAGTCTTTCTTCGTCGGTGCTTCTATTATATTATGTAATTCTTCGGAGTTAATGCTAGTTAATCAGAGCATGCATTTCACCAGAGGGGCAGCTTTAAGTGAGTGGTGTGGAGGTGTTTCCTCTGAGAAACGGAAACAGTTTGTGAAGTGTTTTGTGGTCCTCTGGGAGATGAAGTGATACAGAAATATGAGGCCTTTATTACAACTCCTGGTCTACCATACAGAACCATGCTAACAGCATTGATGATTCTTTTGCATAATCAAAGAATTAAACAAAAAAGTCATATTAATTTTCAGCTCCATTAGAGATACAAGAATGAAAAAAGATGTTTGCCAAATGGGAAGGCACCACATTGGTAGGAGAAAGAATTTTAATTTCAAGCTTCAAGTGAATGTTACAAATAACCTACCATAAAAAAGAAGACCCTACTAAAAGTGCCTGACAGTGTCCTTTTTAAATACTGGCAATGTTAAAAGGGGAAAAAATATGAAAAAAAAAAAAAAAAAAAAGGAAAAAGAATCTACAAGACTATGAAATTAAAATTGCTTCAATTGAGTCAGTTTATGGTAGTAAATTACTTCTGAGAGCTTCAATTTACAGATGCCCAGCTAGTCTGTAGTAATTAGTATAATTTTGCCATGGTCACCAAGTCTTTGTATTATTGTTGCTGGTCAAACAGTAGTACTTTTGCCTTTTTTTCTTACCTGGTAGCAATTAAAGATAATGTGAAAAATCCATTTACTTGTGGAAAAGATAAATGCAAACTTTCTGCAGTGAAATAAGGACATTTAAAGCACTCACATTAAGGAAAGTTTACATTTGAAATAAAAAGTCGTCTTATAATTTTCCTCTACCCACACATCAACATCATTCCATTATGCATGAAGAGCTGTGGTTCATCTTCTGGGATCATTAATCAGAGGATTAGAGAGGTGAACAAGTATATGCAATGAAGAGCAATGCCCTTTCCTTTAAAATAAAAATCTGGAGGCAGCGAGAAGAGCTTGGGAAAATTCTCATTTTTTAAATATCTATTATGCTCATGATTTTATATCAACTATATTTCCTTTCATCTGTGGCCAACTGGGATGCAAATAGGGCATGAGAAGTTCACAGCATCAAAGGAACAAGTGAATAGGACCCCAGAACTGTGTTTGTTATGAATGTATTGAGATTATTCACATTTAGGCCCTATGTGATTCTGGAGACAGTGAGTTTTACTGCTCAAGTAAAAAAATACATGTAATGCTGTATGTATAAAATACACACACACTGTATTTAGAAAGGAAGAGACCATCTGTTCATTCTGTCTACATTTTAGTGGGGATATAACCTGACAGTGAATCACTTGAGATTTGTACAGAATAAACTTGTACTAACATTTTATGAGAAAGGGTAGTGGGGACAAACAAAATATTCTCTTTAGGGATGGTTTAGCCCCCACCTCAGCAGATGCCTTTTTTTTTCCTTTATTGCCTGTGCACATGGCAACATGATTGGGTTTTTTAAAAAAGTATTTTATGTTAGCCTTTTCTATGGGAGAGGTTCATTCCTTTCTCTTAGCATGAAAATTTCTCAGGATAGACAGTAGCATCAGGAATGATCTTGGACAGACTAGCAGTTCTCAAAGTGTGATCCACAGACCACAGCATCCGCTCACTTGGGAACTAGTTAGAAATGCTGATTCTAGTGCTCTATCCCAGACCTACTAATTGAGAAACGCTTAGTGGGTGGGGCTTTGCAGTCTTTGTTTAACAGGCTCTCTGGTTATTCTGATGTGCAGGAGAATCACAGAATCAGACACTTGACTGTAAAAAGGAAATGCTAGTGTTATTTCAAGAAATGTCAACACTCTGACACGCTTATGCTGATGAATATGACCTAGGCCAAACGTTAAATATATTATTTCCTTTATCCCTCACAACACTTTTGAGAGCTTGCTGTTATTACTCCTGTGTTCAGATGATGACACTGTCTGTAAGCTCCTGTGATTGGTAAACAGTAGAGCTAGGCTTTGAATCTTGGTCTGATTTCAAAGCTTATTCTTTTAACTGCCGTCGAATAGAAAGATTTAAAAAAGAATGATTTTAAGTGACTCTTCTTAGGACTTTTTACAACTAAGTATGTCATCAATTAGGAAGGCGCTCAAGAGGTTAAGTGGCAAATTGGATGCCAAGAGCAAACCAGAATGTAAGTTAGAACTCAGTTCCAGCCACAGCTCTGCTTTTACTCTCATTCATTTAGTCAACCAATATCTCACTGAGCCGGCTTCCTCCCGGGAGTCTTGGTTCCTTACGTAGGTGACCTTAGATGACCGTAATTTCCCTATGAAGTATGCCACCTATTTTATAGCGAGGCTCTCCACTTTGAACTGGAAAAATTCGCTTACTGGAGTGACTTTGTCAAGGTCATTATTCCCTTTCAGTGGTAGAGCTGTAGTTTGCTTTTATTCATACTGGTGTTGGAAGGCTGAAACTTTGCTACCCTCCAGTTTCAATGCATAAAGAAAAACAGACCAACCAAGAGGCTAAAGTTCACTTTACCTATGTTTTATTTAGGGGCCCATTTGCAAATCTTTGACTTGTACCTTTGCTGTTTGTCACAACGACAATCATGGTTCCATCCATCTCAAACCTTGATTCTAGCAGCCTTTGAACCAGCCTGGATCTGTCCCAAACAGAGCCCACTAGCCATCCTGTCTAGGCCTGTAGATTATCTTCTTCTTGTTTTTGTTTGTGTCCATTTCATTTTGTTTTCTTATTTGTCATCTAAAGTTGCAGTCTCCTTAGCTGAATTACTAGCTCTCGGGCATTGCGGGCAACTTCTGTGCTCTTTGCGAGCTAGAACTGTGTCACTTCGCAGCAGGTGCTCAGTATTTCATAAAGAATTAATATTTGGCTCTTCCTTATCTTGCTGTCTTTTCCTATTATTTTCAAACCCATTCTCTGTGTATGATTCCATTTGTCTTTCAGTGTTCATGATTTCTCCTCTGTTACCTCTGAGCATTTGTGCTCGCCATTCCCCTAGTGCAGATACATCATTCTTCTCTCTAAACTTGTTCTTTCCATTAATAAAAAAATAAAAAAATTATATCTAAGACTTAATAAGCATTTACCATACACCACTATGCTTAGTGCTTTTTGCACATTGTCTCATTTAATCGCCACATTTATAATTATTATTATTCTTAGTTATTATTATTCTTAGTTTACAGGTGACAAAAATGAGATTTAAAGAGGTATTAAGTACCTCATACCAGCTATTAAGTGGGGAGATTCAAACTCAACTTTGTCTTAATTCCAGTTAAGCATTTAACCACTGTAGTATATTGTCTCCAATGTTTTCAAAAGTCATATAAACCTTTATGGCTTTATCTGCTTTGCTTTATTATGGAATCTTACTTATGTATTAGGTTTAACCTACTTACTGTGATCTGGAAAAAAAATGTGGAGAGACTTCTAGGTAGGTGGGTCCTTCAGGCCCAGAAGTCCCACACCTGGAGTCACGGGATCTTCTGCTAGAGGGACCTAAATGGCATAAGGGGCTACAACCTCCCAGGTTAAGATTTATTTCACTTGGCTCAAGATATCTTCTCACTTCAGCAATGACACAGTTAGTGTGTGTATGTTCATACCTAAGCTTGGGGCCATTTTCAATAGATTCCAGTGTAAGGGTATGGATAAGGATGCATACATGGTCCTTTATGAAATAGGACTGTATCAGCATTTTCCTAGGTTATACTTACGTCTTTCTGGCATTTCAGTTCTTTTCAATCCAGGATCTTAAGTGACTTTGTACATTTGCACATAAACCTTTTTCCTTATTTCATGCTCACTATTTGCATTTGTTTTATTCAGTTGTGTTGAACTTTTAGTTTCATTGTGGACTAGAGCACAGAGTAGGGCAAGATATTCCTTTTAATAGCATTCCCTTTCCAGACACTCCTCAGTGATGCTTTCGTTCTTTAAGCCAGGTTTACAGAGGGAGCTAAAAGCAGAACAAGAAAGTTGAGTTGGTATTGTCCTCCTTTGTTTATTTCAATAAATTCCACGTTCTCAATAGAAGGACCGAAGGGAACAGGATTACCTTTCATTCCTTTCCATGCAACCCTGACTTAGTGCCTAGACTCCCATTTTCTCTAAATGGAAATATTTACATGTATTTCAGAGGATGCCCTCTGGCTTAATTAGTATCTCTAAACTGATTAGAGAATGTAAAGCGGTATTTAAGTGCTTATTATTTTTTAATTACATTTACAAAGGTTAAAATATAGATAGCTCAACCATCATTATCATCATTATTTAGAATTTGTATACCATTTACATTTCCAAAGTGCTTTATTCATGTAAATTAGCTAGTCCTCCTGGCATTCCTATAAATTATGTCAGTATTATCCATTGAAATGTTGCCATTTTCAGTTTATAGTTATTATTTTTATTTCAGCCAAACTGCACCTTGTTAAAAGGGTGAAAGTGATTAATAGCTTTCAAACCACTAGAGGTAAACATTCTTAAATACCCTGGAAGATCAGTAGGGGCCAGGAATTGCTGAGATTGCTGGCAGGCCGATATTGGAGAATTAATTTATTTCCTTTGTATGGCTTATATATTTTAGATTTTTCTCTTCTCTCTTCTACTCCTCCATATTTTTATTTTGTATTTTTTATTCATACAGGAATGTGCACACATCGTAAGTTTATATTTTTCACAAATTTTCATGAACTAAACATACCCACGTAATAAAATGAAATGCTTCACATATGGCTGGTGTAGTGACTCACGCCTGTGATCCTGTCACTTTGGGAGGCCAAGGCCGGGGGTGGGGGGTTAATGGGGTAGGGGGTGGTATCCTCAAGGCTGGGAGTTCAAGACCAGCGTGAGTAACATAGGGATGCCCCATTTCTAACAAAAGAAAAAAGAAAGGAAGAAAAAGAAATGCTTCACATGGTGGTGGGATTAGAGCTGGCCTGCCCTCTGGGGAGAGAGAGCTTGAACAGAAGAGTAGGATTGAACTAAGAGAAATTAAAAAAAGATGGAGTAGTGGTGGCGTGTGTTCCAAGCAGGTAAGACAGAGATGTCTTGCGCATGGCATGTTCTGGTGACAAGGAGATTACCACTTTGGAGTAGAGGGTTCATGTAAGGGCATATCACCATTCAAATCAGGGATGTCAGTAGAAGCCAGATTTTTAAGGATCTTGAATGCCAGCTAAGGATTCATAGTGAACTAACACTTATTGAATCCCATCTCTGGTTTAGGCACAATGTTAAGCACTTTTAAATGCATTTTGAGTTTACACTCAAGACAGTTGGGGCTGTGAGGGCAGGGGTTAGTGACACTGAAGACATATGAGCAACCTGGGGAAAAATGGGGAGACCAGAGACAGGAAAAGCAGTTAGAACACTATGGTGGTCGATCATGATAAAATGATGACAGCTTGGATTAGGGTTGATTCTAAAATTTGTAAATTTAGCTACTTGAAGACCTGGCCCTAGGGGATAGAGGCTTTAGGTTTTCTTATTTATTCCACACATAATCTTTAATGTATTAAGAGCTTATAATGAGTATTTAGTTGGCGAATACTTATCAGTCACCTACTATACATACATCTCTATCCTTAGGTTTGAAGGCTGCTCACTCTGTCCCTCTCCCCACTTGACATTAGTTAATTTAGAGGCAGCCAAGTAATAAGTTACTTCCTAGTATCTGTGTATGACCAGTTGTTTGGGTGTCACCTGACTGAGGGAAGATGGTGGATTTACAATGCTCTCACCTCCATTTTTTCTTAGGAGATTTTGCTTTTCTTTTTTACAGCATCATGTTTGTGTCAGATCATCGAATCTAGCTTATATTTCCTTTTTTCTCTATACTCCCATCATTTTAGAAATAAAAGCTAGTGCTCTTCAAATAATTACTTTTGACTCTTTCTTCCAGTTTTAGCACACATTGGCCTTAACAGCTATGTAAGGTTCGTTTTGGGCCCTCCTTCCCTTCCTTGACTCCTCTGAGAGGTCTTGTTGCCCTGTTTTGTGTTACATGACAGGTTAATAAACTAGATAACGAGGGGACGAATATAGAGGTAGTTGGAATATATAGATTGGTAGATTCGTAAGTATTTTGGAAAATGGATTGTATAAGAGAAGCTAGAGAAATAAGAAATAGAAGCAGGAAGTAAAACATAGAGGATGAAAACAGAAGGATGGAGAAAATGAAAAGATATGAGACCTTGGAGTAGGGACATGAGATACTGTGGCCAGAGGTTTCTAGTTGAGATCAGGTTCCTAAACTCTTAGTTGTACAAGAAGCAGTAAAAGTTATTAAAATGTCTTTCAATTTCTCTTTTAACCAACTAGAAGAGTTGCCATGATTTTTAAATATCCCTCTGGGGTGTGCGTATGTTACCATTATCATTTGTATACAATATTGTTCCTTGATGCCAGAGCCCACGTGTTTTTTTATTTTTATTTGGCATTCTGAAGAGATTGGGCCTCTTTGCAGTGCCTTTTGTACTAACAATTGATCCAAATTTAATGTCTTTTTTCCTCTCTCCTGTTCAGTCAGTTATTTAACCTCTCATTGATTTTAATTGTCCTAAACTTTGGTCTTTCTAAACAGGGACAGTATGTTTTATGTTCTAAAATAACTAGAGGATAAATCATCAGTCTGAATCTTTTTCATTGAGGATTTTAAAAATAACTAACAATATAAAGTAGGATATATAGTGATTTCTATATGATTTTCTTTGTTCCTTGTCCAAATTTTGATGTAAGTTTACTTTCTTCAACCTTTTAATCGACTCCTGAATGCATTATTTTTAATAGATCTGGTATTTATTTTGGAAAAAGGATATTAATTACCCCTTTTAAGGCAAATCACTATCCAAAACACATTTAATGTGCCTTCGCTAAGAGCCCTGATATCACATTTTCACCCGACAAAAGATGGTGGGCAGAAAATTAGCTAATGAAATAGTTGTTCCAGACTAGTTTATAATTAAGGGCTTTGCAAAGTCCTTGGGGAAATTAGAAAACTGGGGATGAGTTAAATGTAAGTAAGTTATCTATTTGCTTTACTAAATAAATGTGTAGTAGATATGAATTTTTCCTTTGCAAAATATTTAAAACGAGAACAAACCATAATTACATTAGCTTGCCTAAGTGTTCTGGCCTACAGGAAATCCTGAAGTTACTTTTTTGATCCATGCTAATTGCCATTAAGTACCCACATATACTGCTTTGGAAGTCATATAATTTGAAGATGGCTGTTAAGTGAGTCCTTCAAATGGGTATGGGATCAGCAATGCTTATGTTTTCATTTTATCTATAGGGAATAAGTTGTGGACAAGTTCCCTAATTCATTGCTTCTCAAACTTTAACAAGGATGTGAATTTCTGGGGGATCTGCTTAAAATGACTTTTATTCAGGACTTCTGTGGTAGAACTAGAAAACTTGCATTTCTAACCAGCTCTCAGGTGATGCCAGGGCTGCTTGGACCACACTTTGAGTAGCAAGACCCTGACTGATATTTGTTGGAAGAAGGGGAGAAATTTTTTTACTCATAGGGAACACACACACACACGCACACACACATACATGGATGCTGCCATCTGTTAGCATTTGTCATCTTGAGATGTTTGGGATCCTTAAAGGGCTGTGGTTATGACTTCTGCCTCTTCAATATCCATTTTCCCTAATCACTGAGATCTCACTGCATTTGTGGAAAGATTGTGGGCTGGGCATCATGTCTGACCCAGAACCAAAGTTGTGAACTTCTCTGTGGGTTGTCAATGTTAGTGGGAATGCATTTGGTCTATTATTGGGATTGGCCATTACAATGATGCTAACATTATTTATTGAGTCTGGTCTGTTTGCTTAACTCAGTACTGGGTGCTAAGCCAGCCATGTCTTCCATTTTAGTAACTTCTGAATATTACCATTCCAGGTGCTTCATGTGAAAAAAGGCCCACATCAGTCACAAAAGTCAAACAATTCTGCCTCTTCACGTCTCTGAAATCCTCTTATTGTGCTCTCATACTCTGTCTCACCCACACTTTCTCTCTCCAAGACCACAGCTTTAGTTCAGAGGACCATTCTCTCTCCCTGGTCACTGTACCATCCTGTTAATGGATCTTCTGGCCCTGTTCTGATTTATACTCCACATTGTGGCTGGGATCAGCTTTCTAACTGACAGATCCCTCCTCAGCCTCCAAACTCCTTGACATGGCAAGCAGGGCCTTCCTGGAGCCTGGCCTGGGCAGCTTTACATCTCACTTCAGTTCCTTGGTGGGGTCCTGCTCTACCTTTCCTCCTAGCTTTTGCACATACTCTACCCTCTGCCTAGGACACCTTTTCTTACCCCTCCTTCCCTGGGTAACTCTAATTTGTCTTTCATTTCTCAGCTTGGTGTCAAGCTCTCTGGGAAGGCAGTTCCTGAAGACTAAGAGACGATTAGGTACCTCTGTGTGGGCTTCCCTAAAGCCCTGTGCACTCTCCTGCCCCAGCAGGTTTCATCTCACATTGTCATTGCCTGCTCTTGGCATGACTGGGAACTTTCTCAAGGCCATGACTGAGTCCTGTGCACAGCTGTCTTCTTAGTGCCTGGCACATGGAAATACTTATTGAATAAGAGACTGAATGAAAAAGAAAGTTAAAACTTAGGTACTGTATCTTTATTTTGTCTAAGCTAGAATTTACAATGTTTTTGAGGCCATAGAAACTTTATACTAAAATCATACAACATTGACTTAGTAATAAAGTTTTAATGATGTATATAGAGCAAATGTCAATAAAACAAAATTTGTAATTTTATGTTAGTATGTAGGCAATGATCCATATTAAATGTGAAGGAGGAGGGAATAGATCTGGAATAATAATCGTAAGACCAGTAGTAAATATTTGAGTAGAGGTAGCTTGTAGAACTTGTAAAAAATAAAATTCTTTCCTCTTTTTGTGGTTTCTCTATTTGGATCATGGTAAAATGATGTAAGTATTACCAACAAATATTGCTATTATAATTTTTTTGTTTTCCGAATATGATTTTTGCCTTTTGAAGCAAATGTGTTACCCTAAGGTGGTAATTGGATTATAATTTATAGCTAGAAAAGAGAAAAGAATTACCTCTATCCATCTCTATGGTAGCATACCCTCATCCGTCAGGGATATATTCCAAGACCCCTAGTGGATGCCTAAAAGTGTGGATAGCACCAAACCCTATATATACTGTGTTTTTTCCTATACCTACATACCTATGATAAAGTTTGATTTATAAATTAGGCACAGTAAGAAATTAACAATAATAACCAAGAATAAAATAGAACAATTATAACAATATACTATAATAAAAGTTATATGAATGTAGTCTTTCTGTCTCTCCCTCTCTCTCTCTCGAAATACCTTATTGGACTGTACTGTGGGTCGCAGAAGGTGAAACTGTGGGTAAGAGACGACTGTCCTTTTACTCACTTAGTAAATATTTAAGTACCTACTGTGAGCCGGACACTATGTTAGGTGCTGGGATTACAAGCAAGATATATATTATATGATCTGAAAGATAAACTATGTCCATAATTTACAAAAACATCTTAAGTGAGAGTATACTTTGTTATGTACAGATAATTAGTACTTGTGTAGTGATTTACTGCTTATGGAGAGTTCCTTCATGCCTCTCATTGCCTTTTATTCCTATGTCACAGATGAAGAAACTCAGGCTGAGAGTAGTTTGCACAAAGTCACATGGCCTCCCAGTAGAGAAAATAAACTTGAACCCAAGGTAGACTCTAATTCCAAATCGCATGCTCTTTTCTTACACCACGTTGTTCTGCCTCCGTGGGTTACTGTGGAATATCTCACAGAACCACATCAAGTTTTTAAGAGGATGGTTTGAAAAATACTTTTCTTGGTATTATGGCACATGTTCAAATGATTAATAATTTCTGAACCCTGGGGACTACCTAACTTATGTCCATTGTGTTACCTCTTGGGTCTCTGTTGCTTTAAAACATTAAAAACATGGTTTTACCCTTTATGTTTCTTGGAATTGTATCTTAAAATTAGCTGTAAAGGGAAGGCATGTATTTTTTGAAAGTTTTGATTCTCTTTGCCTCTTGCAATTTCTTTGTTATCTTGATAAAATATAAAGAGTGATGCTCTTACAGCTAGAAGGAACTGTAGAGAAAGAAATATGTTATTGGAATTACATAAATAAAATACAGTTCTCATAGTTCTCTTTAGTATAAATTATTTTGTATCTGCTTGTGCAGAAAGTTTTCATTAAGGAAAAATCATTTATATTGACAATATCAGTTGATAAAAATGAATGTCACTGTGGCTTATTAAATAGAATATGCTATCTTAATGTAAGGTGGTTTTATTATGATCTTCAACTTGGACAGAGTGAGAGGGAACAGCCTATTGCTGCCACTATATCCTAAAGTGTGTGCCATGAGCCTCATGTGTTTTATTAGGAAGGTTACTCTGGCCCACATTCAGGGCTTATTTACTCTTGGGTTTGACAAAGACCCTTTCCTTGACCAAACTTTAATTCGGCTCCTCTGAGTCCTCTTCTCAACTACGGCTCAATCCTGGGCTTCTGTGTTCGTCCTCACCTAGGCCAGAAGAAGGAGGAGGAGGTAGCGGTGGTGATGATGGAGGTATTGGTGATGATGTTGGGGATGGCGGTGTTGGTAGTGGTGGCAGTGGAGGAGGAGGAGAAGTTGGTGATGAGGTAGGTGATGGTGGTGACGGTGGTGGGAGTGTTGGTAGTGATGTTGAGGTGGTGGTGTGGTCGTGATGTAGGTATCAGTGGTTATGGTGGAGCTGGTGCTGATGATGGGGGTGGCGATGATGGAGGTGGTGGTAGTGTGGTGGCGGCAGCTACCCTTTACTTAGGATTTCTTTTGTTCTCAGCTCTGTCATGGTCTTATTTCATTTATATCTCAAGGCTCTGTCCATAATTTACTACATGCTATTAAGTGTCACAGCTTGGATTTGAACCCAAATTTGTCTGATACCAATGTCCATCTACTTCACTGGAATGTTCCATGGCTTCCCACATTATTTTCAGTCTACCATATGTGAATTCAGTATATTTTCACGAATGGTAACACATGTATTTTGGGACTCTGGTGTTAGTAGAAGATGGTCAAACTGGTATCAACGATTCTTTTCATTTACCTTTGTACATTTCAGTATCTACCACTTTATTCGTAAGACCAAAAGGCCTTTCTGAAATACCATTGGTAGCCTGTGTTAGGACCATCTTATATAAACAGTTTTTCTTGCTGGAGCTATTTGGAGTGACTGCATAAAAAGAGAAGTATAATCAAAATCCTATAGACTTCCCAGTAGGTTAGAACATAGATAAATCACCCTTGTTCTCACTCATAGGCTGTGTCTCTGCATTGCTCAAAAGGGATTGTATGGCAAACTAGCAAATTTATAAATATTTAGCTATAATATGAGAATGACGAAGTTTTATTGCCACTTTATTGAGACTTTGTTTTCCTACTAGAAAGTTACCATTTGTTAGGTTACTAAAAATACTAGAATTTTAGCCGCATTAGGTTTACTCTTTTATTTAATTCATTCCCCTTATAGAACGTTCCTACAGCACAAGTGAGAGAAGAGATCCATGTGTAAATGTCTGTGCTACATGCCATAAGCACGGTGATTTTTTCCCCTCATCTTCTCAAAGCAGTCATGTGGAATATCACCATCTATGAGAGACAAAATGTGCTGGAGGCTGAATTTCTTTGTTTATCTTCAAAATGTTTCCAGAAATGGCCAGAGGAGTTGATTTACTTTTGTCTCCCTTAGTAATTTCAGTATTACTTTCAGAGATCACTAATGCAGAGCAGTGAGTGTGACTTTCTGCTATCATCATCCTGACCCCTGCTCAGCTTTTCTTGCTGTGGAACATACTAACAACTGGCCGTATTCAGATATTTAGCAGGCTGTGATCATTCAATTAATTCCTTGTTCTTTTCTATATATTTGAATTATCCCAGAGATCTGATATTCTGAAGAATATTTCTATTGGCCAGCTTAAGTATTGGAAATACTTTCATCTTCGTAGCTCTGGGTTAGTTAGCCTTACAGGGCTGGGAAGGGGAGTTGAATGAAAGAACTGGAAATTACCAGACCTTATTTACAGGGGAACTTGTTGTCAGTTAACATTTTAAGAGTTTTGCATTTTCTTAGTTTTTTGTTGTTAATTAGCCTATCTCTATGACGTTCTTAAGAGAGTATTCAGGATTATTAGCTTTATTTTGCAAATAAAAAAATAGAGTCTGAGTATACAGATTTGCGGGGAGTCTCTTTTTCATGCTAAGAAATGAAATTGTGTTTTACCTGGGCCTCCCTGCTTATTGCCTTTTCATTTTTTCCCTTCCTCCAGACAGCCTGTCATGCTGAGCCAATACACAGTGAGTGTACTTTTGAAATGGTTTTATGTCTATGAGCACCACACGGGTAGCCTGCAGGAATCATAATAATGGGTTGGGTATGTTTTTCAAGGTAGCTCAGAATCGTCTTATCAGAACTTATATCTCACAGGATATCAGAGGAGGGAGAGAAGAAAACATTATATTAGAGTAAAGCATGATATTAGGGAAATTAGAGTTTTGCATAGGGTTATCAAATGAACTTTGAGATTGAGGAATGTGTGTCTTTGTGTGTGTGATTTTTCTTCTTTGAGCATGGTTATACTATATGCATTTACATTGTGCACATGCGGGCATCTATCTGTTGCCTTATTTTGTATTCTGTTTAGATAGTACATTCAAGGTCACCAAAAGACAGTAGTAAAATGTACTGTTTGTAATCTACATTAGCATCAATAAATATAGGCCACTTAAATTGTGCTAGGTCAGCCTTTCTGATCTTCTTTTACTAAAGTTTAGGACAGGAATTACATTGGATGGGACTATGATCTTAAGAGGGTGAAATTACAGAGGCTAGCTGTCTTTGAATTAGTTAACTTTGGTCTATTTTTTAACCATAGACTATAGCCAAAATTATAGCTAGCCATCTTAATGATATCCATCTTTTGTATCAAAAGGAATTTAGCAAAAGAATGTACGTAGATTAGTGTAAACTCATATTCATTTTTGTAAAAAAGTTAAACTTCATGTCTTACATCTGTAGAGTCATTTTTGGATACAAAAGAAAAGGGTCTTAAATAGTTTTTATTAACTAAATATAAGGAAGTTGAAATATCTTTGTATATTTTATAGATCATAGATCCTCATTGAATAATTTTATCCACTATAATGTTGTGTTTAATACTTTGTAATGTCATTAAAAATAAACTCAAATATTCTTATCATTAATTTAGAGTAGACATTCTGTTAATAAGAATAGAAATATTCTTAGTCATTTATGCATTATAAAGACATTTCCCATTTCCTGTGCTTTACCTGACCTCTGCCAATACATTAGCACATCCGTACACTTGCAGAATTCTAACTAGATCTTATCACAGATTGTGTATCTGTAGAGTTAATGTTTTCAGGACTCAGCATCAGCAAAAATGGTATAATTTTTTGGTCTTTACATTCTGTCTAAACATATTGACATTCTCAAGAAGGTCATTTGAACAAAAATTCCAACATCCAATACCCCAGTGAAGGAATCTCCAGTAGCAAATTATGATCTGATTGTGGGAGACTTATCTTCAAGGTCACAAAAGTATGGTGGCTTTAGGGAAAGCTGTGTCACAATGTCAAGTGGAACAGACTAGTTTATTTGGAACGCATGCATTGTTGTTTATACTGAAATACATGAATGTATTAATATGTGCTCACCTGCTGTCTTCTGTCTTTTAAAAGTCATAGACTGAATCATCGTAACAAAGTAATTTTTTTTTCTTAATTTTGAGTTGCAAGTTTTTGTTTTTCTTCTAAGTAACCATATTCTGGCTTTAAAAAGAAGAAGGCAGACCCCAACCCTTCAAGTGGATCATTAAATAATAATCACCTGTCTATCAGTGAGCTTGTTAATAGAGTGTGTTACTTTTGGTGGGTTGTTACCCGACTGCTCGGACAAAGTTAGTCTCGATCTCCATGGGCAATCTAACCTTAGGTCTTAACTTTTTAATTTTTTTGCTAGTATTTGGTTGGCTGGCATTAGCTGATATTGTGATGGGACATTTTGGAGGATTGGACATACTTTTATTTGAAATATGTTCGGGTATTTTTATATTTCTGTCTTTATTTAGGATAATGTCCAATTATTTTTCCATATTAGGAAAAATATGGATTTTTTTAGCGTTTGTGTAATGGTAGCCCAATTCTGCAACCTCATAATTACATATTGATCCCAAGCCACCATGGAAAATCAAATATCCTCTGTTTTAAATAGAATAGGCCTTGGTCATAAGGCCAATTCATATGACAACAGTAAGCATCAGAAAAAAAGTAGCAATCATAAAGAATAGTTTTCTATGAATAAAATTCTGAATCATATTGAAATTTGAGAAGAGAGATGAATCTTGAGGTTTTATTTTCTTTTTTTCCAATGAAAATGAAATCAAAAGAGGTTTATAGTCATTCTTTATCCATCTTTATCAGAACAGTGGTTTGATGGCAAACTATTGGGCAAGGACTTGGTCTCTTTCTTATAGGTGCTGAAGGCATTGTTGGTGCTCAGTTTAATAATAGCACCTGTAAGAAATAATGTTTAATAATAACATTATTCTGGGTTGAAATGTGGCCAGTATGCCAGGATTAATGCCGGTGCTTTTAGAAGAAGGGTGATTGGCATTTTAATCAGAGCATATGTTCAGAACTTTTGTCTGAATGACTGTATTTCCAACAGTTCAGATTTCCTTACTCTGTGGTTCAGTAGCAATTCAAAGGGGAGAGCTCCATCTACTGAAGACCCATTTCAGAATGATTTCTTCTATTGAGTTCAGTGATTTTCCTTTTGCACAGCTCATTGAATTTTCTTCTGATTTATGAGCTCCAATGAAGGTTATGCTGAAACGGGTAATTTGGTTGTTTCAAAACCAAATTCCTTGTCATTTTGCTTAGTGTTTTAAATCAAAAGGAGCATTCTTAATTCACTCTATTTAATAGCCATGTTTTGTTGGGACCTATGTAGATGGTAAGACTACTCTTAAGAAAACATTACTGTAGATGGTCTGTCTTTAGTCATCCCTAGCTTCAGTTCCCTTCCATACACTCACACTGGCATTTTGTTGGTGACATTGTAGAAATTGCAGTGACTTTGGTGTCATATTTAGGCTTGACCTTCAATTTTGACACTATTCATGGCTCTCGGATATTGTGCATTTGACTTAATTTTTGTAAACTTCAGTTTCTTCATGAGGACTGGCAGTCCATGCTTGACGAATTTGGACTTTGTCGGAAGGACATTGGAGTCTTTGAAGGATTTTAAATAGGGGATCATCATATATGCATTGTAGGTCAGATCAGATTTTGGTGCCCAGGACTTTAGCTGTCAGCCCCTTTAGAGACTGCCAAAGCTACTGAGAGCCACGTTGCCCTAGATCATGCCCCTCCCTGGATTGGCCCACATTGATTGATCATCAATGAGGGGGTATAAAAGCCAGGCCAATGAAGGGCCATATTTTCATGATGTTGTGATAGGGAATAATTACTTAAACAAGATATAAAAATCATAAGCCCTAAAAGAAAAGACTGATATTTTAATATATTAATATAAAAAACCTTCACTATAACAAAAGAC
>NW_012149008.1:796144-799956 GCF_000956105.1 Propithecus coquereli
CTTGGACAGAGTGAGAGGGAACAGCCTATTGCTGCCACTATATCCTAAAGTGTGTGCCATGAGCCTCATGTGTTTTATTAGGAAGGTTACTCTGGCCCACATTCAGGGCTTATTTACTCTTGGGTTTGACAAAGACCCTTTCCTTGACCAAACTTTAATTCGGCTCCTCTGAGTCCTCTTCTCAACTACGGCTCAATCCTGGGCTTCTGTGTTCGTCCTCACCTAGGCCAGAAGAAGGAGGAGGAGGTAGCGGTGGTGATGATGGAGGTATTGGTGATGATGTTGGGGATGGCGGTGTTGGTAGTGGTGGCAGTGGAGGAGGAGGAGAAGTTGGTGATGAGGTAGGTGATGGTGGTGACGGTGGTGGGAGTGTTGGTAGTGATGTTGAGGTGGTGGTGTGGTCGTGATGTAGGTATCAGTGGTTATGGTGGAGCTGGTGCTGATGATGGGGGTGGCGATGATGGAGGTGGTGGTAGTGTGGTGGCGGCAGCTACCCTTTACTTAGGATTTCTTTTGTTCTCAGCTCTGTCATGGTCTTATTTCATTTATATCTCAAGGCTCTGTCCATAATTTACTACATGCTATTAAGTGTCACAGCTTGGATTTGAACCCAAATTTGTCTGATACCAATGTCCATCTACTTCACTGGAATGTTCCATGGCTTCCCACATTATTTTCAGTCTACCATATGTGAATTCAGTATATTTTCACGAATGGTAACACATGTATTTTGGGACTCTGGTGTTAGTAGAAGATGGTCAAACTGGTATCAACGATTCTTTTCATTTACCTTTGTACATTTCAGTATCTACCACTTTATTCGTAAGACCAAAAGGCCTTTCTGAAATACCATTGGTAGCCTGTGTTAGGACCATCTTATATAAACAGTTTTTCTTGCTGGAGCTATTTGGAGTGACTGCATAAAAAGAGAAGTATAATCAAAATCCTATAGACTTCCCAGTAGGTTAGAACATAGATAAATCACCCTTGTTCTCACTCATAGGCTGTGTCTCTGCATTGCTCAAAAGGGATTGTATGGCAAACTAGCAAATTTATAAATATTTAGCTATAATATGAGAATGACGAAGTTTTATTGCCACTTTATTGAGACTTTGTTTTCCTACTAGAAAGTTACCATTTGTTAGGTTACTAAAAATACTAGAATTTTAGCCGCATTAGGTTTACTCTTTTATTTAATTCATTCCCCTTATAGAACGTTCCTACAGCACAAGTGAGAGAAGAGATCCATGTGTAAATGTCTGTGCTACATGCCATAAGCACGGTGATTTTTTCCCCTCATCTTCTCAAAGCAGTCATGTGGAATATCACCAGCTATGAGAGACAAAATGTGCTGGAGGCTGAATTTCTTTGTTTATCTTCAAAATGTTTCCAGAAATGGCCAGAGGAGTTGATTTACTTTTGTCTCCCTTAGTAATTTCAGTATTACTTTCAGAGATCACTAATGCAGAGCAGTGAGTGTGACTTTCTGCTATCATCATCCTGACCCCTGCTCAGCTTTTCTTGCTGTGGAACATACTAACAACTGGCCGTATTCAGATATTTAGCAGGCTGTGATCATTCAATTAATTCCTTGTTCTTTTCTATATATTTGAATTATCCCAGAGATCTGATATTCTGAAGAATATTTCTATTGGCCAGCTTAAGTATTGGAAATACTTTCATCTTCGTAGCTCTGGGTTAGTTAGCCTTACAGGGCTGGGAAGGGGAGTTGAATGAAAGAACTGGAAATTACCAGACCTTATTTACAGGGGAACTTGTTGTCAGTTAACATTTTAAGAGTTTTGCATTTTCTTAGTTTTTTGTTGTTAATTAGCCTATCTCTATGATGTTCTTAAGAGAGTATTCAGGATTATTAGCTTTATTTTGCAAATAAAAAAATAGAGTCTGAGTATACAGATTTGCGGGGAGTCTCTTTTTCATGCTAAGAAATGAAATTGTGTTTTACCTGGGCCTCCCTGCTTATTGCCTTTTCATTTTTTCCCTTCCTCCAGACAGCCTGTCATGCTGAGCCAATACACAGTGAGTGTACTTTTGAAATGGTTTTATGTCTATGAGCACCACACGGGTAGCCTGCAGGAATCATAATAATGGGTTGGGTATGTTTTTCAAGGTAGCTCAGAATCGTCTTATCAGAACTTATATCTCACAGGATATCAGAGGAGGGAGAGAAGAAAACATTATATTAGAGTAAAGCATGATATTAGGGAAATTAGAGTTTTGCATAGGGTTATCAAATGAACTTTGAGATTGAGGAATGTGTGTCTTTGTGTGTGTGATTTTTCTTCTTTGAGCATGGTTATACTATATGCATTTACATTGTGCACATGCGGGCATCTATCTGTTGCCTTATTTTGTATTCTGTTTGGATAGTACATTCAAGGTCACCAAAAGACAGTAGTAAAATGTACTGTTTGTAATCTACATTAGCATCAATAAATATAGGCCACTTAAATTGTGCTAGGTCAGCCTTTCTGATCTTCTTTTACTAAAGTTTAGGACAGGAATTACATTGGATGGGACTATGATCTTAAGAGGGTGAAATTACAGAGGCTAGCTGTCTTTGAATTAGTTAACTTTGGTCTATTTTTTAACCATAGACTATAGCCAAAATTATAGCTAGCCATCTTAATGATATCCATCTTTTGTATCAAAAGGAATTTAGCAAAAGAATGTACGTAGATTAGTGTAAACTCATATTCATTTTTGTAAAAAAGTTAAACTTCATGTCTTACATCTGTAGAGTCATTTTTGGATACAAAAGAAAAGGGTCTTAAATAGTTTTTATTAACTAAATATAAGGAAGTTGAAATATCTTTGTATATTTTATAGATCATAGATCCTCATTGAATAATTTTATCCACTATAATGTTGTGTTTAATACTTTGTAATGTCATTAAAAATAAACTCAAATATTCTTATCATTAATTTAGAGTAGACATTCTGTTAATAAGAATAGAAATATTCTTAGTCATTTATGCATTATAAAGACATTTCCCATTTCCTGTGCTTTACCTGACCTCTGCCAATACATTAGCACATCCGTACACTTGCAGAATTCTAACTAGATCTTATCACAGATTGTGTATCTGTAGAGTTAATGTTTTCAGGACTCAGCATCAGCAAAAATGGTATAATTTTTTGGTCTTTACATTCTGTCTAAACATATTGACATTCTCAAGAAGGTCATTTGAACAAAAATTCCAACATCCAATACCCCAGTGAAGGAATCTCCAGTAGCAAATTATGATCTGATTGTGGGAGACTTATCTTCAAGGTCACAAAAGTATGGTGGCTTTAGGGAAAGCTGTGTCACAATGTCAAGTGGAACAGACTAGTTTATTTGGAACGCATGCATTGTTGTTTATACTGAAATACATGAATGTATTAATATGTGCTCACCTGCTGTCTTCTGTCTTTTAAAAGTCATAGACTGAATCATCGTAACAAAGTAATTTTTTTTTCTTAATTTTGAGTTGCAAGTTTTTGTTTTTCTTCTAAGTAACCATATTCTGGCTTTAAAAAGAAGAAGGCAGACCCCAACCCTTCAAGTGGATCATTAAATAATAATCACCTGTCTATCAGTGAGCTTGTTAATAGAGTGTGTTACTTTTGGTGGGTTGTTACCCGACTGCTCGGACAAAGTTAGTCTCGATCTCCATGGGCAATCTAACCTTAGGTCTTAACTTTTTAATTTTTTTGCTAGTATTTGGTTGGCTGGCATTAGCTGATATTGTGATGGGACATTTTGGAGGATTGGACATACTTTTATTTGAAATATGTTCGGGTATTTT
>NW_012149008.1:806696-808892 GCF_000956105.1 Propithecus coquereli
AGTTGATATGTGGTGAGAGTAGAAAATTTTTCTGAGGAAGAATAAAAACATAATGGAAGTCCCAGAAATGCTTTGGTGCATGCTTCCATTTTGGTAAGATATGACAAACAGGAAACGGTGTAAGCTGAAGAATATTTATTAGTACAGATACCAAGTAAGGGTTGTCAATGATATCAGATGTTTCAGAGAGGGAGAGAATGTGGTTTTGTCAAACAAAAAAACAACAAAACTTTGTATTTGGTAATTAGCTCATTAATATCCTCCTAGGATGCAGTTTTGATTTTAGAAGCAAGATTCAAAATCAAATTGTAAGGAGGGTATAGGATATAGATTCTGTGAGAAATCTTCTGTGAGAAACTGTGGTGTAAAACACATTAAAAAGGTTGTCAGTGAATTGGAGGAGAGAAATAGAGCAGTAGCTTGGAAGGAAAGATGGGTCTGACAACTTGTGCATCAAACTTGGGTTAGCACTTGACCATCACCCGTGTGAACAGTTTGGAATTTCAAAATGGTTCACAGGAACACAGTTGATTTAGAAATTAGAGTAACTACTTTTTTATTCAGATCTCTTTCCTCTCTTGTTGAGAACATCATATTATTAGCATATATGACTGTTTCTCTTTCTAGCTCTCAAGATCCTTTGAGTGAAGGAATACTATTTATCTTTGTACCACCGCCAACTGCAGTATATAGTAGATCCCTAAGTAATATATCTTAACTTAAAAAAGAACTTTATTCAGCACGGAGGGACTTTTTATGTGGAAAAGCTATGAAAAACATGGAAAGAGTACAGGAAACAAATTGTACAAAGTGCCACCATCACCACCTAACTCATGATCGATAAACATTAGTATTCCCTCATTTGTCCTCCCCTACCAGATATTCGAGAAGAGATAATTGAGGAAAACAATTCCAGAGGACTCAGAAAGGAATGGAGAGAAAGGGTGACTAAATTTTTTAAAGAAGGGGGATGACTCTTCTCTTGCAGGAAGGGAGGATAAGCCGATGTTGGGGTAGAGGAAGAATTTAAAGACCACATGGTCAGTGCCCTCTTGCTGGGAGTTGGAGGTCCTGGTGGTGACGGAGGTAGCAATGTGGGGTATTAAAGGGAATAAAGAGCATTTGGAATATCTTTGGATGAGAGAAGAAGTGAAAGACAGATGCCTAAATGCATTATTGAAAAACATTGAGGGTTCACTTGAATTTAGAAGTATGAATGATGAGGCCTATGTGACTATGTGATTTTTATGCTTTGGTAGCTTGGTTGACTAAGAGCATACAGAGCGTGCAATATAAGGCAAGGGATTCGCAGGGATGCAAAGGAAAGATCTGGTGGAGACATGGTAATTTCCTTTAAATGTTTGCACAGTTCCCATATGCACAAGTAATTCCTTTAATTCTGTATTATTAGAGGATAGAACTAAAGCTAAGGAGTAGAAGTAAAATAGATTCCTGTCCAGAAAAAGAAATTATCAGTAATTAGAGCTACCTAATATTGGAATGCACTGTTTTGAGAGGTAGGGAGTTTCCTCACAGGGGAAGGATTCAAAGAGAGGCTGGGATGTGAAGGTGGAAGGTCTAACTGCATGTCAACTAAAAACCTTTTTAACACTTAAAGTGTTGAAAGAGTTTATAATCAGAACATTGATTTGCGGGGGTGGGTAATAAAATCCAGTTTGCAGTTAATAGCAGAATAAATACAGTGACTATGTATGAGAGTCCAGGTGACGTTCTAGCTGTAGCCAGAAAGGAGCTATTTCTCTTTGTAGCTCTTAAGATCCTTTGAGTGAAGGAATAATGGGTTATTTATTCATCTTTGTATACTGCTTGGTCCTTATCTCAGACAACTGAGGATGATCTGTGCCATAGTTTACCACCTCCTTTCTGCCTCTGTGCTAATGACACCAAGGACAGATCTCATCAGCAATGTCTCCCCCTACTTGCTGTGATCCTTAATTGGTCTACCTCCTTTGTACCTTTAGATTCCATGTGTTTTTACCCTCATTTAAAATTTCATTTTTAGAATGAATTGTATAATCGACTTCTTTGAAATAAAAACCAAGGAGTTTTAAACTTATTTGTAGATCATGCATGTGAAACATTATAATTCTTTATACGTTTCCAGTTTTTGCATAATATTTTTTTCCCTCTGGCATCAGTCAATAGATGAATTTTTGAGTAAAGCCCATATGCAAA
>NW_012149008.1:808942-809398 GCF_000956105.1 Propithecus coquereli
ACAAAAGACATTAAAAACAAAATGAAAAGACAGACCATAGACTGGGAGCATATATTTGCAACTGTTCTAAGTGACCAAAGATAAGTATCCAGAATTTGAAAGAAGTCATACAAATCAATAAGAAAAAGACAAACTACTCAATAGAAAATGGATGAAAGAAATGACTAGGTAATTCACAGAGGAAGAAGACTAAGTGGCCAATTATGAAAGATATTCAACCTCACTAATAGGGAAATGAAAAGTGAAACCCCGGTGAGATTCCATTTTACACCTATTGATTGGCAAAACCTAATAAACTTGATAACACCAAGTGTTGGCAAGGATGAGAAGAAACAGGAACTCTTGTATATTATTGATGGGAATTAATTACTACAATCCTTTTAGCAAGCAATCTGGAAATATCTGGTAAAGTTGAAGATGTGAATATTCTGCAACTCAGCCATTCTGCTTTTATGT
>NW_012149008.1:813367-817897 GCF_000956105.1 Propithecus coquereli
CTTTCATCTCCTCTTAGTAAGAGAAAGAACATAGCAGTTTTATCAGTTTCACTCATCTCATGAAGATAATGTCATCAAACATACCGTGAAATTTAGGACAGAGACAACTATATGTATTGGTTTCTTTCTTGGCTCAGTACTTAACATATTTAGATTATAGTTTGCAATCTTGTAGAATCCCAAACTCAACACTTTTTTGTTGTGGTACATTAGTGTCCAGAAATTCAGTATTGATTACGGTAGTTTCTCTTGCCTCATCTGAATGTGAAAGGAATGAAAAAGTGGTTTGGTTCATAATGTTGGCCAGTTAGCTCTTTTTGCTTACTAAGGTTATACGTTGGTTTTAGAGAATATTGAATAATCAGTCTCAGAATGACTTTCATGTTGTATTGTTAAGGTACTATTGAATTAAAGTGATAGCCTTCATGGAAAATAATGTGTTGGAAATTACTAGGAAGGATGTCTGAAATGTACACAGGTTGTGAAGTGCTGGAGAGAAAAAAAAAAGTGGGTCATTGCATTCATTCTCTTGGGGTAAGGGTGAGGGCCCCATCCTTCAAGGGGCTGTAACAGAAGCTCTAGTTAAAACGTTTCTAAATATACATGACCCACCTCATGAGGTTTGTAGTAGCTATCACTCTCAGGATTCTTCATTTTCCTTTATCCTGCTTTGCATCACTGTATGAACTAACTACTTATAAGTACCTTTAGGATTATTGTGAATATTGTTAGGTCTGAGATGAATTGAGAACCATAATACTGGTGAATATGCTCTGGTGCTAGGGGACCATTGTAATTGATTGGTCATCTATTTTATAGCAAACTCTTATGTAGGATATAGGATAAGATAAAGCCTTCATACATGGTAAGCTTTTAGAATTTAAATTAAAAAAATGGAAAAATAAATGGAGATATATAGGAATATATTGTAAGGATGACAGAGAATTTCAGTGTTGACAAAAAGGTCATCTTTGACTACGTTTAGGAGCCATAAAGTGGTTCAATATGATATTTCTGGTACAAGTAAATTCAAAGAGTGTTGTACAGCAGAGGAAACAGGGGGGGCATCCTCTGAAGGACAGTGTTATTTCAAGTAGCTGAGTGTGTAGGCAGAATAAAAGAATGTAGAAGTGGAGAAATGATTTCAAGAAAATAAATGGAGGTTTCAATTTGAGGGACATCAGATGAATCACCTACTGAGAATTCCGGGTGATTGTGGAATAGCAATACCGGCAGCGTATGAGTCGACGTATGGTTAGTAGGACTAAATAAATGCCAAGGAAGAAGAAAGGAGGCTCCTGGTATGGAGCAAATTAAGGGCTTATGTACAGATTTACCACAGGAACACATTTGAAATCCTCCAAGTTGGTCTTCATTATTGAAAGAATTAAGAAGTTGGTTTTCAGAACCGACAGTAAAGGAGTTTACTGCCTGCCTGGTGTTTTGATGTGAAGGCAATGTAAACGGATGAAACAAAACCTGTACGAAGTGAGACTGGGAGGGCAACAATGGCACAGTCATATGCAGCTACTGCTCAAGTTATTTATTGAATACTGGGGAGCCACAGAGTATTTGGTTTGTGTTTTAAGAAGATCACAGTCTGATCGGCATAAGAATGACATGAAACGGTGGCCCCAAATGGGAAGCAGCAGATGTTGGTGTCAAATGTGAATTTCAGATCTCAGGCCCCAATGCAGACCAACTCTTATTATTTTTCTATGGCTGCCTAAAAAATTGCCACAAACTTTAATGATGTAAAACAACATACATTTATTATGTCACAGTTTCTGTGGGTCAGAAGTCCAGGAAGTTTAGATGATTCTTCTGCTTCAAAGTCTCTCAACAAGCTTCAGAGTCTCTCAACACTCTTGTTGGCCAGGGCTGGGTTCATCTCAGGGGCCTGACCGGGCAAGAGTCTGCTTCCAAGTTGTTGGCCAGGTTCTTTTCCTTGCTGCTCCCAGATTCATGGCAACTTCTTCAAAGCCAGCAGCAGGGTGGGAGGGAAGGGCAGTCTACTGGCTTCACAGGCTCTCGTATGTGACATCCTAGCATCTTTACCATATTCTGCTGGTTAAAAGCAAGTCACAAGTTTCTCCCACACTGAAGAGGTGGGAATGACACAAAAATGTGTATACCCGGAGGTCAGGATCATGGGGCCACTGTAAAGTCTTGTCTGTGACACCTACTAAATCAGAATCTACACTGCAACAATATTCCCCAGGCGATTACATTCTAAGAAGCAGTGTTGTAGATGGTAGGTACCAAAGGAGTTTGATTTAGAGGGAGAAGAAAGTTCTTTGGGCGTGGCCTGGCCACATGCATTATTTTATGATTGGCAGAATAATTTAAAGGGTAAAGGCTTATTCATATCAGGAATTTTTGGTATTTTCCCTCCCACCACATCTAATTCAGTGTAGAGTTTTTCACTTTGGTGGTGCCGTTGGACTCTCTGAGAGAGTCGGTGAGTTCCTAACTTGGGCTTTTTTTAAAAAGTTGCTTTTTTCCCTTTCACTATTCCATTTTGACGGTGGGAGTTGGTGAGAAGTAGTGGACTTGGATTTTTTTTTCCCCTTCCGTAATAGTGGAGCAACCTTGGGAAAGACATTGAATTTGTATGTAAATTCTGTCATTCATCTCTTACAGGGTGAGTTGTGTAAATTAAATGAGTTAAAGAGGTGAAAGTTCTTGGTAGAGTGTAAAGCATTATATAATGTTGTCGCGGACTCCGTTTGTTGTAAATGACTATTCACAGTGCTGCACCCTTCCTACCCATAGAAGGGGGTGCCTGAAAGGCATGACTGTCCCTTGACCGTGTCTATCTGAGCACAGTCCATCAGAGAAGGGATGGACACCTGACCTAAACTGGGCCACACAGCCTCTCCATCTTGGCAATTTGGATTTGGGACCACAGGATGACAGTTTAGTCATTGCTGATCTAATACAAGGGAATGAGCAACCAGGTAAGCTGTGGTGCTGCCGTATTCTACTGTGCAGGATGAGTAACAGAGACAGCTCATTGCAAAGGACTCAGCGAACTCAGGGCTGCAGAGGAGGAAAATCGTTCGGGGAGAGGGCTCACTCCTGGGAGCCTATCTGCTTTCCGTAGGTTGCTTGCTTTTCCTGGTCCCGGCTGCATTTTTGCCTTTGAGTTGTATAATATACAACTCTAAATCTATGTAATAAATTCCCCTCTGTTTTGTTTAAGCTATTTTGAGTTGTTTTTTGTTACTTTCCACTAGAGAGCCGAAAGAAAGGCCAATAAGTATGGTACTTAAAAAATTTTTTTTAATCCCCTAACTACTCATTCATTTCTTCCCCAATGTCTACATAATTTGTTTTTAAAGGCTAATTACATTCCTTCATTTATTGAATAGTCATTGAATATGTTTTCCAGGGTACTTTAAAGGTGCCAAAATGAAGAAATATAATCCTTGCCCTGAAGCAATTTTTAATTTACTGAGAGAGATGGACATGCAAATGACTACTATAATATTAGGCAGAAGAAAGAAAGAAGCACTATGTACAATTCGTGTGAGTTAATCTTTATCTCGTGCTTGATAACCTTACTGAATGTCATTAAAATTTTCATTATTTGCAAAGAACTGAGCCCTTTTGTCCCGATTGATGCTAGGGTCCTGACATACTTTTGCACGCATCGTTTTTGCCTGTGCCTCTGAACATTGCAAGTAGGCCAGGCGGTCTGGCCACAGACACCTTTCTTTATTAAAGTAGGTGGTGGAAAATACAGTGATGTAGGCAAAACTGGAAACGAAACAAAATAGAAATGCGAATCTGAGATTTTTTTTTTTTTAACTTGCTCAGTAAAGTTAGTTGATCTTTTGGTATGGCTAAGTCACCTTTACCTAGGGGTGATTGGAACATTTTCATGCTTAAGGTTGGTTTTAGAGGATTTGGATTTGTGTTTCCTGTATATAGCTTGCATCATGTATAAAAAGGCTACTTATATACCTTGCATTATGTAATAAAAAGGATAGTAATATTGCTTGCATTGCATAATAAACAGGGTGCCTAATATAAGCATTCCGTGTTCCCTGTAGCTTGCATTACATAATAAAATGGATGCTTAAATTAGATAGAAGCCAGTGAAATTATAGTCAAACTGCATAAGGCTGATTTTAGAACCACATTTTCTTATCATGAAGGTTATGTAGGTTACATGTTTTACTGGCTCATGCAGCTCTTCAAAATGACCCAGTTCAAAATGGCATTCAACTTGGAGAGAGCTGATTGAAATGGCCATTGGTGGAAAATCCCTTGGGGATTTATGGAGCAATTAAAAAAAACTAGGAATCTCATTCTTTTTAATAATAGAAAAACTATCTGCAGTTAGAAAGAATTTTAAAGAGGCATGTGAAGTTTTTATCTTACTAAAGAAATTGTGGGAAATGCTTATATTTTTTAAAAGGAGAAAAGGAAACAGTCCTATTTTGAAAATATCATTAGGTAAAGTAATAGAATTAATGTAGTGTAACCTAAAGATGAACTAAATAATTTTCTTTGTGAGAATTC
>NW_012149008.1:817947-830689 GCF_000956105.1 Propithecus coquereli
TTAAAGAGGCATGTGAAGTTTTTATCTTACTAAAGAAATTGTGGGAAATGCTTATATTTTTTAAAAGGAGAAAAGGAAACAGTCCTATTTTGAAAGTATCATTAGGTAAAGTAATAGAATTAATGTAGTGTAACCTAAGGATGAACTAAATAATTTTCTTTGTGAGAATTCTTCTAGAGATTCATTCTAGAATTATTTTAGAGACTTCATAATATGGTAAAACTAGTACTAATGGCTTAGATATTCCATCCTACCCTTTTTCCTCACCTGAGATAAACCATACAGTTTTCTCATAGCATTCTTTATCTTACCTTCACACCACTTTGCTCAGTTGGTAATTATGTAGGTGTGAATGTGTACACGTGCACATGTGTAGACATTTGTCATTATTCCCTGCTAGATTTTAAGCTATTGAAAATGAGACTGATGTGATTACCTTATTATTACTATATATCCTGTACCTAATGCTGTTCTTGAACATAATGGGCACTCAATAATTATTGAATGAATGAATAAATGAATGAGTATTATTTATTCACATAATCCTGTACCCTACAAGCATTACTCATAAAAAGATATGCCAGAAATATTTATAAGTAACATTATTTTTAGGTTCTTAGACTATTGTATATTTTATGTGAAGTTTAGCACTATGAATACAGTCAGTAAATAATCCATTAAAAGTGCGATCAGTTCGACTCATATCTCTTATATTCTCTCAGAGAGAAGCTAGCCTTAAAAAAAGAAAAGAAGAGAGAGAGGGATCAATGGGTGGGACATTTCTAATCTTTTAACCCCTGACTTGGCAAATGACTGCCAAAATTCTCTGGGACAAGGCTTCTAGTAACCAGGTTGGCCAGCACACAGGAAACCTTAGGGAGGTTCCCAAAGCTTCAGACTAAGTCAGTGGTGGCAGCGGGTTCAGCGAGGAAACAATGGTATTTTCCCAGGACCAGAGCTCAAGAGAGAGGGAGACATTGTCATGGTACCCTTGCGGGGAGGGTATGTGCTCCGTGGACTGCAGTTAAGGTCTATAGAGAGAAGGACTTCGAAAACGGTGAGCTGGGCAGCCATGAAGCTGCAGGGGTGGAGGAAGTTGGAAGGTAGTTGCCCTTTCAAGGGAGGGCAGGATTTAGAAGTTGGGAGTCTGAGGAGGGAAACCGTCAGCACCCCTTCCCTTAGATGCTTTCTCTTTCTGGTAATGATGCTTTTGGCACAGAATGTGTCACTGGTAAACACGTCTGCTCGAATAGCAGAGGTGTTAGGGAATTCAACCTTGGCTAATGTCATGTTCACTTTAAGGTGGTGACATCATGCCCCAGTTGGGGGTTATGTCTGTGATTGCCACAGAAGCAGCTCTGTGTGTTATGCCTGCAGATGGCTCTGAATCTGTCAAGGAAAGAGCAAGATAAATATTTTCTTATAAATATAAAAGGAAGAGTTAAACACTTATTGTTTAGAAACCAAGCTGATGAGCATATTACATTGTCTGAGGCACCAGAAATAAGCAAATTAATTACATGCAAATAACTGTTGCTTGTGAAGTGTGGGCTAATAATAGTATCTGTTTGGATGTTTATGGCAAATTTATTTACATGGCTCAATTTTCTGCTATTTTCCTGTGGAAAATGATAAATATTGTTTCCTTTTGCCTTTCTTTCAGAAATCCTTTATTGAAATTGTGAAAACTGTTACCTTGTCTTGCTATCCTTGCCTTGCCAAGGGCAATTTTAAAGACACTATTTGTGAATACATGGTGAAGAAAGAACTGTTAATGTATGTAGGTTTTTTCTACTTTAAACAAATGGTCGTCATCACCAACATCGGTATATAATAATAAAGAGGTTCTTAGTATTGAATATTAGCATTCAATAGTTCATTCCAGATTGACTTTCTGTTGATCTTTTCCATGAACGTCTTTTGATGTCAGCTTCTCAGTGTGCTTCAGATGCATCCTCTCTTAAGGCAAAACTGGGAATTGAGCAGTTTATATTGACATTGAGATCCATAGTGTGGGTCTCTGCCTTTTCTACTAATGAGTAATTGGATTCATTTTGAAAAGATGGCCCTCAGCTCTGCCTAGTGCTCCACACACTGAAAGAAATTTGGCACTCTCTTAATGTTCCTGTATGTGTGTGTTTCTTGAGGTATGTCAGAGGTGACCAGATGAGTTATTTTAGTTTTTTCCCAGATAATTCTTGTAGGTCATTAACTTGGATTATATGTCAGATGTCACATAAGCTAGGGAACATTTGTAGTTGGAATGAGGACTAATTGTTTTTGTACTTAACTTTTCAGGCTATGCTTATCTACTCACAGCCTCCCTCGACAGGGTGATACATACCTCTACTAGGTTACTATTAGTATTTTATTTATTTGCTCTCTATATGTGAAGTCTCAGGCATTTAGCTCACCTCTATGCATTTTCATTAGCAACCCGTCATTTTGACATGACGACCTCAAAACTATTATCTCTTGGAATGCCAGACACCGTGATTAATCATCTGTTATTCATGAAACAGGAAGTAGAATGGAAATGGACTTTTGTTTTAAGTTTTGATAGAGCAAGAATTTTAACATCCAGTGAAAAAGGAAAACAAAGCATTTTGTATCTTGGATTAGTTTGTGTCAACTACTCTCCAACCTCATTTTGCCATGTAGTGGTTACGGATGCATCAGGGTGCAGGAAAATGTGGGGTTAGCATAGGAAGGTTGAAGCACTGAGCTTTGTAAATTAACATCTTGCCTTTGGGGACCCTCTTTGCTGGTACTCTCCATTGATTGCCATGGTAGAGATTAGAGTTTGGAAGGCTGGTGGCCAAATATTTTCTTATTGTGTTTCTGCAGGGATAGAGGTGGGGTGTGATACGTGTATACCTTGGGGATCTATGGTTCCATTGTTCCTCCTTTCATTTGATGTTCCCAGGTAGAAAAATTATACTACCTTTTAATAATCTGATTAATAGAAGGAGAGAAATCAATTTTTAGATTTGAAGAGAGAATCAATTTCCTTATTACAGAAAAGGATGAGAGACATAACTATCTTGTGTTTGCAAATTATTTGCTTTCAGCCTGTGATGCTTTCAAGAGTTTGAGAAATAGGGTATTTAACTTCTCAACTTATGACTGATAGGATCATGGTGAAAGTGCTCCAGCCTAATGGAAGCTTAAAATGCAGCTCTCAGAATTGCTGGATCACACTTGACAGTGATTTGTATGTCTACGGATTATTAAACCTTGGTATAGAGAATGTCCTGATTTAAAATTTTCCAATTTTATTCACTTGGTCTGATGTGAGAAGCAGCCATCCTTTCTGTTGTCTTGTGTAGTAGAATGTAAATTTCCTAACCACAGTTAAATTGCTAGTCAAGGCCAACCAAACTGAGCTTTAAGGAGTTCTTTTCTCCCTTGGGCTTCTCAGTCAGAGAATTATTATACTAACATTTCCTTCACCCTTGACTTTGTTCTCTATTGACATCTAAATGCCATTCCAGCAGCCATAAGCACTTGCCACCAACTGGAGCACATACCTTAGAGTGATCAGGAAGAAGCAATCTCAGAACAAATGGTAATCACTCTGTGAGAATATTTTTTTATATTTGTTGTGTGGGCCCTTTTGCAGTTCTTCTAAAAATCCCTGGGGCTTGTACAGCTTTGACTAGTTATGCACAAACTTAATGTTCAGAAATTTGCTGTTGTAGAAGTTAAAAATCAATAAACTAATTCAATATTTATTGCTTGAAGACTTGTTTAGCATAATTTTCAGGTTCCTTCAGATATATTCTACATCAGTGTGTTTTCTTGTTATACCACTTGCTGTTCATTCCATAAATATTTCTTGGTGCTTATTGTATGTATTTAGTTGTTAACAAGGTTATACCAGGACTCAAAGTTAATTTTGGTAAAATTACTTGCAGTGAATATCATTGCTTTTCTCAATTTTTTTGTGTTTTATCATTTTCCTTTTTTCCTTGATCAAAAGTTACCTTATGAATGTTATACAGATGTCTATATCTGAAAATCCTAATTCATAATATGTCAGAAGTTGACTAAAGGGGGATTGTAGAAATATTGTCGCCTTGGAAATGCTGAAGGAACAGGGAAGGTATTAAGCAAGGGAGACATGATTTGAGAATAGGGATTGGGGTGATTAACACTTTGGGCTGGAAGAACAAAAATGAAGAAGTAGGGAGGATATCGGTTTAGCGAGTGAAAGGACACTGAAACTATGAAGTCTTAGAATATTATAGAATGAATTGGTAGAAACATGGCTTTTCATATTTTGTTGGAATCAGTTTTAATGATCTTTGCATTGGACCTGAAATAATGAACCAAGTATGGAACTGCTTTGAAATCTGAACGTTATTTTAAACATTTCACTAGCAAATCATCTGCTTTTCATTTCATATGCTATTTTCTAACTTTTGCTAAGTTGATTGATTTTATTACATATTAGGACCAATTTTTTATAATGTAATTTTTTTTAAAATGTCAAATATTGAGATATAATTCACATGCAATAAAATTGGCCATTTTAAAGGCTATAATTCAGTAGTTTTTAGTATATTCACAAGATTGGGCAGCCATCACACTATCTATTTCCAGAACATGTTCATCATTCTGTAAAGACAACTGGTCATTAGCAGTCACTCACCATTACCAATCACTCCCATTCCCCCTTCTCTTCAACTTTTGGCAACCCCCAATCTACTTTCCATCTCTATGGATTTGTCTATTCTGTACATTTTATATAAATAGAATCATGTAATACATGGCCTTGTGACTGGCTTCTTTCATTTAGTATAATGTTTTCAAGGTTCATCCACGTTATAGCATGTATCAGTGCTTAATTTCTTTTTACTGCTTAACAATATGCCATTTTATGGACATTTTGTTTATCCATTCATTTGGTAGACATCTCCATTGTTTTCACTTTTTGGCTATTATGATTAATGCTGCTATGAAAATTTGTATATAAGTTTTTCTGTGAATATTTGTTTACAATTTCAATATACCTAGGAATGGAATTGTTGGGTCATATTGTAACTCTGAGTTTAACTTTCTGAGGAACTGCCAAACTGTCTTCCAAATTGGCTGCACCATTTTACATTCCCATCACTTATTGGGCATATTATTTTAAATGTAACTCATATACTGTTATACTGTTACTGTAACTGATATACTGAAAAATAAGTTTACCCTTTCTTTACTGCCGTTAGACATCATTTATACCGGAATGAGTTATTGTCTGAAATTCTGAAAGGGCATAAAATCTTAGAGCTGGAGGGGTTCTAATGGATCCATCTTTCTACGGAAGAGAAGGTCCCTGAGGTCAGGCACTCTGTCATTTTGTTTACTGTTGTATCCACTCCACCTAGATCAGCGCTGTAAATAGTAGGTGCTCAGTAAATGTTTCTGAGAGAGAGGTCAGATGACTTTCTGAAGACCACACAGAAATTTAATGGCTGAACAAGGACTGGAATCCTGGTCCCGATTTCCTTGCCAAGCTCTTTCCATCACAATCATCTTGAACGCACTGTTCTTCCTGTGCTTGGTGGTCCATTGCTGAGCTGGTGCAGGAGTTTCTGACAGTTTTATAGCTGCGCTTTGGGGGTTTATTGACATTTAATGAGTGTTTTTTGTTCTTGTGAAGTCATTTACATGTTTACTGCTGAGGCCAGCATTCATAAAAGGAGAAAAACATTTAAATAACTGCATTTTACCTAGGGAAGATAAATTACAGTTGCCCATCAATAAATAGATAACTTTCATTGCTTCCAAGATTATTAGATTGTGGAAGACAATAAATTTGTACCGTCCCTTGTGAGTCACTTGTCTTAAAAAATTCACAACCAATTATCAGAAAGTGAGACAAGTTAATGCAGGTTTGTTATCTACTAGTATTCTCTTCTTTCCTAATCACCCTTGTGGGTGGAGGGATCCATTTTATCAGTCTTTCCTCCTTACTCTGCTCTTCTAGAATAATATACGTATAAATTAAATGTAGCATAGTGTAAGCACGCATAGATTACCCGGTATCTGAGGCAGTGTTCTTGGAGCCACATTTGCATGTTAAGTGGACTTATGTGCCATGAAGGATAGGTTTATAGACTGGACCCGTAATGAGGTTGAGAATCACTGTGCAAAAGCTGTAGACTGCAGGTAGACATCTAGAGTCTTTGAATGCAAAGAGCATATATTTCACTTCCTTTTGACAAAGCCTTTATTTTATATGACTTTATGGGAAACAGTTCAATTACCTTAGTTAAAACTCATTCCACCAAGCAGATTATTAAGACATTACTTGAAGGTACATGAGACTCATTTTTGTAACTTTTGACCAGCTGATTGATACCTGGGACTTAAAGTGACACGTTTAAAAGATTCCTGAATTTTGTTAGATTTGTTAAAATCTGTGGGACACATCCTAGGGAGGATCATAAGTCTGCTATGACCATAATTGTGTTTCTGGTCTACTTCATCTCTTTAGTGTTGGGAGTTGAGAGTGGGAGAATGTAAAAGAATCCTCCTTCTCATTAAGGTAAGAAATGAAAGCATTTTTTTTTTAGGGAGTTAGTGTGGGGTAGTCAAGAAAAAAAAAATCAATCTTTTATTTGGAAGATTTATATTGAATTTCTGACTCCGTGACTAACTAGTTGTATGATCTTGTTTAAATCACAGAACTTTACCAAGGCTCACTATACTCATTTGTCAAATGTGGGTAATAATAATTCCTACCTCACAGCATTGCTTTATATTTGGTGGGATAATGTGTGGGACACATAGTAGGCATTTGATAGTTGAAGTAAAATCTGAACCTGGGTTTCACTGGACCATCTTAATACAATTTATATATGTGTTCTCCTCCCCCGCACTCATCTCCATTCCCCATCTTGTCTCTAGTAGGATTTAACTGGTTATGGAGTTAACTCTTAAATGTATGCAGATAGTCAGAGCCTTTTAAAGTTATCTTGATATGTTGTTTACTGTGTAAAGATTTGTTAATAGCTGCTATAAATCTGTCAAGATACTTTCGACTCCTTTCCAGTTGCTGTTAATACCACTACTATTGCTTACATTATCCAAGTCAGAAACCTTGGCGTGATCTTACTTTCTCTTCTCTTTTACTTACTTTCTCTTTTAATTCTGCTGCCTAGCAGGCTATTTCTATGCAAAGCCAATACTGCATAAAATATTGTTGATGCTGATGTAAGGTAGACAAATTAGGAAGTACACGGACTCAGAACACTAGGGTATGCTAAGCATCACTCTGTAGCCGTAATTTATTACCCTTTATTTGTCAACAGATTATTGAGACAAAATAAAACTCCTAATCATGTCCATTTATACCTAGAAATACAATATAATTCCAATCTTACAGTTTTTTTTCCTGTTTAATTCTTATTTTCTAGTGGTTCCATAAATGGCAAACTTATATAGATCTAAGCCTCTTTTACCTAGATGGTATAGTGAAAAGATCTTGGTATTCCATTACTGGCATGATACCAGATGTGGTAAACAAATAACCTCAGGCAGCCTGCATGGAAGGATGTGGTAGATTGGGTTATTGTTCAGCAAATATTCGTTTCCTAACCCACCCCACCACCATGCCCTGCTCCCTTGGCCCCTTGAGAGCCGTATGCTTCCTTGCCCCATTGATCCTGGGCGTGAACATGTGACTTGCCATGACCAATGGAATATTGGCAGATATAGCCAAAGGCGTGAAATGTGCTTGTGCAGTTGGACATGGCCTTCGCGCTCCTATTGCTTGCCATGAGAAGAGCATGCTTCTATTAGTAACTGCTAATTCAAGGAAGATGAAGAGCACTGGCTCTGGACCTGATGTGAAGCGTGGTACCAAGCCCAGCTGAGCCTAACCTATAGCCAAATCCCAGATAACCAGCATATATGTGAGCAAGAAAGAAATGTTGTATGTTGCTGAGTTTTGAGGTGGTTTGTTACTCAGTGCTGTTGTGGCAGTAGCTAACAAATACAAAGGGATGCTGGTTTGTTTTAAAGATTTTCTTTGGACACTGATTTGGGAGCTTTAGCTTTCCGTGTAGAATTAAGACCTTTATTGTTTAAATGCACCTATTTTAATACCAATTTTTGTGTCTCTGGTCACTGACAGAACTGTTCAGGATTGAAAGCTCATTTATTTAAAAGGAATGCTAACAATTCAGATCTGGAAGAAGGGTGCTGGTTGACCCTGGCTATCTCTGCAACCTGTCTGTACTTGGAAGTTTTTTCTAGGAAAAGATAATGGCCGGTCTCTCCTTTCTTGTTGGATAAACTAGTTGTATGTCCTTAGTGGTAAAAAGGGCAGTGAATACTTAGACATAGTCTCTTTAATTATGGAAAGAGCCTATTAAAATTCCATTTTGTGTTAAGAAGTAAACCTATAAAGGAATCTGGAGGAGGCCAAACATCTCTTTAAAATAATGATTGTCTTGGGCAATTCTTTCACAGTGCCTTCAGCATCATTAGATGCCAATCCTACTGTGTAGGTTCATTTGCAAACAAAACTGATTAGAGAGGGGAGGTGTGCTGGAGACTTCCCTAAAGCAGAGGGTTCAGAAACCTGCCCATTGTTTAAACTGGTTACCCTTCAACTGTGCTTTTATTTATTTTCCGTGTACACAGGGGGAAAAAAAAGATTGTTTATTTCAAAGGGTATTGGAACCAATCCTTCAAAAGAGAATACTGAAAAAAGAGAAAAAAGGATATTGTGTAAAAGCTCAGAAGGTTTTCAGAATTTCTCTTTTTTTACCCGTTATAAACATGATCTTTCCCTTTGCTCTGAGCTCCCCCCTCTGGCATTCATGGTATATTTCTCTTTCTATTCTTACAAACTTCAAAGCTCCCCCTCCAAGTCATTTTGCAAACCCTCTAGACTGTAAAGTGGTGGTAGGTCTGCTTTTATTTCCTAGAGTTTGGGGTGGGGGTGGATTGAGGAATGCAGAGGAACTACCTGCAACATTTATTAACTTTTAATTCAGTGCAGAAAAAAAAATCAGAAACCTAGTACAGTACGCCATTGATGTTGCTTCAAAGATACTTTGAGCTTGTTTAACCATTTTTTAAGGCTTGTGAGCCAGGACTGAAATGAAGTGCCTTTTTCACAGAGCTCAGGATTGTGCTGTCATAATAGACAAATCCATATGGCTCTTTGTTTTTATAATTAAAGCTTTATCTGTGCTGCTTTTTGTCTTAAATGACTATCTTTGTTCTGACAGAGACTGATTGCTTTATTGTAAGTAAACTTCTAACTGTTGCATCATATTTTCTTTAAAAAGAAGATTGGTAATGCCCCATTTATTTAGCATTGTCTAGGAATCTGATTTTCAGTGTAGCTTAATTTTCCAGAAAACAAAATCTTTCCCCTTTAAGCACCCAAGGTTATATTTTAACATTTTTAATGGAAATTTTATAAAATGCATTTCCCAAATTTGGTCCCTTTGTCACAATATACCGAGTGCATTCAGACTTTTCTTGATGACTGAAGGACCATCATTATGAACATGGTTAGCTTTTCCACACCATCCTTTATTTAGCGTGCTGTGACATGGCAGAGGTTGCCTTATCACTTACGGGAAGGAATGGGCAGTGTTCCTCCACCCTGAGCCAGCCCCAGACTTCCATTTCTGTTTATCTCACTTGTCTGCTTTTCATGCCGTCTGTCTTTTTTCCCCTGCTATTTGGCCGTAGGTTATCATATCTAGCTGTTTATTGTGTCTGTCTCAGACAAACTCCTCTTGCTTTCTGAGTTGCTTAACTACTGCAGCATTAGCTGCAAAGGCGGAGAGCCAAGGTGGTTAGAATTGTGTGTAGAATAAGTAACCAGAGAAGCACTCTCTGGCTTCAGTCCTTGAATTCTTAACTATTTTGCCCCTAGGATGTCCCATTTTTCTTTCTTTCCTCTTCTTTAGTTGTCACTATTCTTAGTGGTCCAGGCTGCCGGATAAATGAGATCTTATTCTGCAGACAATGATAATCAAATGATACCTAGAAACACCTTTATTATAGGATTTTCTTTCCTAGTCCTAGCCATCTGTATTTGTGTCACTTAAGTTTTAGATATTCCATGAACACCCACTTCTGGGGGGAGGGTGCTCCATTATCTAGTAATTTGTTAATTTCTAGATGTATCTGGTTTAGGTATAAAGTTTCTGCCTTGTTTATTATCTTACCTGGATTATATTGAATGGATAAACGAGTGAATAAACATGTTTCTTTTGACACTGATGCTAGTGGGGTTTTTTTTTTCTTTCTTTTGAGTTAAATATTTGGTTAGTTTTTTCCCCTCTTAATTTGTTCCTGTCGATCTTTTATTCCTTAGGGCAATATAAGGAAGGGTAGTGTGAGGGTAATTGAACGATCTCAGAGTTTTATTTTAATTTTTTTTAAGGTGGTGGAATTTACTCTTGCCAGCCATTTGAAAGATTTTTTTTCTTGGCATCCATACAAACTGACGGGATATGAACCGGGTCAAAGCCAGAGTGGCACAGGGTCTTCCTTGTACCGCCTTCTTCCTGTTTCAGCTGGTATGTCAGCCCGTGTGTCTATACTTGCTTATCTGTCCACCCCGAGCTCTGCCCTCTGACTGAGAAGATCTTGAATTTGACTCTGTCTTCTTTGGACCAGAACTATTATTGCTCATATAAATGATATAATTCCTTCTGAGTTAGCGTTCTCTTTTACTCTTCATTTGGCATAAAGACTAATAAATGACGAAACTCCCTTTCCCATAATCAGAACCAATACCCCCTTTCCTTTTTCTCTTCTTTGTCTCCCTTTTCCTGAGAGAAGACAGTGTGGCAAAAAACAAAACAAAACAAAACCCACAAAAAAGCAAACTAATAACATTCATATTTTATGGGATCATCTACTGGCATAAATCTTGACTAAGGCCTAAGGCCATGGAGGTCAGTTTGGGGGTCCTGATCAAAGGAATAGGACTCTACTGTGTGAGATAAACATCCTCTGTAAGTGTCATAGACCTCTCCTATATGTGAGTTGGTAGCTTTCAATTTGGTTTAATCAGTGTGTAGTTATTAATGTGTACTACAGAGAATGCACTATGCTCTGTGCAAAAATCTATCCGAAAATGAACCCCTTCTAACCCCTCACCCCTTTTAATTTAGCTTGTAGGAAATGTAGCTTTTAGTATGTTTTGCTTATGTTTATAATTACTTGAGATCCACGTATGATCTTTTCCATTAGCTTAGTGACAATCTCCTGGAAGCATATGCCTCTATGTAAATTTGCCCGTCTGCCCTGTTTATAAATTGAAGATGAATTAATAAAAGTATATTTGAGTGTTTGACTATGGACGGGGTTGCGTTGGTATGTGTGCCACACTATGAGGAACTTCCATGATTCATTAAGCTATGTAGTGATCATTGTAAAGGTGCTTTTTAGGATTTCTGTTCATTTTTTATTTCTCTTTAAACTTTGCATGTTCTCTGAATACATTAGAGGATTTCTTTTTAAAGAAAGTATTGAAACTATTTCCCCAAATTTATAGTATATATTGTACTATATATTGCGTTCATGTGTAGTTTCTCAAATCTACTATTAATATTTGTGATGCTAGAATTTTTAGATTTTTATTCTGATTATGGTTTATACTTGATGGTCAAGTATTTTGCCTTTTGCTATTATTCATGAGAGAAAAAATGGACTATAAACTCCTTTGCGGTACAGATTTCTGCTCAGAAGAAATGGAAGTTTGGTAGCATTCACTTTCTAGTTCACCATCTTTATCCTCGTTCATAGTCTCTGGAGGTTACTTACTGTTTGCTCCGAACAATAGTGGAGCAGAATGACTCTGTCCTCATGGAGCTCACAGTCTGGATGGAAAAAAAAAATGTCTCTGGTTTCAACACGGCCATTTCCCATAATCTCTCTTTGTAACCATTTTAAGATTGATAGGATATTTCATTATCTAATTTTTTTCTCCACTTCAAATCTTTTGTTTCCCCATTTTTCTGTGCTATTTCCATAATGAGAGTAAATGACTCTGCAAGAGTGAGTGAATCCCCTAAGAGGCTCGGCTTCCCATCCCCCAGGCCCGCTGATTGGTATGACTTCAGTTTTGTCAAGTGTTTCCCATCTGCTTTTTGTCAGTCGCTATTTTTGCAAAGTCTTCATTCTCTCTAATTATACAAATATGTCTTCTTCATTTTTCCTGTCAAAGACAAATTAAAAAGAATTAGTTCAGTTTCTGAGCCAGTTTAGTCTTCATTAATTCCATACCCCACTCCATTTTTAGCAGCATTTTTCTTTTCCTCCTCTTTTTCCCCCCTTGATAATTTTAAAAGCTCGTCTTCTCATGTCTGACTTATTCGAGAAGCATGGATTAATCTGCTATCTCTGACTCTTTTCTCTAAGTTTTAACTGACTGTAACAAGATACTTTTTCACTTTTCTCCGTATTTGGTTCAGATCTGTCTTTGTCTGTAGATATTTGAAGAGTCATTTGTGAAACTACATTAGGTGTTTCTTGTTCATTATCATTTTCCCCAAGAGGAATTTTAATCCTATGTGTGTTAATTATTTAATTATCCTAATGATGTCTCAGATGGTACTCCTGGCCTCTTGCACACTGATGGAATTAATCCCTTATCCCTGGGCTCCTCAGAGTTCTTGATTCTTTAATGTTTATACATTTATATTTAAATGGTTCTTACATTAGTTTATAGCTGACTTTCCCTTATTTTTTCCTTGTCATGCAGGTTTGT
>NW_012149008.1:832029-834132 GCF_000956105.1 Propithecus coquereli
TCTTCCATCTGTCACTCAGCTCCAGCAGCTCTAAGAAACCATACCCAGGTTAGCACAATGATTCTCCTGAGTTACAGCCTCTTTATTTTTTACTTTTAATTAAATGCATTCACTTAAAAGCATTTTTAAAAACAAGTTACATGATCAAATTGAATAAATGCTTAATGTCAATCCCCCTACTCCCCACCCAGACATACAATTTAACCATTCCCAAGCCAGGGCCTTGCTTAGGTAACATTAACTACCTTTTAAGCTTTTCAGAAAGTTGTCATAGTTCCTGAACACTACAAGGGCGTTCTTATTTCTCTTCATGTTTTTATTGAGTTTGACTGTTCCTGGGAGGGCACATGTCTTATTAAGGGATTCAGAGGAAAGCACAGTTCTAGAATCAACTGCATTTTTATGAAAGCTCTCACTCTGTTATTCTTCCCACCTTTATCTCCACCCCCGGTTGCCCACTCAATTCCCTCTTCCTTCCAAGCACTTTTAGCCTTAGAATTAACTTCTCATGCTACATTTGGTCATCAGTTTTCATGATGTGAGTGGCGGTATTTTACTACAACTGGGAGATTTTAGCTGAAATCTTCCATTTCAAAAGTTGTAATTTCAACAGCCAGTGGTAAATGCTGAATAAATGGTATGGACTGTAGTAAGTACCAGGGGAGTTACAGGAAAGGAGAGATCATCGAGTTGTTAGAAAATGCTTCAAGATGGGGGAGGTATTTACAGGTGGGTAAGCAAGTAAGATCTGGGCAAGCAGTACTAGAAAGAGGTAGAGGTAGGAAAGTACAAGGAATTAGTGGGGCGGGGAGAGAATATACAGAATGGACTAGCATAGAAGGTGTGCACGTAAGACACATGAAAGAAAATCCTGTCCAGGTAGGTCACACAGGGCCTGGAAATTCTGCCTAAAGATTTTCAGTTTTATATTTTACAGAGCAAGGGTTTTTAATATTATCTTGAAGAGACATTTATCATTTCCTCTAAGGTTCCAATCATCTTCTAAGAGATATGGCTTGCAAATGGTACAGTGGGGCTAATTTTGATTAACATTGCTAAGCCTTTGTGTTGTATGTGTTTGTGTGTGCATGTGTACATGTGAGCACATATGCAAAGACAACATACCTACTGATAGATATTCCTGAGATGGGAGTCCTTGAGCAGTGCTTCTGGCTGAGATATCTTCTAGGGAATAATCTTGGAAAACTGTGAATTGGAATTCTGACCAAATGGTCTTTCAGATCTACTGATTACTAATGATTGACTAGCTGACAAGCCTTGCCATAAGCAATGGCAAACCACTGGGGGTTTTTTGTGTTTTGCATTTATTTTAACATCTACCCTTTTTAAAAAAAATTTCTGGAATTGATATTATACAATTATCATTTTAGAAAGGATATACTGGACATAGTTCATGAATTGGAAGTGATAACAATTCAAGGTTCATTAAAAATACTTTAGAAAGTCTAGCATGAGATAAAGAGGGACAGAATAAGGGCAGTGAGAATATAAAGAATGAGATAGTGATTAGATACTTGAGAGGATGATTAGAGGGAGAATTTATTTATTTAGTAAACATTAGTTGAAACTTAATTATACTGTGGAGATTTAAAGTTGAAAAAGCTGGGCTCTTGGCTTCAAAGAGCCCCCACTAGTGGGCAGTGTGACATGTAAATAGTAGTGATGACATGCGGTGCTTAATGACGGAACAGAGGGAAGTGCCCCAGCCTGGCTAGTGGGGATGGGGAAGGGACCCAAGAAGAGGTTGAGAGGGGTGGTGTTTTGGCCTATTTATAAGCTAAAGGAAATAGCCTAGTAGAGAAGGAGAAGATTATTTATGATCCAGGAGAGAGAGGGGATAATTAATAAAATGGAATATGGAGAAGTTGGGAGTAGATGGATTTTGACTACAAGGAGAAGACTTTTGAAGGACTTGAAGATTTGCTGGATATTGAGGAAAGGAATAAATCTAAGATAACCAAGTAATCAATGTGCAATTGAAAGAATGGTGGTGCCATTTGCAATAAAGAGAAGATGAGTTTGTTTTAAACACATTTGAGTTTGAGATGATGGGAGTTAATAGGAGGCTTGTACTGAAGGTTG
>NW_012149008.1:834182-835818 GCF_000956105.1 Propithecus coquereli
TTTACTCATGGTATTTTTTCCCCAAAGCAAGACTTCAGAGTGTGTTTGTGTGCACGCACCCATGTGTATAAAACAGTTGTTTTTGTAATTCTTGCACTGAGTCCCTGTCCTCAAATCTTCATATCTGTCATCTCTTCTGAGACTTTCGGTCTTTGTGTTGTTGTTCTCATCCACATTTGGGAGTACTTCTCAAGTTTGTTTTCTGCACCTCTGATTTTATTTTCCGGACTGTCAATTATTATTAACCACGTGTCTTTATTGTGGCTTTGTTGTCCAAAGTTACAGTGTTTTAATTTTCCTTGCAATTCTTATCTTTCCCTCATACCCTCCTCCCCTTTTCTTTTTTATCTTGTCCTGGGATCTTTTCCTTTCAGCCTGTTTTCTCATTAAAGATTTTTCTGTTGCAAGAAGCCACAGGTTCTTGTATGCTACTGAGGATGCCAGGATTTCCTGAACTGAACATTTCTTACTTCTAGTTTCTTGAAATTTATCTTTTCCTCACTTTTTCTTTTCGTGCTTACTCATTCTCAAATGAGAAGGAATCCACCTAGACTCAATGTCTGCTGACTATTGGAATATGAAAACTGCCTCTTAGTCTCTTATTTAAACATAGCTGTTCATGAAATCGTTTTCTGAGTTTTACTTCTAGCTGACAATTTCATGTGTATATCTGCTAGGTCAGGTCCTTGATTTCATATAATGCAAATCTATTTCCTTGAGCTGAAATCTTCAACCTGTATCACTACCTAGCTTCCTGATACAGAAAGAATAAGAAATGAAGTATTAAACATGTGATTCCATGATTATTTTTGTCTTTATCTGCAATATTTTACAAAAGATGATTCTATTTGTCGGATCCCCATTGTTAGTCTCTCCTACTTGCTAGTGAATTGTTTGATTTGAAGTACTACTTCTAAGGGATGTAGGATGAGAAGTGTTCAGATGGAGTGGGAGGTGGGAGGATTAGCTGCCTCTCAAGTCGGCATCTATGCAGCAGTGAGTGGTTGCTCACTTTGGTTTGGTTTGGAGATTACAGGCAACATGAGAGTGGGAAAGGCTTTTTATACCTACTTCTAAGTAAACAGATTACTTTCTTTCCATCGATGCAGCGCAGTTAAACCATTCAATGTAGATTTTTAACTCTGTTCCATCAATCTTGTATTTAGTGCATTATTTAAAGATTCTGGCAGTATTGTGCGTGGGTCCAGATTTTTGGCATTGTGAGTTGTTTTTTTGTCTTTTGCATTCATAGGTATTTTAATGGGTATGTGGGAGAGATTGTGTGGGGGTATACCAGCCAAATACCATTTTAACATTTTAACTTGAAAGTCTTGACAATTTGTTTCTCATTTTTACTTGTATTATTTCCTATTGACTTGTAATTTAGGGCAGTATCCTCTTTTAATCTTATTTTCTTTAGCTCTAAGTGTAATTTTAATTTTAAATGTGTTTGGTTACCAGATTAACATAAATGTTTATTAATTTGGGTAATTTACTAATATAAGAGAAAACTATCTTTCTTACATTCCTGAATGATTTTTTTTTTCATTCTTTGATAGACTCATAGTGTTTAAAATTGTCAGTTTTTCTTCCATTTGTATATTTTCCTCTCCTTCATTCCCAGGCATATTTTATT
>NW_012149008.1:835868-840979 GCF_000956105.1 Propithecus coquereli
TTTTCAGTTTTATATTTTACAGAGCAAGGGTTTTTAATATTATCTTGAAGAGACATTTATCATTTCCTCTAAGGTTCCAATCATCTTCTAAGAGATATGGCTTGCAAATGGTACAGTGGGGCTAATTTTGATTAACATTGCTAAGCCTTTGTGTTGTATGTGTTTGTGTGTGCATGTGTACATGTGAGCACATATGCAAAGACAACATACCTACTGATAGATATTCCTGAGATGGGAGTCCTTGAGCAGTGCTTCTGGCTGAGATATCTTCTAGGGAATAATCTTGGAAAACTGTGAATTGGAATTCTGACCAAATGGTCTTTCAGATCTACTGATTACTAATGATTGACTAGCTGACAAGCCTTGCCATAAGCAATGGCAAACCACTGGGGGTTTTTTGTGTTTTGCATTTATTTTAACATCTACCCTTTTTAAAAAAAATTTCTGGAATTGATATTATACAATTATCATTTTAGAAAGGATATACTGGACATAGTTCATGAATTGGAAGTGATAACAATTCAAGGTTCATTAAAAATACTTTAGAAAGTCTAGCATGAGATAAAGAGGGACAGAATAAGGGCAGTGAGAATATAAAGAATGAGATAGTGATTAGATACTTGAGAGGATGATTAGAGGGAGAATTTATTTATTTAGTAAACATTAGTTGAAACTTAATTATACTGTGGAGATTTAAAGTTGAAAAAGCTGGGCTCTTGGCTTCAAAGAGCCCCCACTAGTGGGCAGTGTGACATGTAAATAGTAGTGATGACATGCGGTGCTTAATGACGGAACAGAGGGAAGTGCCCCAGCCTGGCTAGTGGGGATGGGGAAGGGACCCAAGAAGAGGTTGAGAGGGGTGGTGTTTTGGCCTATTTATAAGCTAAAGGAAATAGCCTAGTAGAGAAGGAGAAGATTATTTATGATCCAGGAGAGAGAGGGGATAATTAATAAAATGGAATATGGAGAAGTTGGGAGTAGATGGATTTTGACTACAAGGAGAAGACTTTTGAAGGACTTGAAGATTTGCTGGATATTGAGGAAAGGAATAAATCTAAGATAACCAAGTAATCAATGTGCAATTGAAAGAATGGTGGTGCCATTTGCAATAAAGAGAAGATGAGTTTGTTTTAAACACATTTGAGTTTGAGATGATGGGAGTTAATAGGAGGCTTGTACTGAAGGTTGATAAGGTTGACCCGAGAAAGATGAGGGCGAGCACCATTGATGGAAGAGGAGTGTAACAATAATGTCATCTGTAATACAAAGTGCACGCCTACAGGACTTCTGGATTTGTGAGGTGGTGGAGTGAGAAGCTGTGACAGGACGTGGGGAGCAAGATTTAAGACAACTCATTTCTGTGTAGGAGTAGCTCCATGCTGCTTTGTCCTCACATCTTCTTCCATAGGTGATGCGTTTGTCCAGGATCTCAGGCTTGGCCATGGCTATGGAGGCTAGACCTGGTGTGGGGAATAAAAGCAGTGATAAAAGCAGAACTGTATATTTCGGTTGAGGATGGGTTCCCAGGAGACCCGAGCAGGAGAGGCCCAGAGCAAGGGGAAAGATGAACAGTAGACACACCAGCCTCTTGCTGAAGTCTCTTATGCGCAGTATAGAACGTGGCCTCATCTCTGCTTTCTCCACAAGAGAGCAGCTGGGTAGCCTTGGATGGAGTGAGAAATCAACCGGTAGATAAAGACTTACTCTGTGAAATGCATAGCAACTGTCCCTGAATCTATTATTACTTCATTCTGGTGGTGGAAACTCAAATATCAAAAATTCCTGTCTGACCCTTTCCATGGTCAAGCACCAGGGTGCAGAATCCAGCAGATGCTTTGGATGAGCATTTGTCTCTGTTCATCTATAGATTCAGTTGAATGCCTGTTGACCTCTCTGGGGGTATCAGTGGGTGGTACGAGTAGCCTTTAGCAAAGGTTCTCCCATTTTCCTGCCTGTGAGGAGGGACCAGAACCAATCATCTGGTCTAAGAATCCCAGGGCTTCATTTTTATTTCCCAAAGTTATATTCCCAGAAAGATCAGCTAGAAATGCCCTCCTCAAAGGGGATGTGGTGGTTACGTGAGGTGCTATCTTCTTTACACAAAAAGCTTAAACCGTACAAGAAGCACCTACATCAAGAAGATGGTGGCCAGAGAAGAAAAGCTTGAGGTATAGTCCTTATTTTGGCCATAGTGTCAGGACCAGTGACAAATGACAGACCCCAAGAACTATGTGGCTCGGGGAATTATGAGCAGTTCCTGTTCTCTTGGCTCAGGAGACCTGGGTGTACTGATATCCTGGCCAAAATGATATGCTGAGAACCAGGTCCTCGTAAGAGTGGGGGGTAGCTGGCCAAGGGTTCATTCTATGTGTTTCTTCAGGAGAAGCCAAATTGCAGAGTCAGAGTGGCTGACCAGAGAGTTTTAATCCAAAGACGTAAGGGAGATTCTGGATGAGAGCCAGCAAAATTGACCAAGGAGACCAGAAAAGAAAGCATCAAAGGAGAGGGTAGCAAGTACAGTCTGGATATTTCTCCAGGCTCTATTATTCTTCGTGAATCTCCCTCTTTCTATATGCTTCCATTTGGCCACATACATAGCTAATTGGAGAGTAACATTTATTGAGTATTGACTTTGTACCAGATGATGTTTTACATGTTGGGGCCACAGCAATGAACAACATAGAGTCTTACAGGCCCCCATGGAGCTTACATCTTAGTGGGGAGGTGGAGATAATAAAATCAGACATACATATGGTAATTCCTTACTGATGAGTTCCTATGAAAAAGATAAAATTAGGGGAACAACACTGCAGGCTATGGTTTGTTCTGAGGTGTCTTCTTTAAGCTAGGTGGTCAGCAAACCCTCTTTGAAGAGATGACATTTGAGTCGAGTCCTGAATGATGAGAAGGAGAGAGCCACATTAGGAATGAAGGAAGGGAGAAGAGAATTGGAGCTTGTATTTTGACCATGTTAAGTTTGGGGTGCCCGTGAGACAGGAGATAATGAACTGACAGGTTGTGCTGCTGGGTGCCCAGGTCAGAGGTCTGGGATGACAGATCAGGAGGTTTTACCAGGTAGATTGTATTTTAAAGTCACAGGACTAGATGAGATCACACATTCACACTTTTGCGGGGGGGAGAGTGTTCTTCTTAATCATGTCTATTTACTTAGAGATTAGCTGCATATAAAATTCTTATTTTAAATGGAACAGTTTTTTTGTGTGAATTAGGCAGAACTTTGGGAGCATGAATATGTTTTGGTGTGTGCTTATTTTTTTCGTGTTTCTGGGCCATGTCTACTGATTGATAAGTTCCTTCTGTCATGTACTTGATGGCTAAAAGACAGCAATTTCTAAAGTTTTTGACTTACAGTCTGGCAAATTGAAATTTTTCTAAACTCATTATAGAATCTACTGAAGTGTGCATATGCAGTCATAGGTTTCTGATCTTCAGATTTATTAAGAGTCCCTGAAATCTCTCTCTTAGTAAATATTGTATTTGAACAGGATTGCTGGAACATGTGAAGTGCTTCAAGTTAACACACATCTGAGGTTCCAAAACCCCTGTGAGATTGGAAGATGTTGTACACTTTCTTTTACACTTGTGTATGGTAAGACTTTGGAATACGAAGTGACTCACACAGGGCAACACAACTAAAAATTGCTAAGGTCGATCTTAGAACCCAGCAATGCTTTTATTTATATGCCAGGGCTCTTTCCACTACTTCAGTGGTTCTCAGCCTTGGCTACGCATTCGCGTCATCCTGGGGAGATGGAAAAGACCACAACAAAACAAAACAACTATGTCCAGGTTCCTCCTCAGAGGCCTGGACAGTGATATTTTTAAAAACAAAACGAAGCAAGACAAAACCCTCTCCAGGTGATTCCGATGTGCATGGTACATTGCGAGAGGCTGCCTTGCCCAGAGCTGAGCTGTCAGATGCATTGTTTCCTTAACTCTTTGAGATTGCTGAGCCAGCCAGGATGCTTTCTAATTACTTGGATAAGGAGGGCCTCTCTTTACCCTGCAGTAAAGTCTCAAACAGAGCCCTTACTCTCACTTGACTGTTTCCCTGTCTGGTTGTGAGTTTGAAGGCATCACGCATTCTGTCTCTCCTGTACATGAGACCAGTGAAGCTGGGCCAGCCCCTTTCTTCCTGCACGCAACCCAATATGATTACGACCAAAAACTGTCGGTAAAGTTGTTTTCCTATTGAAGAGGGGCCTTTGTCCAGTTTTTAGGATTGAAAGATCTGTGTCTGTATTTTTTGTCCCACTCTGTGCTGTAAAATTATCTCTGGTGATTTGATCATGTTTTTGAATGGTTACTCCTAGCTTTTCTTAAAGGATTTCTATAAAATGAAGATAGCCTTTTCTCTGGTTTGCTCACTGTTAGGTGGTAAAGTCTTGCTGGCTTCCAACTTGACTAGATTATTCAGAGCTACTCAGAGCATGGTCCTCAGCCCACTGCCAGTCTGTGCACCGTTACCAGTTCTTGATGAAATAAATGCAGAAATGGAGATGAAGCCTTTAGAAACTCTTAATGATTTGGACAGTATAATCTTACATCTATTGAATTGATTAATAAACATAAAATTGGAGCTTGGATTTTGTTCATTTTTGTCTTTTTAAAAATTTTTAACTTTTTACATTTTACAAAAGTCTCAAACTTTCCTAACTAAGATATATATGATCCATCCTCACAGATAATTTCAGAAGCCATGGGCTACATCTCTAAACCCAGTAGGCACTGAGAGGGCTAAGGACCCCTCTATTTTTTCCAGGAGTAGGGATAATAATCTTGATTTGTGACTATTTTGAGGATGTAGAGTAACTGACAAGTGGTAAATTTCAACTTCTGGCAGTGAGAAGCCGCCTATAACTCAGCTACAATCTATGATTTACATTTCTAAACCTACTCCTGACACTTTATTTGCCACTTGTCCTCCCCAGGCTGAAGTTACATTTACATATATTTCTTTAGCCCTTTGAAAACACAGGGGTATTTTGATAGGTTTTTGTTTGTTTGCTTGTTTGTGCAGCCTTGCTGGAACAAGGCCTCAAAAAATTGGTATAAGACTCAGAATTGTTCCTCTCCATGGAAATCTTTAG
>NW_012149008.1:842249-843923 GCF_000956105.1 Propithecus coquereli
AAAAAAAAAACGTTATTATGTTGCTCTACGTAACTCCCTTAGAGAGAAAAATGTACTTTTTATTTAGTAGTTCTCCTGGAATATTGTCCTGAATGTGTTTCAGATAGTTGAGCCACTGTTAGTAAGTGCTAAAAAGAATAACGCTGCTATTGTCTTAAGTGTCCAGTGAAAATATTTTGACTGTGGGTCAAAACGTGGTTCCAGGTAAGGGGGAGAACAGGAAAAGGCACAGCTCAGTGATGCATTCGGATCACACTTTGACCTTGGGCTACATAGGGCGCCTAACTAAGCTCTGTGACATTGGATTACTAACACCAGGGCTGGGAAAACCCACCAGTTCTTTATATCATGACTTCTGTATGCTTTAAATCCTTATTTCTGCTCATTCTTGGTAGCCGAGAGTATGTCTTAAAACTCTTTTCCCCCCTTATTGTGAATAGAATTGTGTCATCCCAAAAGATACGTTCAGGTCCTCACCTCCGGTACATACTTGGAAATAGGGTCTTTGCAGATGCAATCGGGTTAAGATGAGGTCATACCGGATTGAGTTGGGCTCTGATCTAATGATTAGTGCCCTTATAAGAAGATGAAAATTTGATTACAGAGACAGAGGACACACAGGGAAAATGGCATGTGAGACAGAGGCAGAAATTGGAGTAATATTAATACTTCTACAAGCCAGGGAAAGTGAAGGATTGCTGGCTGCCACTGAGCCTAGGCAGAGGCAAGGAGGGATGCCCCCTAGGCCTTCGGAGAGAGCACAGCTCTGCCAACGCCTCGATTTAAGACTTCCATTCTTAGAACTGTGAGAGAATAAATTTCTGTTGTTTAAGCCACACAATTTGTGGTAATTGTTACCACAAACCTAGGAACCTCACACACCGCTCAAGAACACTGGTTCCTTATTTTCTGAACGCTCTCAAGTTATGTTTTCTGAGCTTCCTTAAATGTGGGAATAAGTGTTTTGAACACACTCTTTTTCCTTTAGAAAGCTATAGACGTTGTTCCATGGTCTTCTGTCATTTAGTGTTGCGGAAAGTATACAGCTATCTTGATTTTCATTCTTTCTGTAAATTCTTTATTCTGCCTACATCCACATAAGGGTCATTTCATTGTTTGTTTTCTCTCCAAAATATGGTAAACTCTTTTGTTTTTTTACTCATGGTATTTTTTCCCCAAAGCAAGACTTCAGAGTGTGTTTGTGTGCACGCACCCATGTGTATAAAACAGTTGTTTTTGTAATTCTTGCACTGAGTCCCTGTCCTCAAATCTTCATATCTGTCATCTCTTCTGAGACTTTCGGTCTTTGTGTTGTTGTTCTCATCCACATTTGGGAGTACTTCTCAAGTTTGTTTTCTGCACCTCTGATTTTATTTTCCGGACTGTCAATTATTATTAACCACGTGTCTTTATTGTGGCTTTGTTGTCCAAAGTTACAGTGTTTTAATTTTCCTTGCAATTCTTATCTTTCCCTCATACCCTCCTCCCCTTTTCTTTTTTATCTTGTCCTGGGATCTTTTCCTTTCAGCCTGTTTTCTCATTAAAGATTTTTCTGTTGCAAGAAGTCATGGGTTCTTGTATGCTACTGAGGATGCCAGGATTTCCTGAACTGAACATTTCTTACTTCTAGTTTCTTGAAATTTATCTTTTCCTCACTTTTTCTTTTCGTGCTTA
>NW_012149008.1:847198-848278 GCF_000956105.1 Propithecus coquereli
TTAAGAATATAGAGACAAGAGTCTCACTATGTTGCCCAGTCTGGTCTTGAACTCTTGGGCTCAAGCAGTCCTCCACCCCAGCCTCCCAAAGTGCTGGGATTACAGGCACGAGCCACTGCATACATCGGGTGTTTTTTGTTTTGATTTTTATATTATATCTACCTTAACAATATTTTCTAAGGAAGATTAATCAGAAACATATAAGTTAGTAACCTTTTAAGCATGTATTAAAGATACTAAAGATATCATCTCTTGATTAATTAGTTCTGATTTAGCAAACAGAATATGCTTTGCTGAAGAAAATTTTCATTGTAATATGTGACTCTTAACATAGTTAAGAATTACGTGTTATGTGTTAAATGCACAACTTTATTTTGAAAGCAGGATGATTTTCTTTGTATAGAAAAAATGCTTCATTCATGTCATTAGAATTGAGCAACCTCTATGGATAATACAGAAGATAAAAAGTATGACAGTGTGTTTGTTCTTAGATTGCTTCCTGGTTGAGATTAAACTAATATCATTTTAACAACACTGGCATTTCCAGACAATATATGACTGTTTTAAATTTTGTGCTTCAGGCTGCATTTAAATGTCAATCTTAAAGAAAACTAGAGGCAGGCTACTATTACATTTTTACCCCTATTCACACATTAACTGAACTGAAGCCATTCTAAATATTGAGCTTCCAGTAGATAAGGAATTGTTTTCCTTAATTTGTTTCCGAAAGGTCATTTCTTCCGTTCTAAAACAACCTTTTTGTTTTGTATTACATTTTTATTATTTCTCCAATCTCACCTGCATTTCTTTTGAGGAGTTGCTTTGGTTTATTAGGATGAAGTTCATGAAACATAAAATTCCTTCCCTCCTAAGAATAGAACCTATTTTTAAGGTAGCAATATATGATTATAGTAGCTCCTTATCCATGGGGGTATGTTCCAAGACCCTCAGTGGATGCCTGAAACTGCAGATATTACAGAACCCTATATATACTATGTTTTTTCCTGTACATACGTACCTGTGATAAAGTTTAAGTTATAAACTAAACAGAATAAGAAATTAACAATAACTAATAATAAA
>NW_012149008.1:851883-853803 GCF_000956105.1 Propithecus coquereli
TTGCTGTAATTGCCATTGGTGTCTTAGTCATAAATTCTTTGCCTAGGCTGATATCTAGAAGACTTTTTCCTACATTTTCTTCTGGAATTTAAGTATATTCTAGGTATTTTATTTCCTTTGTGGCTATTGTGAAAGGTATTGAGTCTTCGATTTGACTCTCAGTTTGACTGTTATTGGTGTATAGAAATGCTACTGATTTGTGTACATTGATTTTATAACCTGAGACTTTGCTGAATTTATTTATCAAGAATCGGCTGCTCATCTGGTGCTTTTGAATGTATACTTTTGGCATGGTGTTTGTAGTACATTTAAGGTTAAATTTATTTGCAGGATTATTTGTATAAAGCCAATGGAGAAAGTAAATGTTATAGTTCAAAGGAATGGAAGACCACTGAAGAACACTGAAGCTCCTTCAGGGCAGGAATGAACTGTCTTATTCATTTTTGGATGTATAATACCTAACATAGTGCCTTGTGTTCAATAAGTGCTTATTGAATGAATGAACAGAAATATTAGTGAAAAGTTGTGATTTGTGTTGAGCCTTCAAAAGTGGTTGAATTTGATTTGGCAGAGGGAAATGAGATGGCTTGTCAAAGTAGTAGGACTTTATGAATAAAGGCACAGATGCTGGAATGAGCTTATTTCATTTTGTGAGCCACTGGAGAGGTCAGTCTGATTAGAGGCCTATGGTGGATATTGTGGTGGTAATGGTTGATAAGAAGTTTTCAAAGACTAATTCCTAGGAATTGTGTGTTCTGTCTTAATTAAAGCCCTGTCCTAGTTATCTATCTTATTGGGTAAACTCACTTTTGGAGGACAGGGTCCTAAATGAGACCAAGCTTGTGGATTTCATCTGCATAAAAACCAGTTGGTATTGATTGAACACGTAACACAGTAAGACTCAGTGCAAGTTTCTTTGGGTAAATAGAAAGGAGAATGAGACACTTTTCTACTGAGAAATTCTGTCTCACAGACTGACCTCATACTCCTGATCAACAGTTTCATATGCTTTGCTCTCAAAAGGGCACTAGCAAGAAGCAAGTACAGTAGCTCAGCACACCCATCTTCCTACAGCTTAGAGCTCACCATACTGAGTGGATCATCTTCTCAATTGAATTGTTTATCAAATCCTTATTGGGGCCGGGCATGGTGGTTCATGCCTGTAATCCCAGTGCTTTGGGAGGCCAAGGCAGGAGGATCCTCTGAGGCCAGGACTTCAAGCCTTGACAATGTAGTGAGACCCTGTCTCTACAAAAAAATAAGAAAAATTAACCAGGAGTGGTGTTGTGTGTCTGTAGTCCCAGCTACTCGGGAGGGCTGAGGCAGGAGGATTGTTTGAGTCCAGAAGTTGGAGGCTACAGTAAGCTATGATAATGCCACTTCACTCCATCCAGCCTGGGTGACAGAGTGAGACCCTGTCTCAACAAAACAAAACACAAAAAACCTTATTGTTACTCACTCGATTGAATGAAATGTAAATCTCTGAAATGCTATTCTCGGGAAGAGAGAACTCTACTTTGAAGTTGGTATATCCCATTGTCTTTGAGAGGCAACCTGCTAAAAGGACCTCATAATTTAGTAGAGACATTTTCTGAAAATAATCATTTAAAAATTCTTCCTTTTCCTGCTTCATTTTTTTCACCTGAAATTGGATAATCATTACATTGTATTACTTTTTCACTTACAGTTTGGTTTGTTCTGAGGCCAAATTTGATCATAATAGTACAATTACTAGAAGTAATTCTAATTAGTGTTAGAAGCTGTAGCTTCAGTAGTAATGCCAAGAAGCCATGTTTTTCTTTTAAAGTGTGCTGTAAGTACTTTGTATTGAGTAAACACTGGATTTTTGTCAGACTTTTAGAAGAAATAAAAGAAGGGAGAATTAGAAGAGTAATAAGAGACAAACAGTGGGTTGCAGAG
>NW_012149008.1:853853-855816 GCF_000956105.1 Propithecus coquereli
TTTTTTTTTTCATTCTTTGATAGACTCATAGTGTTTAAAATTGTCAGTTTTTCTTCCATTTGTATATTTTCCTCTCCTTCATTCCCAGGCATATTTTATTTAGAAACCTTGAGTCTGAGAAAGAGTTACAGGGATTTGTTTAGGGATTTGAGCTGGTGGCTGCCCATCAACCGAACAGCCATCCAGGAACACAATGAAATGGACTCTCAATTTCAATGTTTCTTCAAAAAGATCTCCAGCATGATGCTAGCTTTCAGTGCGTTGGTGGGTAGACATGCTCAGTCCATAGTTAATTGATGTGATATAAAGAGGTCAATGATTTTGTGTTGAAAGCACAGCTGTATGTCAGGATAATTAGAGACCTGTTGCCTTGCTAGTACCTTATGAAAAAATTTTTTAAATTGTGTTTAAAAAAATATAAAATTTACCATTTTAATTAATCATTTTTAAGTATACAGGTTAATAGTGTTAACTATAATTGTTACTGTTTTACTATTGCTTTTCCCTTTGGAAGCTGTTTGTCCTACTTGCTGAGAAGAGTTGAGGCTCTGATAATTAACCAGATGCACTGTGATTTGTCGAACAATCCAACTATTCCCATGGAAGAAGTGTAAGAGAAGCAACCGAACACAAAACGAGAGAGAATAAAAGCAGAGAGGAGGGAAGAGGAAAACAACTTAGATCAGAAATGGTCCCTATAGTAGCAATATTGGTAAATATCTAATTTCTTTGACTCTAAGATAGTAAGAAGTGTAAGATCACACACACACACACACACACACACACACACACACACACACAAAGAAAAAGTACCATAGATGTATATATCTATCAGAAGATAACTATTGATTTTTTAGATATATTAAAATGTGAGGAAATACATACTTAGAATAATCTAAGAAATACAGGGAAGTATCCTACGTAGTGATGAGAAGCAGCCACTGTGTCTGAGGTGAAAGCTGGTGGCCAGAGTAGAACAGTGCCACAGCACAGGCAACAAGAAAGGTCATGAGTCATCTGCCCTCAACAGCCGCTGCCATCTTCATACCCCACCCAACTTCCAGCTCTCTGTTCATCTCATGTGTCCAGAATAGCTAATGCTCAATTGTAGATGACTGTTTTTTCCCTACAAAAGTTATTTTTAACTAGGTTGTTTTGATTCTGTGCCATTATGAATTGGTGACAGTAACTGGCACTCTAACAAATGTACCCTGTGGAAACATGTTCTTAGCAATAACGACACAGTAGGCAACAGTGCACGTGTGAACTGCTAACCTTTGTGTTTACTCTAAGCAAATAAGCCATATATGGACATTTGAAGGATATGTAGGTTTAAAATTCTGTCATGTGTGGTTAGTGGTTCGCTTCTGTGGTCTATTTTGTAGTTTTTTCCGTGTGAAAAGGGCTTTATAACGGCATCGCCAGTTGTTCATCCATCTCCTTTCCATTGTGTAAAGTCTGCCTTTGTCCACCCTCTGTCAGTCTGTAAGTTTATCATGACATATATCCATGGAACGGATTGTTACCTTTGCTGGGAGGAGAATAAACCATAAATATGAACAAGGCTTTAAAAAGAGCTTAACATAAATCACTAAGAAAAATCTGTAGTAGTCTGTCAGAATGTAAAAATCACCATGAATTATAAATAATTCAGCAAGTTTATAGAAATCATTTTATATAAAAGCAGAAATATGTTTCTACTTCTTTCAGTAAGGCTCAGTGATTTTAATATCATTGGTTGACCAGATTCTATGTGGAATATAGTAGAAAGTTCCATAGTAAAAATTCAGCGAGATAATTGATAACATGGAACACTGATACCTTGTTATTGGAGATTGTATTTGCTTTCTGTTGCTGTCAAGTTATCAAAAGAAATATTTACATTTTTTCTTTATATTTGCTCTTGGATAATAACATACTGATTTTTAATTCTTTTAAAAAATGAAAATCTATATTGGAAATT
>NW_012149008.1:857319-858721 GCF_000956105.1 Propithecus coquereli
ATATGAGACAAAATAAGTATATTTTCTAAATTATCATGTACAGAACCTTTTTATTATAGAATATTCTAGGCTTCTTTGAAAGCTGTTCCAGAGTTGATGAATCCGAACATTTTAGTGGTAGATACATTTATGAACTAATATCAATGGATAAAGCTGCGCTAGTGGTTGTCAGAATGGGTAAGTACTAACTGCAGCCTAAAATCTTCATGAATAATATGCATAATTGGCAGTCCATAGGCTTATAGGTTTTATTAATAAGTTACTACCATTTGACTTAAAAATCAAATGATTTATCTATGATATTAGTGATATTTCAATGATCAAAAGTAACAGGATTCCAGGTAACATAAGCAATGTAGCTCTTGCCCTGTCCTCATATTTAAAATCATAAACCTATATTATTAATCTGAGAATTATTGATTATAATAGGTGTGCCCTCTGAGAATATAAATTATAAAAAGTAAATTCTGTGAGCGGTCTATTTCCTTCCACCTTGGGCTAAACCAGAATGTCTTTGGTTGATATGCTACATTCTCCAATCGATATAGGTGTATTAAGCTTTTATTCATGGAGGCTATTATTTAAAGAAAAGTACATTTTTATCAATTGAAAGTAAATACAAAGCCAATGAAAGCTACTTTATTTCAGTCTACACATTGTCATTAATGATCCTAATTTCTGCTTGCAAGTTATTATAACTGAATACTAGAATCACTGTGTTTATGTGCATCACCAGATTCTAGAGGAGTCAACATGTGGCTTGAAAACGTTTGGATTATGGTTTTGTGGGCCTAGAAGAAAGGATAGCTGCGCCAAGTCCAACAAAACGGGCAATAATTATTATATCTTCACTGTGTGAAAGTATGGCACTATCAGGAATCATAAAGTCTGTTGCCTTTATGGAACACACCATCATAATTCACATTCATGTGATCATATAATTGAATAGGCTTAGGAGGGAGAGGAACTTCAGATGGAGCTCCTCCGGTACATTAGGTAATAGCAGTAAACTGGATTCTATACTATCTAATCAATGTCTGAATATATGAATAAACCCAGGAGACATCATGAATTGAGCTTCACAAGCTCCTCTGAATGGTGCAGATAATCATCTTGAACTTGATGGCAGATGTGCCTTCCCAAGTTCTCAGAGTTTACTATTGGGCTGCAGCCACTGCCAGTGTGGAATCAGGATCATAGAGCCCAGGATGAAGGACGTGATAGGTGATTTGGAGAACTGAGTCACTCCACATAGCAAGGTGACAAATGAAGGTACTTAGGTTAGTGCCTAGGACATAGAAAGCACTCATAAATACTATTTAATAAAGGAAATTGCAGAAATAGGCCATAGAATATGGAGGACACAGACAAGAGCCAAGTCAGTTTTTTCTTGCTGATTTAC
>NW_012149008.1:860816-863704 GCF_000956105.1 Propithecus coquereli
AGAGGAATGATAACATTGAGCTTAATCTGATAGCAGGTTGTGGGATAGAATGTCATGAGTGTGAGGCAGGATGACCACTTAGGAGACTGTTTTAATAAGCTATGTCAAATATAATAAGGATCTGATTTAGAAAGATGGAGTGTGGGAATTAAGATATTTAGAAGAGGGAATGCATGTGAAATGTGTCATATAAAATTTATAGGATTTGGCAGGTGATTTGGAGAACAAGACTGAAAAGGGTCACAGCTAACTACAAATTTTGATCCTGGGTGATCAGAAAAATGATAATGGCATTGACACAAAGAGAGAGGAACTAAGGAGCCCTCCTTTCTTTCTCCTCCTTTCCTCCCTTTGAAGAGAGGGGTAGTAAAGACCTTGCTTGGTCAGGTTGAGTTCGTTGGACCCGTGTTTCAGCACTTCCTAAAAATCTGCTGTACTGTTTTCACCTGTTAATTGTGCTAAGGATATGAAAACCCAGATGCTCTCGTAGGCAATGGCAGTGCGTCACTGGAGCTCTGGAGAAAGTAGGATGTAAGAGGGAGATTCAGGAATCATATGAAATGTAGAAATAATGAAAAATGGAAGAGAGCAAGAGCAAGAGCATCCTAACAGGTAGTTAGGATGAAAAATGTGGTGGTCACACTCATTGAAGTGAAAGGAAATATTCCAAAAGTTTAGAGAGTTAGTATTAACAGAAGCCTGGATTTAGTGATCGAGGTCTTTATCGTAGAGCAAAGCGGGAAAGGAGAGAAGAAGAATGATAGCTGTAAGAAGATGATGAGAATATAATTTAATTTATTTATTTATACTTATAAAGTAGTTGCTGTGCTACAGGCAATGTTCTAAGTCTGCAATCCCCAACCCCCGGGCCATGGCCTGGTATCAGTCCATGATCTGTTAGGAACACAGGCCGTTCATCACCGCCCGAGCTCTGCACCACGGCCCCCCAACTACAACACTCCCACCTCCAGCAGTCCGTGGAAAAATTGTCTTCCATGAAACCAGTCCCTGGTGCCAAAAAAGTTAGGGACTGCTATTCTAAGTGATTTACAGTGTTAGCACATTTAATTCTGATGATAGCAAAAGGGAGTAGATAGTATCATTATTCTTGTTTTATAAATAAGGAAACTGAGGTTCTGAGGCACAGAGAGGTAATATCATAGATATATAGTTCCTGGAATGCATTAAAAAAGAAAACAAACAAATAATAGTCTGTTATTGTGCTAAGCATTTTATATGTATTATTTCTTTTAATTCGTGCATTAATTCTATGACTTAGTTTCTGTATTATCCTTATTTTACAGATGAGGGAAATAAGGCTTATAGAGATTAAGTAAGTTGGCCAAGGTCACATAGCTAATAAGTAGTTGAGCCAATTTCAAGCACAGACTTTCTACATTTCTAAATCACCCGTTCATTTTGTAGTTCTAAGGCAGGACACGTGAATCTCTATTTTATAATAAATTAGTTCTCCAAGTGATTCCTATGTGCAAACCAATCTTCCCAGAATTTTAGTGCAAACTAAGAAGGAAGAAGTATATATTTGTTGGGAAGAGATAAAGCATTGTGGTCAGAGAATTCTGAATTGGTCATTTTAGAGATGGAGTATTTCCTAAGGACAAAGAATGCGAAAGAGTAATAATAGAGTAGAGGTAATTGGAAATGAGACTGAGAAAGACTGTGTGGTGATAGAAGGAGTCATTGATATATTATGTTGAAACATGAGTCTTAATACAGAGTAAAATTATGTTAACTAATCACAGAATTAAATACCCAGTAGCTTAAGTTTTTGTAATGGTGCAAGAAAAGCCTACAGCGTGGTAGTCAACATTGACGAGAAAAGGGGAGAAAGTGATGTAAACAGGTAGAATGTTTGAATGAGATGGGCAGAGAATTTATTGAAGCTGAAGTTAGGAATGTGCCTCTGGATGTTGAGACCACTTTTGTGTCTTCCCCTAGCATGGTCTCTTTTCTTTTCTAAGAGTGAAAATAGGAATAACAAACAATCAAAATACTATGGGATCCAAAATACCTGGAGGAAAACTGACAGAAATGAAAGAAGTAGAAAATTCAATAATTGTGGTTGGGGATTTCAATACTCTTTCAATAATTAATAGAACAACTAGACAGAAAACACAGAAGACTTGAGGAATACTATCAACCACCTTCACTTAAACTGACATATATGGTATGCTCTAACCAAAACCATCAGAGTACAGATTATCTCAAGTTCACTTTGTATATTCTCCATGCAAGACCATGTGCTAGATCATCAAATACTTCTCAACACATTTAGAAGGATTGAAATCACATGAACTATATTCTCTGACCATAAAAGAGTTAAACAAACAACAACAATAAAAAACAGGAAGACATTTGGAATTCCCCAGATATTTGGAAATAAAACAACTACTTCTAAATGAAAAATGTGTGAAAGGAGAAAGTCTTAAAATCAACAATCTTATATTTCCACCCCAAAAGCTAGAAAAAGAAAAATTCAAACCCAAAGCAAGCAGAAGTTGGGAAATAATGGTTACAGTGAAAATCAATGAAATAAATATCAGAACAATAGAAAAAATCGATGAAACCAAAAGTTGGTACTTTGTAAGGATCAAAAATTGATAAGTCATTAGCTAGACTGACCCAATTAAAAATGAAAGAAATGACAAAAAGAATACCAAAATCAGGAATGAAATAGGAGACATCACTATAGACTCTACAGAAATTAAAAGGATTATAATGGAATATTATGGACAGCTTTATGCCTATCACTTAGGCAACTTAGATGAATTGGACAGATTTCTAGAAAGATGCAAAGTACTAATACCGACTCAAGAAAAATTAGAAAAGCTGAATTGTCCTATAATAAGTAAATTAAATTAGTAATT
>NW_012149008.1:864299-866110 GCF_000956105.1 Propithecus coquereli
AGATATAGAAAAGCACTTGAATCCTATTGATTATTTTTTTTTTTTAAAAAAAGGAACTTTCTCAACCTGATCAAAAGCATCTGTGAAAAACCTGCAACTAGCATAATGAAGAAACTTTTTGAGGTGATAGAAGTATTCTAATACGATTGTGGTGATGGTTACACACTCTGTACATTGTTTAATACTAAAAATTGTTGAACTGAACACTACAATGGGTAAATTTTATGATACATGAATTGTACCTCATCAAAGCCATTTTAAAGCTGTTATGGGATAGAATTAGATTGCAGACATTTGTGGATGTATGACCTTCAGAGTGCTGATAATTTTTTTATGAGCTTATAGACATACACTTAGCAGTTGTAATACAAGTTAATTTATAAATCATGGAAATCTCATCAATGCTATACCTTTTCACATTATGTATTTCACGGTACACATGAATATGAATATTTGGAAGGCAGCTATGTTCACCACTATACCGCCAACGCACTTGAATATGAATATTTGTATGCTTCACAGGGGAATATATTCCAAACTAAACTTATTGTTCTATTAAACTTCTTCTTCCTATATTTCTGATTATTGTTCATGGAACCATAATTTTTTTAGTTTCCAAAGATGTAGTCTTTTAGCTATTGTTTTTATTTCTTCTCTTCTTTTTTTTTTTGCATAATCATTATATTTTGTTCTTTTCTTCCCTCTGCATTGACTCTCAAATTTGTCCCTAACTCTCTCATTTGTGCCTAATAATCTCATTACCCCTACTTTAGTTTAAAACCTCTTTATTATTTTTTTATCTTGAACTATCTTGGTTGGCTTTCCCTTCTCCCTTTTCTCCCTTCAAAATATTTTCTTAATCATTTATTTTTGCCCCCAATCCATTGCCTTCCAGCTTATTATTTTATATGCTGCCAGATTAATTGACATAGAGTATAATTATCACCCTTTCATTCACCTATTTAAAACCTTGTTTTGCCTCCTCATTTTGCATTTGACTTCAATTCATGAGCTTGCAGTTAAAAGTCCTTCAAAGTTTGTCAGTGTACCACCTTTCCAGGCTTGAGTCTCATTCTTCAGTTTTATATCTCCTGAAATATTTGTTTGCTGAAGATGCCCTAAGTTTCCCCAGTATTATTTCTTTGCTTGTTCTGTTCTCTGTGCCTTTTTTTTTTTGGCTTTCACACATTCTGAGAATCTGTATATGTCCTTGTATAGTGCCATGATCTTGAAGCCTTTTTTCATTGTCCTAATGAATTAGGAGCAATTGTGCCCTCTAAATGCTTCTCGCCATTTCTTTATCCTATGGTTTACCACTTACTCCTTTGTATTGTAATTATGCATGTGTGACTCTATTAGTAGGTAAGCACATTGAAGGAAAGATTTATTTTTTCAGTCCTGTTTTTTATCCAGTATAATACCTTGCATATTTTATGTGTTAAACAAATATATATTTAAATTAAAGTGAATGATAATATTCTTTTAGAAGGTGATAAAATAGGGTTTTCTTTACTAAGAGCTGTTTTGGTGGGATAAAGAAAATAAGGCAAAACGTGAGCTCTTTGATCTCGGCTTTGCTGGTAGGTGTTTGATAAAAGACCAAAAAATACATAAATACATGCTTTACTCTTGGTTTGTCTTGGTTTGTTTTATTCTGAGCACTAAAGTAACGAACTATCAACAAGACTATACTAATAGTGGTTTTAATTATACAGTTGCCATTGACAATGAGTATAATTAAGCAGCCATTCCATTTTCAAAATGACTGTTTATTTTTCTTTTGGTTTCCTTACTGCAGAATGTTTTAGTCC
>NW_012149008.1:866160-869378 GCF_000956105.1 Propithecus coquereli
AACTTACTTAAACCAGCAGCACAGTTCATGTGATTAACCTTTTAAATTATAGACTAACCTCAAGTATAGTAGATAAATGAAATAGTTTAATCCCATGTTTTGAATTATCATATAACATTTTAGTAGAAATAGTGTATAATAATCATAATAATTACAGACCTCTTGTCGATCTGGAAATTATTTTTCTGGCAACAAAACTGATAAAATAGGATTACCTTTTTGTTTAACCAAGCTGTCGACAGTTATTTTTCATCAATTTAGTGTCTTGCTCAAGGAATTTATACATATGATCACCCTCAGATGGAAGAATTTTGCTTATGTTGTAGACAAAATCTTTCTTATAGATGCAAGAATTGACAAATCAAAAAATGAATGATATTAAGTTATTCCTTCAGTTATAAAGGATTTTAATAAGGTATTTCAGTTTGACATGAATTTGTGATTAGCATAGGGTGGTATTAGACAAAGTGCTTTCTCCTCAAGTCACATTGGGAGGTTAAGAGATAAATACAGGAAAAGTTAAATATACAGCACTATATGATTAATTTCCAAATCCATGTGATCATTTGTGAGTCTTCTAGGATTTTAAAGACAGATTAATCAGAGAAGGTTTTGTGCTTGGAGTAGGAGCTGAACTGGTCCTTGAAGGAAGGCAGGATTTAGGTATGTGAGAAGGTTTTTCTAGACGGGGATAATATGCATTTATTCAGGACAATGAATACCTTACTGAATTTAATCAGATCCTGAAGAGCCTTAAATGAACTCAGTTGGGTTGTTCTTTGTAGACTCCTTAAAGAAAGGAACCACTTTATTTATCTCTATGTACTGGTACCTCACATCCTCAGTGCCTCCAACCCCATTATCTCCCAGTCTTCACAGCATTCCCCTTAAATCCCAATGGGAAGGTACTTAACACAGCTCCTGGCACTCAGTAGGTACAAAATAAATTTTAATTTGCATTTGTTATCCCTAAAGATTCCATTTTGAATGAACTATAAGGAAATGCTATTTTTATAAGTGTGTCAATATCACATATTACAGATAACCAATATGAAAGAGTCTTTAGTAACTGTACTGCTAATTGAAAATGCTGAGTCTTAGCCACTTAATTGAATAAACTGTCTCCAGAGAGTAATTTGGATCTTTTCCAAGATGCATTAACTCTTTCAGGTCATTAGGGTAGCACTTATCTCATTGGAGCAGAAATGTAATAAATGGTATTCCTGGGATGTGAGTAAATTAATGTACCTAAGAAAGCCTGAAGTTTCACCATGGGTGTTGTAGTGATACTCCAAGGACCTTATCTGTGAATGTGAAACATCAATAAGTAGCTGCCCTTTAGAGCATCTTACTTTCAACTTAGGTAACCTACTAGAGAGCACCTCCTTTGTTTAAGACACTGTGCTAGATGCTGACAGAGATACAAAGAAAAGGCATGGCCTGAACTGAGAGGCAGCAGAGAAGGCAAATCACTACAAGATAAAATCCTTGAGTGATGCCAACTGCTTTATGGGTTTTAATGAGAGTGAGATGCCATAGTCGACAGTAAGATAGATGCTAATCTCCCAGAAGGCAGGAATCATGGCTTGTTTGCACAGTATGCTCATTCATGTTTACTCTCTCAGTATATTCACATGTGTATGTATAAAGATGAACAAATACATATATATGGTAAATATGAGCCAGATCAATCAGAAGTGTTTATTACAATTTTCATATGTGCCATTTTTTGCCTTGTGAGAATATGAATTATTCATGTCTGGCATTGATCTGAAGTGACTATGGCAAGGATGTGAAAAAAAGGAAAAAAGCCAGCATCTTTTGGAGAAATGCTCACTGATTACCTAATAGCCTCAATTTGGGTGTCAGCCTACTGGTGGTATATTGACCTCCAGCTCAAAAAGAGGGTAAGAATGATTTATTTTATCCACCTGCGTATTACACATTTATGTATAACAGGAAGATAGAGGCAGCTAGTTATCATCATAAGACCAAGGAGAAGTGACATAAAAAGACCACTACAAGAAGAACTTTGAAAAGAAGAAGGTAGAGATAACACCCCCAGGAGAAGATAAAACTTCAAAGCTATAGCGTCTACCTGTTTCCTTATGTACAAAGTTGGCATCTTCTCCATGCAAGTGGATTCTAATCAGTAACATCTGAATGAAACAAAAATAAGGTCTATTTAGATTCACTTTCTTCATCTTATTCCCCATGCTTGATACATGGAAGAGGTAGTTACTGGCAGAACAACAAAAAAAAAAAGATAAATTCAGACATGACAAAAACCTTTGGAAGTTATTTAGGAAACAGAAAATAATTTAATCAACTGGTAGTGATACAAAAAAAAAACAAAAAAACTAATAGGAGCTAACCCTACAGAGGTTGATCCAGGGCTGTGCTGTGAAAGGTGCTAAATAATAGTGAGGAGATAGAAGTTTATTTTGAAGTCAGGGAGAAAGCCATTGAAAGACTTGATTAGAGGAATGATAACATTGAGCTTAATCTGATAGCAGGTTGTGGGATAGAATGTCATGAGTGTGAGGCAGGATGACCACTTAGGAGACTGTTTTAATAAGCTATGTCAAATATAATAAGGATCTGATTTAGAAAGATGGAGTGTGGGAATTAAGATATTTAGAAGAGGGAATGCATGTGAAATGTGTCATATAAAATTTATAGGATTTGGCAGGTGATTTGGAGAACAAGACTGAAAAGGGTCACAGCTAACTACAAATTTTGATCCTGGGTGATCAGAAAAATGATAATGGCATTGACACAAAGAGAGAGGAACTAAGGAGCCCTCCTTTCTTTCTCCTCCTTTCCTCCCTTTGAAGAGAGGGGTAGTAAAGACCTTGCTTGGTCAGGTTGAGTTCGTTGGACCCGTGTTTCAGCACTTCCTAAAAATCTGCTGTACTGTTTTCACCTGTTAATTGTGCTAAGGATATGAAAACCCAGATGCTCTCGTAGGCAATGGCAGTGCGTCACTGGAGCTCTGGAGAAAGTAGGATGTAAGAGGGAGATTCAGGAATCATATGAAATGTAGAAATAATGAAAAATGGAAGAGAGCAAGAGCAAGAGCATCCTAACAGGTAGTTAGGATGAAAAATGTGGTGGTCACACTCATTGAAGTGAAAGGAAATATTCCAAAAGTTTAGAGAGTTAGTATTAACAGAAGCCTGGATTTAGTGATCGAGGTCTTTATCGTAGAGCAAAGC
>NW_012149008.1:869428-870949 GCF_000956105.1 Propithecus coquereli
ATCTCATTCATTATTACACTCAGCAGTTGTTGTACCCAGCTCTTCTTAAGCTGGAGAGTCTGAGAGTGAGTATTAGAGCTGGAATGAGGACCTATGACTCTGGGGTTTGGAATTGTCATTTATCCTATTGCGGAATGCAAGCCCTCACAAATTTTGTGAAGTACACTCCAAAGACATGGTTTTGTTCTCAACTGTGATGACACTATAATTGATCAAATATATTCTTTCAAAGAATCATAAATTCTTATTGGAGTTTGAGGAGATGTCATGTTCATTTGTCAACATGTCACTCCAGGGACACAGGTGCAACAAATTTATGGAGGAAGCACCTCGTGTTTCTCCTGAGCCACATCAATATGAGGCAGAATTGATTGGACACGCGTGGCTTTAGATTACTGCTCAGACGGAGAGCAATTAAGATCTCTCTGTAGAAGACATTGCACTAGGGTTCTCAGGTTTTCTTGTAGCATAGGCAGGGATCAGGTCTGAGGGGACACCAAAGAAATTTTTGGAGACCTGCAGATGTCTTCTCAGAAAAGAATACTAAGGCATTTCTTCTCTGGCAGAGAGAATATTGTACATTTTTAGTCAAGTGCGTGATTAACTTTGACATTTGGAAATGGAACTTCACGTAAAAATAAGCATGGTACTTCTGCATGTTTAATTAAGATGTTTAGTTCCTGTCAAGGCTGATAGTTTTTTTTTCCCCCCTGTGAAGGGCAATATATTCTCAACTTCTGAAATTTCAGAAACCTGTACTTAACCTTTAATCGTCACTCCATTTACATGGAAATCTGATTAACAACTTTTAAAGTTCATGAGCTCCTGGTAAACGCAATTAAGACCTTTTTGGAGTTTGTTATTAAGAGCTGGCATTTCAAAAAGACTAGGGCCTGGCTACTGTAGCTGTCTTCTCCATAGCAGGATGTCTTAAGCAATTAGCAGAGAACATGAGGAACATGAATTGTGCGGTGTTGCTTCTGCGTTAACATGGTTGGTATTTAAGCAGCATGCTGTCTTTCTCTTTTCTATGACTTGCTTTATGGTATGAGCTTATTACTGGCTGGTAGAATAAGGGCCAGGATAATTAGGTGGAGCTGTGGCAGTTTTCATAAGTACAAGAGTTAGGCACAGTTCCCACACTTGAATTCATGTTTACAAACATCCATTCTCATGTTGTGTAGAGTGAGGTTAATCAACCTACTGTGCTGGATTTGTTATATCTCTCTACTGGGTGTGGTAGTCCTTTCTTGAGGGTTAAAACTAAAATATGTAGTTATTGGAGAGAGAAATGATGCAGGTATACAACTCTAAACTCTTAGGCATTTGAGTCATTGCCTTTGGGTCATGGGGACAGAAAGAGGGAGTTAAGCTTGTTGGAGCAGACACGCGTAGTATGCTTTACAAACCGAGATGTGCTGTGATGAATGGGAAAAGGCGGGGAGTTAATAGTTGAAAGCAGAAAGGATCTTATTGGATCAGGTGTGGTTTTTGTTCACTTACTGATAGAATTGGGTTTAT
>NW_012149008.1:877316-877699 GCF_000956105.1 Propithecus coquereli
TTTTTGTTTTGTTGCTATTTTGTATTTTTAAATGTCAATTTCATTTATTTCTGCTCTTATCTTCATTATTTCTTTTCTTCTACTAATTTTGGGTTTGGTTTGTTCTTGGTTTTGTTCTTCCTTTAGGTGCATCATTAGGTTGTTTATTTGAAGCCTTTTTTTTTTATATGTGTGCATTTATTCCTATAAACTTCCCTCTTAGTACTGCTTTTGCTCTATCCCATAGGTTCTAGTATGTTATGTTTCCATTTTCATTGCTTTCTAGAAGTTTTTTTATTTCCTTCAAAATGTCTTTATTGACACACTGGCCATTCAGGATCATGGTGTTTAATTTCCATGGAGTGAGGGATAAGAGTATGGCCTCCCAAGTCAGTCTGCCAGGG
>NW_012149008.1:877749-878853 GCF_000956105.1 Propithecus coquereli
AGCCTCTGGTAACCATTATTTTACTCTCTCCTTCTATGAGATCTCCTATTGTAGCTCCCACATATGAGTGAGAACATGTGATATTTGTCCTGCGCCTGGCTTATTTCACTTAACATAATGACCTCCAGTTCCATCCATGTTGCTACAAATGACAAGATTTCATTGACTTCTATGGCTGAACACTACTCCATTATGTATATGTACCACATTTTCTTTATCCATTCATCTGTTGTTGCACACTTAGGTTGATTCCATATTTTGGCTATTTTAAACAGTGCTACAACAAACATAGGAGTGCAAATATCTTTGATATCCTGATTTCCTTTCTTTTGAACATATACTCAAAAGTAGGATTACTGCATCACATTGTTGTTCAATGTTTTTAGTTTTTAGAGGAACCTCCATACTGTTTCCATAACGACTATACTAATTTACATTCCTGCTGACAGTGTACGTGTGTTCCCCTTTCTCTGTATCCTCACCAGCATTTGTTATTTTTTGTCTTTTTGATAATAGCCGTTTTAACTGGGGTGATGTGATACTTCAGTATGGTTTTGATTTACATTTCTGTAGTGATTAATGATGTTGAGCATTTTTTCATGTACTGTTGGCCATTTGTATGTCTTCTTTGGGAAATGTTTATTAAGGGCTTTTGCCCATTTTTTTACTGAAATTATTTGTTCTTTTGCCATCGAGTTGTTTGAGTTTCTTATATAATCTGGTTATTAATTCCTTGTTGGATGGATAGTTTGCAAATATTTTCTCCCATTCTGTAGGTTGTTTCTTCCCCTCGTTGATTGTTTTCTTTTCTGTGCAGAAGCTTTTTAGCTTGATGTAATTTTGTCTGTCTATATTTGCTTTAGTTGCCTGTGCTTTTGAGGTATTACCAAAAAAAATTCTTGTCCAGACCAATGTTCCATAGCAATGTTTATTTCAAGTAGTTTTACAGTTTCAGGCTTTACATGTAAGTCTTTAATTTATTTTGAGTTGGTTTTTGTCTATGGTGAAAGATGAGGATATAATTTCATTCTTCTGTATATGGATATCCAGTTTTCCCTGCACCATTTATTAAAGAGACGGTCTTTTCTCCAATGTATGGTGTTG
>NW_012149008.1:892098-918075 GCF_000956105.1 Propithecus coquereli
GCCAGACTTATGTGTTCTTTTGAGGGGTTAGTTGTTATTTAAGAAGTTGTATCTGTAAATATAAGCATGTGAGTGACTACAGAATTATCATCCTTGCATTTCGAATTCATTTTCTTTTCAATGGCTAAAGTTGTAGTATCTTTTATTAGTTCACTTTTGAGATTTGGTTTTATTTTGGATTCATAGTGTTTTTAACAATTAAGGAAAGTTTCAAGAGTTCATTTATATTTTGGCCCAGTGGAGAGGAGATTTAGTATGTCCTTGCCTGTAAAGAAATCCACTGTGTTTACTGAACGCATTTCTTTTTAAACTGTTTTATTCAGAGGGTAGATGCATTATTAGTTAAAATGCTTTAGGCTGCAAGTAACATAAAATCCCAAATAGAATAGATTGAACTGTAGGAAATTTATCATCTCACACAATAAAGACTAATGCGGAGGAGGTTTCCTTAATTTAGCAGTACAGTATCATAAAGGACCTCGCTCTTTCCATTTCTCTGCCTCATCATCCTCGACACATCAGTCATGTTTTCTGTTGTGGGTATGATATGTTTCCATTAGTTCCAGTCCAATAAAGATGGTAATGCCATGGAAATAGCATGTGATTCTTCCTGCGAATCAATCTCTCTCTTTTTTTAATATTTAGACTTAATTTTTTAGAGCAGTTTTTAGGTGTACGGAGAAATGGAACAGGAAGTATACAGAGTTCCCTTCTACGCTCCCCTCACTCCCCGCTTCCCCTTGCATTAGTGTAGTGTATTTGTTATAATGGATGAACCAATACTTAACTAAAGTCAGTCCCTAGTTTACATGCAGAGTTTACTCTGTGTTGTACAGTTCAAGTATCCACTGTTACACTGCACACAAAATAGTTTCACTGCCTTAAACATTTGTGCTCCACCTATTCAACCGCCACCCTCCCCAACCCTGACAGCCACTGATCTTTTCATTGTCTACATAGTTTTGTCTTTTCCAGAATGTCATATAGTTGGAGTCACACAGTATGTAGTCTTTCAGACTGGCTGCTTTCATGCAGCAATGTGCATCTGAGGTTCTTCTGTGTCTTCGCGTGGTTTGGTGGTTATTTCTTTGTATTGCTGAATAGCATTCCTTTTAGTGGATGTGCCACAGCGTGTTTATCTATTCACTTGTTGAAGGATATCTTGGTTGCTTCCAATCTCTAGCAGTTATGAATAAAACCTGCTGTAAAAACTCATGTGCGGGTTTTTACGTGGACTAAGTTTTGCACTCACTTGGGTAAATACCTAGGCGCAAAATTGCTGGATCATATAGTAAGATTATGTTTAGCTTTGTACAATGCTGTCAAACCATTATTCAAAGTGGCTGTACCATTTAAAATCTTTTTGAAATTAATAATTAGTCATTAATTATTCATTTATTGATCTTTCCTGCAAGTATCAAAGCTCCTCTGCAAGTTTCCAGCAGGTTCTAGGATTGGGTCTGATGCCCACTCCTAAACCAGTCACTGGCCTGGGGAAGCAGACCATAGTGGTTGTATTAAAGCAGGCAGGTTCATCTCTGCTGCTAGGCTTCCAGCTGAAGAGGGAGCCACTTTTCCTGAGTACATGGCTGAATATGCTCAGGGAGGGAGCAAGGAAGCAGAATGCCCAGATGGAAGCGGGGCTATGCCAGCAAGCAGGAAGGTAGTGGAAAGACAAAGTGGCTGATAGAAGCAACCGGGACCACCTCAGATGCTGCCTAACCAGGCCTTTTTTTTTTTTTTTCCTTCCCTCCCCTTCCTTTCCCTCCCCTTTGCTCCTCCCCACTTTCCCTTCCTAGCTCAACTTACCACTCTAAATCTGGATTTATTGCAGGAAGCAGGCTTCTGTGTTTTTAGATTTCATGTTTGCAACCATCACCCCCACTTTCAACCTCAGACCACATATACATTTTCGAACATTTAGCCAGTGCCTCTGAAGTCATGGTATTGAAAAAAAAATGAGTTGTTGGAAATGAACAAATTACCTTAAATCATTGTTATACATTAATTATTGTTGGGCAGTAGTAAAAACTCATCATCGACACACAATGAGGCAGTTATTACAGATTTGTCTGTTTCCAGTCTTGGTTCTGTCATTAATGAGCCACGTGTGCCTGGGCAGGCCTCCTGTCTTGACAGGCATCAGTGCCCTGGGCTATAAAATAAGGAGGTGAGACTGAATATTCTCTAGTGCCTCTTTTATTGTAAAATTATATCAATCTGTGACTTGTTGCAAACATAAAAAGAATTCCTGAGTAGCAAAAATACATCAAGTCATGAAGGATTAAGATTTTGGAGAACTATATTCTGTTTTTATCGCTTTTGTGAAGGACTTTATTACCCTCTTTAATTGCCCCTAGCCAAGGTTAATTAAGTATGTTTAAGTTCTCTCTTACTGTGCAATGTGCGCCTCTCTATTCTTTACTCGAGAGTTTATTTTTTTCTCTCGCCGACTCTGATCAATAGCTGTCAGCGTGCTTTTAGAGGTCAGTGGTTTCTTTTCTGCACTTGACTGGCAGGTGGCACTTTTGAAGTACTGTACACTTTGCTTTCCTCCCGGCTGTTAGTGCCCTCTCAATTCTTGGCAGGGTGCAGAGAGGGGATCAAGTAACCCAAATGTTTCCCTGGCAGACTGACATTCATCTTGGTATTCATCTTCCTTGTCAAGTAAAGAATAAAGAAGGCATAATTAAGAAAATGATGGTGCTCCTTCCTTGGTTCCAGAAACCTACCCTATTATCACTGTTGCTCTTACTTATGTTGCTGCTTATGCCTTAGTGGTAGTCTTTCTTAGAAGGATTCCTCCTTCTGTCAGCCTATTATCCTGACTTTGAAAGTCTCAGGTTTGAAATGGAATCTCTGAGCACATCACAGAATTTACAGTTTGATATAGTCATAATTTTACCTGGTCTTTTTTTTTTTTTACCTGCGTGTTTCTCTTAAGACTGATCTGTTTTTGTTTTTCTTTATTGTCATCATTGCTTTAGCTTTTAGAGACCTGTTCTTTATCATGAATCTTTCCCCCGTGTTTCTAATCTCTGCAACGGTTCCTGCGTAGATGTGAACAAACATTTTGCAGTGTGGTATTTTTGAAACTATTTTATGTGCTAGGCAGCAGGTCAAAAAACAAGCAGCCATTTAGAAATGATATTATTTTTAGGATGTTTAGGGAGTGACCATAGATGCTTTGCTTCTTTGATGTGGTTCTTCCACAGCATTTCTAGTATGTCCTTTGTACTAGTCCTCTAACTGGGGGGGGGGTTGGAAAGGCGAGAGTTCTGCTCTCAGGAGCCAGTATGTCTATGGTGGCAGTTGGCAGTCACTGATGGTTTTGAGCTTTATAGGATGCTCTTGTTGCTGCATGTAGGGATCCTGGCAAAGGATGATGGTAGTCTGAAGGCAAAGGAAAGCTGGGGCAGATCATAGTTGTAAATGGAGAGTAAGCAAAAGATCCAAATGCTGTTGTAGAGGAACATTAGCCAGGAACGTTGTTCATAAATCAAGGTCTATGGCAGCTGTCCCTGGCTCTGTCACGGTATAGCCAAAATTTCTTGATCATGGAACATCAGGGAGCATCCCAGACCAGAGTAGAATACTTTTGGAATACATAGCTGGACACCAGCTCTTTGGTTGACAGCTCACTGTTGTTTGCCTCGTGTTTCATCGCAGGTTCGAATCATCCTCCCACGCCATCAGTATGAGCGCCTATTTGCGAGAACAGAGAAGGGAGCTCTATAGTCGGAGTGGAGAACTTCAAGGTGGGTGATTGGACTATTCTGGAAAAATTAATTTTCTGGAGGGATATCTGAAACATTTATTGCATGTGAGTTTGTGATCTGTATTCACAAGATTGTTTCAAGATAACAAAAATTTAATGACATGATTATCTGTTTCTTCTATCATTTCCCTGCATCTACTGCCAAACAGCTAAAACTCTTACTGTAAACTCTTACGGGATTTATAGACCTGCTACCCTTCATGTGGGAATTCAGAGCAAAAAGAGTTGAGGCCAGGCTCCTCTTGCTTAGATAGCAGACCTGAGTCTGGTCACAGTCTAGGAGAATGCCAGTCTTCTGTGACTGCCACTGTTACTTTTAATTGTTGTTTTTCACACCGTCTGGAATATGGCAGGAATACCTGAGATTTGGAAAAAGAAAAATGCATTATTTAAAGTAGCGGTCCCTAACCTTTTTGGCACCAGGGACTGGTTTCATGGAAGACAATTTTTCCACAGACCGGGGGAGGGGAGGATGGTTTCGGGATGATTCAAGCACATTACATTTATCACATTTGCAGCCGCTCCCCAGCACTAGCATCACCGCCTCAGCTCCACCGCAAATCATCAGGCATCAGGTTCTCGTAAGGAGTGTGCAACCTAGGTCCCTGGCATGCGCAGTTTACAGTAGGGTTCTCACTCCTGTGAGAATCTAATGCTGCTGCTGATCTGACAGGAGGCGGAGCTTAGGAGGTGATGGGAGCAATGGGGAGCACCTGCCAATACCGATGAAGCTTTGCTCATTTCCCTGCAGCTCACCTCCTGCTGTGTGGCCTGCTTCCTAATAATACTGGTCCGTGGCCCGGGGATTGGGGACCACAGATTTAAAGGGAAGAAGGATGCCTTTTCTAAATAGTGGTGTAATCAGCATGACTTTGATACATAGGATATTTGATACTCATGTGTCATTTCCAAAGAGTTGTAATTTGCAGAAGAAAATACTTAGAAAATAAATTATAACATAAATAAATAAAATATCAGACCAGTGACATTTCCTTCTATGACAAAAAGATGCTGATCATGGTAAATGTAATCAATCAAGAAAGATCTGTGAGGGCCTACTAAGTGTAAGACATCTAGGTGTTGGAAGGGATGGAAGTTGGGTGCAAAGAAACATAAGGTAAAGCCTTAAAATCCAGTTATGAAAGTAAGGCACGTACACACACACACACACACATCAATAACAATATCAGGAAGTAAATACAACTAAGTGGGCGCTATGGATAAAAATGCGAGAGGAGTTAAGAGAAGGCAGTGATTATTTAAATTATTTTAGGACTCTGGGCTTTCTCCGTAAGGGATGGGTATGAGCACTTTTACTATCTTTGATGCATTGGGGTCACTTGGAATATTTTGCAGGGACTAGCCCATGCAATTAAATGTTTAGTTTTTAAGACTCAGTTCTACATCAAAACATTATCAAGTAACCGGTCTGCCTTTCTGGATTTAAAGACTATTGCCTAGGTGTTCCTACCTTCGCCTTCATTATTAATCTATTAACCTGTTAGTTTGTCTAAAGATCCTAATACACTCTCTCGTATTTATATCAGTAATAGTTCTGCAGCTCATATATGTGGCTACCGGAAGTAAAAGCCTAGAAATATGTTTAGGGTATTAGGAAAAGGAGATTAGCTTACTAACATTTAATATTAAAGCATTATCATACATTCTGGAAGACATGCAGTGTGCATCTTGGACTCCTGCTGTGTAGGAGCTCAGAGAATGGTTAGAATTGGAGCACATGAAGGAGTGACCCATTCTGTGGTCAGACAAGGAGTGGAGGAGAAGGGTGACCCCCTGCTCTAGCAGGCTGCCACGTCCTAGAAGAACAGGGTGGGCTGCAAAGTGTGGAAGGGGATATGGAAACAGAACACACATTCTTGTAGGTGTTAGGATCATACTCGAACTGCTACCTAGGGGTGTAGCGGGTTACCTAGGGCTAGAATATCTTCTATATCACAGTGTCTTAATTTTAATTTCTCTTCAGATTTGGCTTAAAGAATAGCTTAAAGTTGCCTCTATAATTTCTCTCCACCTGTCTTTGAGTATACTTCAATTTCTTTAATGGTGAAAAAGCCTTTTTTTTCCTTTTTAGATTGAATTCTGATTATTTTACTTTTTAAAAATTAATAAACATTATTTTTAGAGCAGTGTTAAATTCACAGTGAAACTGAGCGGAAAGTACAAAAAATTCATTTATACCCACGTCCCCACACACGCACAACTTCCCCCAGTATCGACATCTGGCGCCGCAGTGAAGCCTTTCACTCGGCACTTTAGGATGGAAAGGTAGACCACGTAATCGACAGGACAGCAGTACAACTTGTCATTCTCTCACATTCAAGCATAATTAGCCAACAAGGGTAAATGACGAACAGTAGATTCTTTCTTTTCGTTAGACAGTAAGAATAGTGGGCACTCTGTGCTGTCGCCACGTGGACAATTTTCAGTTCCCCCTCAGTGGCCCGTGATCTCTTGCCAGTACAGTGTGGCAATGCAGGGCAGAGGGCTCTGGGCCCAGACTGCCTGCACTTAAAAATCTAACTCCCCAGCATTAGCTCTGTAACCCTGGGCACGTTGCATACCCTCTGGGCCTCTCTTTCCTTTTCTCTACGTGGGGATAAAAGTAACAGACCCTACTCCGTGAGGCTGTTGTGAAAGTTAGATGAGTTGAGCTATGAACAGTGTTTAAAAAGTATCTGACATATAGTGAATGTTATGCCTTTCTTTTTCTTCTTAAGTATTACAATTTCTACTACAGTACTGTGACTTCAGAGTTTTTACGCACATTCTGCTTATCCTTTCTGTCATCTTTGTGTGGCTAAATCCTATTCAGCCTTCCAAGTTAAATTTAGTTGTCACATATTCTGATCAACTTCCCTGCTGGTCCCACCTCTCCCCAACCTACCTCTCTGTCTCTCTCTCTCTCTCTCTCTCTCTCTCTCTCTCTCTCTCTCTGGGGTTGTGGGCCATGCTGTCTGTTACTACCACATCTTTAATATTCTCTGTCTGAACACTTCACACTATATGGCAGATCCATGCTCACTTGAGTTTGCCACCAAACTATAAGCTCTACGAGTACAATACTAGTTTATTTCCTGTGCTTCACATGGTGCCTGGGACAATAAATATTTGATAAATACTGTCTGACGTGATGACAGAATGAATGAGGACAGTTAAGATCTAAAGTAGCATAGAGATCACCATTGAGAGGCAGGAAGGGGCCTAAAAGGAGATGGAGCCACTGGCAGCCATTGTTAGCTTTCTAGGTTCCCATAGTTTTTAAGTTTAAGGCAAAGTAGAGGCTATACGTATGTTTTTGTTCTCTGTAGTTATAAGTTTTGTTAAGTAGAAACGTTGCCCTTGAGCTGTCCGGCCCAGGAGAAAACTGCTGTATGTAATTGAAAAACATTTTAAAATCTAACTAAGTGACAGAAAAATGTTATTCTGTGAGGATGGTTAATGGAGGAATCACTATAATCTAGCTAGGAATTTTCCCATCCTTCAAAAAGTTAATTGAAATATGGGACTTTTCAAGCACAAGTCTATTGCCCTTCCCAGTCTTCAGCAAGATAGGAAAAGCATCTCTGGTGAAGAAACAAGTAGTAGTTAGCAAACACATCATCTTCATAACAATCATTCGAAGATACTTCAGTTGAGCTGACACAGCACAGACTTGGTGAGAGAATGGATTAGCTGACCAGTTTTTGTAAAAGTTTGATGGTATTTCATTGAGAAGCCAAAGTTTCTCTGATGCATGCTTTTAACATTTCAGCAGGAAAAAAGAGGGGAAAATCATGCCCATCTTCCATTAAAAATGGCCATCTTTTTTAGTTATTCCATTAATCTGACTGGCCCAAAGACCACAGTGCAATCTGCATTTCCGCTTATCCTCGGAAAGGCATAATTGAATGGTTCAATCAAATCATAAGAGACTGGCGGAAGATTTTTGTCTCTTCTGTTAACACCACATAGCTGCAGGCTTTGCTTCCCAGTGGTTTGGTTCATAGGTCAACTTTTCCTTCTGTTGCAGGGCAGCAGCAAAGAAATCCACCTAGAAAGACCATCAAAGTCATGTTAAAAAGCTCACGTTTTACAAAAGTTAGTTCCTGCCAACGTTTTCAATTTATCATGCAATTAAAAATCTTACTAAGTCTAACAACGCACAAGGGGATAAAAGAATGAAAAAAGATGAGATTTCATTGGTGTTGTCAACCCATCTCAATTGGCTCTAACTGTTACAGTACAGATGGTTCATTATATAGTCTGCGTTGGCAATTGGGTTGCAGAGATGGGGTTGCTGCTTCAAAGCGTGTGAGATAACAGGTGGAAATCCAACTTGCGTGTGTGTCTACGTTAATCATCGACTCCCTGTTGTTTTCAGCCTTTCTGCCGCTTCATTGTCCTGCTTAGACAGCAGTTGTAGGTGAAGAAAGATGCAAGTTTTAATGAACATTTAGCTCACTTATAGCTGCTCAGGTTTAATGAGTAATTCTTCAGGAAAATGACATAATTGATGAACACATTATCCCGCAAGGGTTAAAAAAAAATGAAAAGACTGCCACTCATGACCAAAATGAACTATCTCCTTATTGTTTCCTGATCTCGTCCAGTGTCCTGCCCCCCTATATTGTAATTCTTTATCACAATATTTAAAAAATTTTTCCTTATAATACTTTTCTTAATATGTATCTGTCTTGCTTATTTGTTAACTTGTTTATTTTCTACACTTCCCTAGATCCAGAACACAAGCCTTATTCGTCGGTGCATACCAGTCCTAGGACAATGCTTGGCTTGAATTAGGTGCTTAAGAAACATGTGGTGAAGGAGCCCTCTGTCCTTAGTATCTAGTTATAGTAAGGCACTTCTTGTAAGCAGGCACGAGTCTACTTATAGGAGAAACCCTAGTGGACGTTTTAATAAACAGAGCGGAAGTCCTGTGGTTTGTCTTCTTTCATTTTTAAGGATAATAAAACTTATGAATGGTCAGAGTACATTAATTGCCATTGATTCAAGTGGAAATATGTACTCAGTTCAGATTTCTTTTCTGTCTCGGGGCTACTTAGTACTTCGGTTTGTACTCAATGATACCTTTCGAGTGCCATTTTTATTCCCATTAGTTTAATGAGTGACATTTCTGTAGCCCTGACGTTAAAATACTATGTAAAGCTCTAAGCACTTGAGAATTGCCTTCTCTGAGAGGAGTTGCTTTATGTAGTAAATATGGAAGGACTGGCAAGTCCTGGCCTCTGATACTGACCTGACCTGAATTTTCTGCATTTTTCTCTCTAATGGGTTATTGGTGACTGGGGTTGTGAACACTCAGGGATATTGTGTGTAATTAATCTATTTGGAGGTGCCTTGCCTTAAGGTGAGACAATATTCGAGATAGATTAACCATGGGTTGATTATTCTTTTTTACAAGAGGATTTGTAATAGGAATTTCTTAAATAGTTGTTCTAGAATAGAGCATTTAAAGCAAGATTTCACTTATGCACAAATTTTCAGGGACATTTTGGCTGAAGTAAGGTACATTGTTTAGTACAGCAGTTTTACACTCATACCACACATTTGTTCTACAGCCTTAAATATTATATAAGAAGTACTTGTAAAGATTTGTACCCTACAATTTGATTAGAGTTCTTTGTAGCCTTTAAAATTTTGCTTAATGACTTTGTTAATAACTATAGTACAATATGCAGGGAACATGAAAAAGAGCACATTTTTTCTTATAAAAATTGCATACAATTATTTCTTAATAACTTTAATTTTTCATAGTTATCTCTTCTGTTTTAGTCTCTAAAGTAGTGTATAAAATTGATTCTCCTTCTCTTTGTGTATTTATATTCTTGCTTTTTTAAAAGAAAGATCTTAACTTACTTATATGTAAGATTTATCTTACAATAAAATTATAACAGAATTTTTATAAATGCTAATTTCTTTATCTATTCCTAAGAAGTTGTGAGTAATAAATGTACTCTCCTCAGGTCATGAACAGAATAATGTATTATTTCAAATCATTTAAGAAATAAAAATATTCTTATGCCAAGATTGTTATTGAGTGTACCACTTATTAGCCTTAATCTATCTGATGTAGAAATTTATTTTATTTAAAAATATTCTTCAGTCTTGGATTTAGTTTATATTAAATGGATTTATTTTGGGAGTAACGAGTTCATACAATCTCCTTTCTACCCATTGAACAAACCACTGGCAGCTGAACCGTATGGAGGGGCCTGGAATTCACGAGAAAGTGGATCTTGAGAGTGCAAAATAGCCATTACAAAGTCCATCACTTAGTAAAACCTAAGAACCTCACTCCTGAGATATGATACTTGGTCATCACGCAGAACCAGTTGACGATGTATAACCTCATTTCTGAAAAAATTCCCTTCTATTTATGTATTTGTTTATTAAATTAGAGAGAGTGTCTCGCCCTGTTGCCCAGTCTAGAGTACAGTGGCACAATCATAGCTCACTACAACCTCAAGCTCCTGGGTTCAAGCAATCCTCCTGCCTCAGCCTCCCAAGTACCCAGGACTACAGGTGCAAGCCACCATGCCCAGCTAATTTTTAAAAGTTTTTATAGAGATGGGGTCTCACTCTGTTGCCTAGGCTGGTCTTGAACTCTTGGCCTCAAGTGATCCTCCCACCTTGGCCTCCCAAAGTGCTGGGATTACAGACTTGAGCCACTGTGCTTGGCCCTCTATTTATTAATTCATTCATACAGATACGAGAAGAGAGGAAATACGGCTAAATGAAATGTAATGTATTTGAGTTTTGAAAGTGATACATTTCTCTGTGTCTATATTATACTTCAATTATAAGGTTTTTTTTTAAAAAAACAAATGTATGAAAAAATAAGAACAAAAACTTCTAAAATGATGCAACAGAAAATTTTAAAAGTTACCTTATATCTCATGTTTTTCATCATTTGTTTCACATCAGTTTTTTAGTATGGTAAAAATAACAGCTTTGCTCGTTTTCCTATACTTTCTTTAAGCCTGCAGGAAACCATATTCCTGGTGACTCTAATGGTTTATACAATGCTGCTCATTCTGGGTTGAGCTTTGTTAGAATATAGAGAAGTTCACAAACAGTTATGGTGTGTAATGAAGAAAGTAATTATTAGTAAGTGATGAGGCTGCTAGACAATGACTTTATCATTGTCCCAATCAGGCATAATTCATAAGGTAATTTTATATTTTCAAAATGAAGTTTGGATGCTTCTAGGAATACTAATAGTATTAGTAGAAATTATCTGAAGTGTTCAATTAGCAAAATTCAGAAGAAATTGATATAAACATGCATGTAGTATGAGGTCTGGAAAATAAAACCATTTTTAAAGCTAGAAAGTGCTTTAGAATTCACAGTTTAGTGCTTTTCCAACTTGGTTTTTAGTCATAAAAGCCTTCTCTGTTTAAGTCTTATTTCACAGTTCAGTACAGAAAACAGATTAAAGCGGAGATGATTTGACGAAGCGGGGTTGAGGGTCAGAGCCACACCTGCCGAGGCCCTCACTCCAACTGCCCCCTTTCCCTTCCTCTGTGTGGACACCCAAGGCACCATTATAAAACTCTAAAGACTCCCAGAAACAGACCCCTGCACATATGGAAATTTGAAATAGGAGAGAGATGACGTTACTGTTTTGTAGGAAAAGGACAGACTCATCAATAAACGGTGGTGACACAATTGATTATCCATGTTAGAAAAAGAAGAAACTGGATTTGTACCTCATGTCATTTAGGAAAATAAATTTTTGGGGGTCGAGAACTCAAATGTGATGGGCAAAACCTACTAAGAAGAATGCTTATAGCAGCAGTGTTTTAATAGCAAAAACCTAGAAACAACTCAAGTGCCCATAGACAGGAGGATGGGTATATAAATTGTGGTAGAGCCATACAGTAGAATACTACACAACAATGAAAAGAAATGAGTTATACCATAGATTGACTTGGTTGAATCTCAAAAGCAGTCACATAAGATGTATAAATAGATAAAATCTTATTTCATTTGTATGAAGGTCAGAAATAGGCAGAACTGAATAGTTATTTTTAGGCATATATCCCAGTGTGATAAAAATGTGAAGAAGGTAAGGTAAGGGAGCATGAATGTAAAGCACATGGTCAGGCATAGTTGCTCACACCTATAATCCTAGAGCTTTGGGAGGCCAAGGTAGGAGGATTGCTTGAGGCCAGGATTTTGAGACTAGCCTGGGCAACATAGGGAGACCCCATGTCTACAAAAAATTAAAAAATCAGCAAGGCATGGTGGTGTGTGCTTGTAGTCCCGGCTAGTTGGGGGGCTAAGATGGGAGGATGGCTTGAGCCTGGGAGTTTGAGGTCGCGGTGAGCTATGATCGTGCTACTGCCCTCCAGCCCCGGTGACGGAGTGAGACCTTGTCTCTTAAAAAACAAAACAAAACAAAACAAAAACCAGAATAGAGATCACCTCTGGAGAGGATGGAGGAGTATGTAAGCAGAGAGGAGCACGTGGGCTTTAAAGATAACAGTATTCTGTTTCTGTCACTAACTTTTGGAAATACTGTTGTTTTATTATTCTTTAAAAAACTGTACAAATGTCATATACACTCTTTCATATGTATTATACATTTCATTAAAAGTACAAATGTAAATGGTGTTTTGAAAAGTCTCTTAAGGCCCCAGAGGCAAAACCATTTGTGTATTTTAATGTTTCCATTTAGAAATCTAGACCAAGTTTTGAGTTTTCTGTGATAGCAATATTATTTCTTTGGCCTACATCATTCCGTTGAAACTCTTGGCCCATGACAAAGCTGTGAACTATCCCTGAACTAGTTCTGTACCTTAATTAGTTCATAAAAAGGCAACTTAGGGTTTAGGAGAGGTCCTTCCTAACCTGCCTGCTCCGTCCTCTCCCTCAGCCTCCACCTGGAATATCAGACACCTGGCATTACGTGGGGTCAGCAGCTATTTTACTTTTGTTTTCTATGCTTTCTAAGACTTTATGTTTCTTGATCCTCTACAGAGTTATTATATGTTTACTTGTGCTGGACACTTCACTAGGCCCTCAGGCTACAATACTGAACAGAGCCACACTTTGCTTTTGAAGGAAAAAAGAGAAGCGGACTTTAAATGTGTCACCAAGACTGGCACCTGCCTTCCAACATTTGTTCTCCCTTTCCTCTATATTAATAAAGCCCCTGATTTTTAGCTGAGCCATCCACAGAGCCATCCACAATACTAACATTTCTAAACTTTCTTTGCAGCCACCATGGACACGTAACTTAATTCTGGCACATATTAATAGGATGTGAGTAAAAGTAATGTGTGTAACTGCAGTTCATGCTGTTAAGGGGAAGACACAGGCTGTCCTCTCCCAGCCCAGCATGTGTGTGAAGATGTGAATCTGAATGAAATGTGCGAGCCATCTTAGACCATGTAGGTGAGACTGCACCTATCGTGGGTAGAGCAACAGGATGGAAGGAGCCCGGGTGTCTGACACTGTGCAGTGCCATGCCTCTGATGACTCCCTGGGCTGGGGCCACCACACCACCCCAGACTTCTCTATATGAGAGAGGGATAAACTAAATTGTTAAGTCACTAGTGTTTTGATTTTCTGTTACATGCAGCACTACTTACATACTCATTAATTCAACATGCAAACAAGTGATCACAGTATTGCGGTAGACGCTATGATGGAGTTGTGTTTGCACGTGCATACAACATACAACTAGGATGTATATACAAGTGCTGGAAAAGGCAGGGAGGCTTCCATGAGTATTTAAGGCTTAAACTCATTTATGAAGGATGAAGAGAAGCTTTCCAGATAAAGAAAGAAGAAGCAGGCATTTCAGGCTCTGGACACGCATGGATAAATGCATTAAATGTGAGAGTACTGTTCTCTCATAATAAGAGTTTCAGAACTTGAAATGGATATAACTTTTTCATTAATTAAGGAACTCAGTTCATATATACAGACCTCTACTCATTATAATTTGTTTCCTTTTAGGAACCAGAGATATTATACAGTACAGTTATGGTTAATAGCTTTGGCCATTGTTCATCTTCATCTCTTAATTAAGAGATTAAGAATTGATAAGAACCAATGGTGTACTGATAATAGGAAAATAAAGGTCATTATTGAGCAAAAGCTAAATGTAATCACATACTGGATTTTCTGAGTGATGTTCAAGTGTTATAGCCATGCAACTTTATTATTAAAAATCTTATAGGAAAAATAAGTTTGTTTTAAATGCAATTAGTGTATTATATCATATCAGGCTTACATAGTAGATGATGCTGGAAATATTGGCAGCACCCAGTTCATGAAGGACCAGCCCGACCTATTTTTAAAGTACCTTGGGTTAAAAATAGAATGTTGAGCTTGAACTGCAGTGATTGTGATAGCAGCTTAGTTCTATATGGAAATTGCGGAGTTCTGCATGCTCACATCTGATTTCCAGCTTGTAATTGTAGTGCAGATGAAAATATGCATCGTTACTTTTGGCTTTCCCACAATTTAGAACTGGAAAAGCCCATATTACAGTAATATATGATAGTATGTATGAATATTGTAATAGTCATAATATAGGATGTTCATTCCTAGAATTGCAATGACATCTACTGAATTGCAGCCAGTAATTTGCATATTCATGCCCACTTAGCTCAAATAAGTCCCTGTTTGTTTGCACATTAATGTCTGATTTCAGCACGAGCTAACTAATTTACATATCCCTGTTCAGTTGGTTAGTGACGTTCATATGTAGAATCTTGGTGCAGCTCTGTTTGGGTCTTGAGTAGCTTGGGGAGTGGTGTGGTTTAGTGGAAGGAGCAACTATTACTCATCCTAGTTTTACTAGACAAGTCACTTTACCTTTCTGAGCTCTAGAGTACTCAACTGTATAATGAAGTTTTAACAACACTTGCCCTGCTTGGTTCTTAGGGTTGTTGTATCAGTTGACGCACTGGAAGTGACAGTGTACAGTCAACAGTTCCAGGCCAACTGTGTTCTGGGCCCTGCTCCTGGAACGTCTCCTGCGTAAGGAGGACAGATGCTGTGGAAGTCAAGACGTGCAAATAGTTAAGGTTTTAGTGAATATTATAAGTATTTTGAAGAGCACGGAGGAGAAAACCCTTAACATTTCCAGGGAAAGTCATAGAAAGTATTGCAAAGGAGAAATCCTTACACTGAACTAGAAAAATGAATTAACTAGACTGACCAAGGGAAGGAAACTCACTGCAGGAAGGGAGAAGAAAGTGTAAATGAACATGCACAGATTTGTGAGAGTTTTGTCGAATTGTAGGCATTTTGTTGTGGTTAAGCATCAAGTGTATGGGGAGATTGGACCTAGGCAAGGGAGGTAGGAAGGCAGATCTCAGAAGACCTGGTATGACATAGCAAGAAGGTTTGGTTTTTGTCCTGTGGGTGACAAGGAGTCCTGTAACGGTTTAAAGCAGGAGAGTGACATAATCAAACCTGCATTTTAGAAAATGTCTTCCGATGACTGTGTGGAGAATGAATTGAGTGCAATGAGATTGGAGACAAGGAGCAAAGTTGTGTTGTTATTTCAGGTGAGAACTCATAGAAGACTATGCGAGCTTTTTAGGAGAGGTGGGAAGAGATCCAAAGCCTAATTTGCAGGTAGAATCACTTGGATTTGATGACTCATTCTGTGCAGGGTTTGAACAAGAGAGTTGCACTGTGACTGATTCCCAGTTTTCCAAGCTGGTAACTTGGGTAGGGAATGCTGTTATTTGTTAAGACAGGAAATACAAAAAGAGGAGTATTTTTTTATGGAGTGTTAGGGTTGAAGATAGCATTTTAAACATATATTTTTATGTTTCTCTTTTAGTTTTGTTTACATCTATCTAACCTAATCTAACCCAATATAATTTTACTACATAGTCTAATATATTATCTTCTCCCTCAAGTTTAAGGCTTTCAGCAGTTTGTGATTACCCTTAACCATTCCTCTTCCTAAATTCAGACTCTCGGAGTTACGGTTTTCTTCCATCCCTCTTCCTACTTTTATTTTTAAGTTGTAAATGCTATCTTCTTCTTTCTAGGCTTTGGTTGATCTAGTTTTAGCACCCAGTTAAGTATCTGAAGAATGTGAATTCTTCAATTTTAATTTTTTTTGTACCCTGTATTTTTATTATTAAAATCAAACGACCATCTGTCGTTCTTAAAAATTTGCTCTGTTATTTTGTGCAAGTTGCTTAACCAGTTTTCTCAGTTGTAAAGGGAAGAAGTTAAATGATTTCTATGAATCTTATTCATCTGCAAAACTCTAGATTCTTGGATTCTCAACCACTTGCTCACTCTCAGATCAGAGTCTGAGGACTCGTTAGAGCTTCAGAATGTGGTCTCTAGAGTCCAGCTGTTACCTGGGTGACTTTGGGCAAACTAATCCATCTGTGTGTCACTGTCACTTATATGCCTTTCCTCATAGGGCCATCGTGAGGATGAAATGAGTTAACAAGTGTAACACATTTAGCACTGTGCCTGGCACATGTGAAGTACTGAGTAAATGTTAACAACTGTTATTTTACCTGTGATCTCCAACACCTAGCATCGTTCTACACATATAAGAGGCATACAATAAATGTTGTTTTTAACAAATGACTAAGCATGTTAATGGACAAGTAAATTCAAGTAGTATCCACTCCTTCCTCTTGCCTCCAGTTTGAAATCACTTCCTTGCTGCCTCTGAAAATGAAAATGAAAAAAGAAGTACTCCAACTCATGATTTGCTAACGACTCTCAACCTAAAACATGTTGGAGCTAGAAGAGATATCAAATAAGTACCATACAAGGAAATAAATTGAAATTATCTTTTGAAAACAACATAAATTTTCGAGACCAAAAAAAGATGTATGATTGTATATTAGTGTTCTCCAGAGAAACAGAACCAGTGTATATCGACATAAAGGGATTTATTATGAGGGATTGGCTCATGCAGTTATGGAGGCTGAGAAGTCCTGTGATCTGTCATCTGCAATCTGGAGACCCAAGAAAGCCAATGATGTAGTTCCAGTCCAAACATGAAGGCCTGAGAAACAGGGGCCAGTGGTGTCTAAGTGTGGGGCTCAAAGCCTGAGGTCTGAGAATCAGGGGAGTGGATGGTGTAAGTTTTGGTTGGAGTTGAAGGCCTGAGGACCAGGAGTATTAATATCCAAGGCAGGAGAAGATGGATGTCCCACTTCAAGCAGAGAGAGTGAATTTGCCCTTCCTCTGACTTTTTGTTCTATTTAGGCCCTCAATGGACAGGAGGATACATTGGTGAGGGGGTTCTTCTTTACTCAGTCTATAGACTCAAATGCTAATCTCTTCCAGAAACACCCTCACAAACACACTCAGAAATGTTTTACTATTTCTGGGCATCCCTTAGCTATCTGGACATCTCTTAGCCCAGACAAGTTGACATGTAAAGTTAACTATAATAGATTTAAACAATGTTTAAAGAAACAGTTTATAGCTAATCTGAAAGGGAAATTTTAGACTGGGCTTGGAAAGCAAGCAATGAATTGTTTATGGACATCATTCCCCACAGCATGGCCCCTGAAAAAGAACTGATAAAAGCAAGGCTGTTGATGGAATAAACCACTCATTTATGATTACCTACCATTTCTAGAATTTAGGACTCTTATTGAGAACCTGTAATTCCATCTCCACTGAAATATCTCATGAATCATTTTTAAAATTTCTCGTAAGACCTTTTTTGCCACAATTACATCTAAATTGAATGGTTGACTCCAATAATTTCTAAACTTCAGTATTTATTTAACACAATAGATGTAGTTTCCTTAGATAAAGAATTTGGCCTAATTTATTCTAAGAAATTGAGATCTTTTGTCATCCCCAAATTATCGTCAGTGGGGTTCTCTTTTTACCTTCTCTTCCAGGATATTTTTAGGCAAATATAATGCTCATGGCAAATAATCAGCTTGTTTTATGTAGCATCTACTCCCTTTGTCTGTTTTGAATGTTTCCTGTTTAGTTTTTAGCTATATTTCTTGCATTTTGTGCTTTGAAACTTATAGTTCTCATTAATACTTTTGGAAGTGATAACATACATCATATAAACAAAAATTGTGTCTCTACCACAGGAGCTTTAGGTCCCTGTGAACTGAATCCTTTCTGGTCTTTCTCCATTTTTTCCACTTTAGTTTCTTTATTAATATCATTATTGCCGTTTTATTATGTTTCATTTTTTATTGAGGTGAGTATACCTACAGTAAAGCATGTAATTTGCACTTATCTTAAATGTACAGCTAAATTTTTACATATATGTACTCCCATGTAACCACCACCCAGCAGGTTTTCTCATGTCTCTTCCCAGTCAATAGCAACCCCTGAAGGGCAGGACTGTTCTGCTTTCTGATGCTATAACATAGTTTTGCCTGCTCTTTAATTCTGTATAAATAGAATCATACAGTGTCTTGTGTGTGTGGCTTCTTTTACTCAACGTATCTGTGAGATTCATTCTTGTTATTATGAGTGTAAGTTTGTTTTTATTGTTGTATAGTATTCCATCCTATGACTATAGGACAATTTATTCATTTGCCTTTTATAGACTTTTATTATTTCCATTTTGGGGCTATTATAAATAATTCTGCTATGGACAGTTTTGTGTATATGCACTAATTTCTCTTTGGGATATACCTAGGAGTGGAATTGCTGGGTCATGAGATAGGTTTATGTTTAGCTTTAGAAGATACTAACAAGCATTTTACAATTTTAGAAATTTATGAGGGATTCTATGACAATTTCAGTTGCTCTACATTCTCACTAACGTGATTTATCAGCCTTAGTTTTCATCATTTTGTTGGGTGCGTACTCTACTTTTTGTTTTTTTAAAGAATTTCTCAACTCTCTCTACTTCTGTACTCTTCCCCTGTCCCCATTTGGCAGGAGTTTCTGGATATGATTATTTGCTTTACAGGTTACATATCAAGTCACGGATTTATAGTATAGCTTCTCATAGTTAAATGATCTTGTGTTCTAGAGGAAGTCCTGATTGTGTATATACAGTTTCTACCCAGTACTCTTGGATGGCCTTTCTTGCTAGAGATCACCTACTAATTTCTTAGCACTTTCGAGGTAGAAGATAAAGGTATCTCCTCTCCTTCAACTCTGCCATTTTTTGGTCAATAGCCTTCTATTTTGAATTATGTCTTTATTACATATATATTACCAATATTCCCACTGACAGTAGGCAGAATTCTAAAATGACCCCAATGACATGACACATGCCCTTATATAATTTCTCTCCTTGTGTGTGGGAAGGATTTGTGAATATGATGGGCTGTTGCTCTCGTGATTACTTTATGTTGTATGGCAACAGTGAAGGCATTTTGCAAATGCATTTAAAATTCCTAATGATTTGACTTTGAGTTAACCAGAAAGGCGATTATCCTGCTTGGGCCTTATCAGTTGAGCCCTTAAAAGAGACAACAGCAGCAGTAGGTCCTCTTCCACTAGCCTGGAGGAAGTAATTCTTGTGAGAAGAATGGGCCACATGGTAAGGGCCTGTCCAATAGCCAGCAGGAAAATAGGGGCCTCAGTCCTACAGCCACAAGGAACAGAATCCTGCCAACAACCAGCATGAGCTAGGAAGAAGGCCCCCGACCTCAGATAAGATTGTGACCCTGCCCAACACCTGATTTCAGCCTAGTGAAACCCTGAGCACAGGACTCAGCTAAGCCATGCCTACACTTCTGACCTACAGAAATTATGAGATAACCAATTCGTGTTGTTTTAAGCTGCTAAATTTGTGGTCATTTGTTACACATCAATAGAAAACTAATACACCACCCAGTCTTGATATTCCACAGTTCTTCTTTTGAGACTCCCAAATATTCCCTGAGACTAATGGTTGAAAGTTGCTGGACTAGTTCTCTTATTGTTTAATATAAGAAAGGAAAACATCAACCTTTCTTTCCCTACCCCAAGTTTACTCCAACTGTCCATCTTAAAATTTCTCCTTGCCCCTCGAAGTTCTCTCTGACTTCTTTTTAATTTGGAAACTGAGAAGGACTTTGGGAAAGGATAGAAGTCTAAATAGGTTTTCTGTGTTTCTGTGGGCTTTATAGTGTGAAATAAGAGTTTTGAAAATATTTATAATAATTTATAAATACAGTAAAAGCCATCATTGTTACGATTACCCTCTGAGGAAAGCAGCGTAGATTATGTTATCTTTCGGGCTGTCTCTCGGGCACCTGACACTGAACATACCCAAACCAAGGTCATGGTCTCCCCTTCTCCCTGCCACCCCCAAGCCTGCTCGTCTCTTAGGGTACCTGATTGCCTCAAATGGCACTTTGGCTTAATAGTTGCTAAACCTGGAGGTCATCCTTGACCCTTTCTCCTTTGCCCTGTGCAGTTAGTCTATCACCAGAACCTACTGATATTGCCTCCTAAGTGTCTTACAAACCCACCTCCTCTTTCTCTGTAATTGTCTCTTGCCTCTACGCAGGTTCTAACTGTCATCATTTGTTGGTTGTTCCTGCCTCTATTTTGAATCGCTCTAAACCATTCTTTACACTAGATCAAGAGTTATTTAAAAGTACTTAGTGATCTCTTATGTGCTTAGTACTAAGTCTCATGTCCTCAATATGCCTAATAAAGTTCTGCATGATTTGGCTACCACTATCTGTGTCCTCTTTGTGACCCTTTTCTCACCATAGTGTTGGTCTTCTCAGAACGTGCTGTGCTCATTTGGGCTTTGGAGCCTCTTTACATGCTATTGTCTACACCTGGAATTGGCTTATCTCCTTATTCTCAGGAATTAGTTGCCATCTTTAAGGTGGTGCTTTGCTGTATAATAAGAATTTTATGTAATGTTTATTAAGTACTTACCGTGTATCAATCAATACTCTAAAAAATTTTACGTGTAATATCTTCTTTTATCCTCTTAATCATTATTTCCTTTGGGAAGCTTTTTTTTTTTTAATTCCCCCAGACCAGGTCATCTTCTTTCTTTGTGGCATATGGCATACTTGTAATTATTCAATTATTTGTTGTTGTTTACAATGTGTGTTTATCATTCATTTTAACTTCCACGCAATCAGGGACCATGCCAGATGGGTTTACCGTACTTACCAAGCACCTAATATAGCGAGCACCCAATAAATATTCATGCCTACTACAAATAGAAAGAAGTTCAATATCATGCATTAATGGGTGGCTGAACTAGACAGAAACTTAGGTTTTTTTCCCGTCCAAGTTTAGAGCTTTTTCCAATATGCTGATAGTATTTGGGGACATATATGAATATATCAGATTAAATTATATTGAGAAGGAAGAGAGGGGAAAGTAATGTTATTTAAGAGAAGAAGATGAAGTTACTGAGGTGACATTTTGTTTGAGTACTTACGTAAGTATCATTTGAGTCTCATGATCATTTTGCCCAGTAGGCCTTATTATCTCATTTTTTTATGGCTAAGAAAACCATGGCTTGTAGAGGTTAAATAACTTGACCAAAATCAAAACCAATAAATGACAAAGTTGTTCCATAATAGAGTTTTATTATATAGGGTTTACAAAATAACTTGCATTTGAAATGGCTTGTGCATTTTTCTACTTTGTTGAGATAATTTATATACAATGAGCCAGCCACATTTATTTAAAATGGACAATTTGATGAGTTTTGGTAGATGTATATCTCTGTGAAAATAATGTCACCATCAAGATACAGACCGTTTTCATCAGCCCAAATTTCCTCATGCCCTTTTTAGTCTGTTTCTCCCTCTACTTTAACCCCTATGTAACTGGTACAATGCTTTATGTCACAATAAATAAGATAGAATAGCTTGCAGTTTCTAGAATTTTATGTAACTGGAATCATACAATGTACAATTTTGTGACTGGTTTCTTTCACTCCACATAATGATTTGGGCATTCATATTGTTGTGAACGTAAGTAGCTTTTGCCTTTTTTGGCTGCGTAGTACTCTATTGTATCGATATACCACATACTGTTTATCCTTTCAGTTGTTCAAATGTACATTTGTATTGTTTTCAGTTTTTAGTTATTGTGAATAATGCTGCTGTGAACATTTGTGTTTAAGGTCTTTGTGTGGCATATATATATATTTTATTTTTTATTTTTTATTTTTATTTTTATTTTATTTTATTTTTTGAGACACAGTCTTTCTCTGTCACCTGGGCTAGAGTGCCCTGACATCAGCCTAGCTCACAGCAACCTCAAACTCCTGGGCTCAAGCGACAGCCTAGCTCACAGCAACCTCAAACTCCTGGGCTCAAGCGATCCTCTTGCCTCAGCCTCCCGAGTAGCTGGGACTACAGGTGCTCACTACCACGCCCAGCTAATTTTTTTTATTTTTAGTTGTCCAGCTTATTTATTTCTATTTTTAGTAGAGATGGGGTCTCGCTCTTGCTGAGACTGGTCTCGAACTCCTGACCTCAAGCGATCCTCCCACCTCAGCCTCCCAGAGTGCTAGGATTATAGGTGTGAACCACCACACCCAGGCCTGTGGGACATATGTTTTCAATTCCCTTGGAAATATATAAGAGTGGGATTGCTGGGCCATATGGTTAGTATACATTTAACTTTTAAAGAAATTTCCAGTTTTCTAAAGTGAATTTATCATTTTATATTTCCACCAGTAGTGTACACCAACACTTGGTATTGTCAGTCTTTTTAATTTTAGACATTCTATTGGGTGTATAGTGGTATCTCATTGTGGTGGCTTGTCCTTATTTAATGTAAAATCCTATCGATGTAGGCGGTCATACAGCTGGATTCCAGCCTTCTACATCCAAGTTAGAATCAATCAACCTCAGATAGTTTTCTCTTGTGATAACTACTCTAGACCTCTTACTCTATGTTGTTTCTTTTGGGATAACTTATATCTACCGCCGTGAAGTTTTTAAATATAGAGAAAATACATGTAACTATTTTACAAGTCAATTATAAAACCATATATAATTTACATGTTAAAAATAGTGCTTATTAAAAGTACTCATTATTGTATATCTATATAGTTCCAGCATCTTCTGAAAGTTTGTGATGAGTTCTGGTTAAGTCTTGCTCCGAAGCTAAAAATTCAAATTATTGCTTTATTAGTAATCACAGGGCTAATGCAAAATGCTGCTAATTAAGACTTTCTATTTTTCTTTGAGTGCCACCATGGCAGCAAATGGTATCTTAAACTGACAGGCTGTAAATTAAAACTTGCAGAATGCAAGGCCTTGTCTAGGGAAAATGAAGTTATGTATAGGTGACTTGTTCTATTTGAATTAATCAAAGGGCTGCTGGTGTAGGCCAGCTGTGTTCTCTGATGACAAAAACGAATCTTGACATTTTGGATAATGAAAATTCAGTTCAGCACCTCTTAGAGATATGTATGATAATATATTGTCAGTCAGAAGCAAAGAAGGGGGAAAACATAAACCTTGTCTTATTAAAATAGACAATGTGACAAGTGGACATTGCTGGATCTTTGGTTTCAAGGGAAAAAAATGTCAAGAGAAACTTCTTTTTACAAAATGTTAGGAATAACTGTTTTATGGAAGGAGGGTGAAAAGATTTGACTTTTGACGCACGACTTGTTTGACAGTTGCCTTTGTTCATGATTCCTCGTTTCATGGTTTATTTTACTGGGGTACAGGGGAAGGCATGAAAGACCAGGAAAGGAGACTCACTCTTTTGGTTTCACAGTATTAATGCAATCATCTAGTTCATACCTTGTAAGCCCACTTATTATTTCCTCTGCGTGTGTTTTTTTTGGTTTAGCAGATTAGCTGCACTGTCTCTTCAAAGGCTATCCAATCAAGGAGGGGTTATTAAAACCAGGGCGATTTATGACTGAGAATTAATTAGAGAAGCATTTTCATGCAAAACATCCAATTTTTTGATTAGCAATGGAGCAGGGCCGCAATTAACACTCTAGGAAGCTTAAATTTCCAGCTTTTTGATTCTCAGGAAATGAGATTATCAAACCAGGGTCAGACACTTGACAGCAAAGCGGGAGTGGGGGAGTGTGAAATTATATGTAAAAAAAAAAAAAAAAAGTCTTTTGATTTTGATTCTGAGATTGCTATTAAGGCCATGGAAAATTCAGAGGAGGGAAAGAACAAAAAATCTGAAAATGCAAGAACCCGAAAGGACTGATTCTTTAGTGGCCTATTTGCTATGCAAAATATCTATTGTAAATGTTTGCCCAGAGTATGTTTTAGAAGCACAGCAATATTTTTGGTTCCTTCATTATTAGTTATTATTCTATCTTCCTCATAAATTTCCTTTGGATATTCAGTGGCTGAGCAAATATTTAAAATGTTCATATGCCTTTGAGAGAGGCCAAAATTTCTTTTGTTAGAAAAGGATGCTGCTTTTCTAAATGTTGGTTTGCTATTTTTGGAGCCTATTTATTTTTGTTGGTGTTTTTAATTCTTTTAAATCACTTGAGACACAGTTTAGGTCGGGAGTTATGTCAAGCCATAGATTACCACTTATTGATAAGCGACCTTGTCAAGCTTAGGTGCCTGAGATAAGAAGGCGACTCCAGACCTTCTGTGAAACAAAGTGTATTCTGTCATCAGTGTAATTGGTGCTCCCCAAGGAGATACAATATAATGAAAATTCATTTGTTCTGGAACATATTTTTTACCCTCTCTCTTCTTAATTTAGACATCTCATTTCAATTGAGAAATAGAGGTGCAATATATCTGTTGTCTTAGCCCACTCTGCCAAATTAAAACTAATATATGTCTGTTCATTATTCATTAGGTTCTAAGATTATTAAGTGACCTTGTCAATATTTTCAAATCACCCAACCTTCTCTTTATTGCCCTGTTTTCATATTTGCACTTACGATGGTGTCCTGCCTGTCTGTAAATAGTGTATTAATAGTAAAAATACATACTCAAATAGTAATCTATACTATTTAGGGATTGCCTGTGCATTGATATCAGGAACAATACTGGTGAAGAACTCTTCATTGGCCCTGGGTGGGGGCGAAGATCGGTTAGTAGTCCTCTATGAATCTTGATTCTCTCATGTTCTCCCAGCCTTAGATTCTCTGTTTAAATAAAGGGTAGGAGCTTTTGTTGGAATTTGGGGGGTTATTAAAAAAAAAACAAAAAACCAAACCAGCTGCTTAAGCAGGTTCCAAACTACACTAGCCATGGATGGAAGAGACCATATGGCATCTATATAATCAGAGATTTCTGTGGTTGCATTTTTCTCCCTAAAGCGTCTCTGATTTAGGACCATGATTCATGGATCTAGTCTATCATTCTTGCAATCCCACTATGGATCCTCAGCTTTATATGTCCGTCTTGCTTAATCCTCCTTCCTTGTTAATGAAGAATATCTCTCACTGGCTGGATGATAATTGGCTGCAATTTAAAATTGGGGAAAGGAGGAGGAAAAACTGCCAATCAGAGGCTGAAGAGTTGATCTTATCAGATTTTTAGCCATCAGCCTCGAGGCTGATCTTTATGTTTTTGGATGGTGATGATTATATGTTTTTTTGTTGTCCAATAAATATTTGCTGAAAGAATATATAGGATTATGTTTATAGATGTTTTCTGCTTTGGGAAATGTTTCTGTATTTCCAGGGCCGTGCAAAGGGAGCTTAAGCAGATGAATTAGGAATCCTTCACCTGTGTGTGTACGTGTTGTGGGGAGGGGCACTTGGATGGCCTTCAGGGACTCTGTGACACCCAGCAGAGTTTTCAGATTTATGGGAGCAGGAAGAAGGTACCTAGTTTTCATTAGGTTTGCAAAATGCTATTATTAAGTGTGTGTATGTATCTATAGAAAAAAACAATAAAACCACTTCAATAAAAGCACATAAAATTACATTCTATGGTAGTAAATGTGAACAAAATTCATCTATACCTATATTTAAATGCTTATTAACATTTAATATTAATAGTATTAACATCAAAAGTAAGCAGAAATAAATGAATTTATAAGAATTGAGAAAATTAATCAGGCGAGGCATAGTAATTAAATAGAAATCATTTTAAAGAAAGCAAGGATTATTATTTACTTGAGTAGAAAAGCAAGGCTATTCTAGGTTTGTTTGTTTTATTCTCCTCTAACGTGAAGTTTTTTAAAACTACAGTTTGAGATAGCTCGATTGATCAATTAATTAAGGAACTTGATTTGCTTTAAGAGGCTCGCAATTGATAATAATCATATTATCATGTGGAATTCCCAGTGGTGAGGAGAGAGTGTCAGCTGTTTTA
>NW_012149008.1:920845-922085 GCF_000956105.1 Propithecus coquereli
TAATCTGTTCTAGTGTCTCACAGCCCTTACAAACTTTGTTTCTTAACTTAAAAAAGATTAAATGTGATAATTAACATCCTGCATTAGTCTGAATACCTATGCAGCTTATTTAACAGTGTAAAAAATTTTCCTATTAACGTAAGATTTCAAGACTTTATTATGTTTTTAGATTAATCTCAAGTCTTTAGTTACTAAGTAACAATTCAACTCTGCTTTTCTTCTTAAATTAGTCTGTTTTATAGACTGTGATCATCGTAGTCTCCTTTCTGGATAGACTGTGAATGGGCATCATCTGTAGTTTTCAGAAGGAAAGAATAGATATTTAACAACTTACTGAAGGTTGTACCATTGCAGAACCAGAAGTTGGAATCTCAGTCTGTTGAGATGTGCTCTCAAGATAAAATACATATGCCAGGCAAATAAGGCATAGCTCTCTTGTCTAGCAACACATGGCCCAGGATGTGGCCCACCATATGGTATTTCCTATAGAAGGCGTAAGAATCACGCCTATGTTCCATCCTTCAAGACCTCCGTGAAGTGCTGCCACCTCGTTGGTTACCATAGCTAAACATGGCTGGAAGAATTGAGCATGACCAGTTGACCCTTTTTCCTCATCACTAGTAGCTAATGCTGAATATCAACTAAGGTATTAACTACAGCATTATAACCCCCCTCCTCATAAAATAAAAAATTAACACAAATATACAGGGTTTTCTTTTATTCATAGCCACAAAGGTATCTAATTTAATACGTAATGACATGTCTCATCTCAGTTGTGCTCAAGAACTTATGTCTTTTCAATGAAAGAAGTGAAATATGAAGTATATCCTGAGATAGTGTTCTCCAACTTTAGGGTGCATCAGATACCTGGAGGGCTTGTTAAAACACAGACTGCTGGACCCCATTACCTGAGTTTCCGACACAGTAGGTCTGGACGGCGGGGGGGGGGGTCCTGAGAATTTGTATTTCTAGCAAGTTCTTTTGTGGTAATGATGCTGGTTCAAGGAACACACTTTGAGAACCACTACTCAAAACTTGTAATAAAAGAAGAAGGGTGGTGCTAATCAGAATAGCTCTGTTGTCTGTGACCAAATACTTGTGTTTCCTCTTTCACTGTAGCACTTAGGAATTATCTTATTTGCCCTAGAGCAGATCAAATCTAATAGAATTATGCATGTGCATTAAGAGATCATCAACCTTACACCTTTTCCCTTGGGCTTAAAGCAATTTGAAAAGAGAC
>NW_012149008.1:922135-924326 GCF_000956105.1 Propithecus coquereli
AAATATATGGTTATTTAATTACTGAAATTTCTGCTGGGACAATTGCAATGTTATTGAGTCTGTGAAAATCTTTCTTCTTTTTAGTCTTACTTCCCTTTGAAATACTTGATGTGATAAGGATATCGTACTCCAGCACAAATATTATAAGTACAAATAAGCCCACTTTCTTAGGATTGTGAACAATCTAATTTATGAAAATAGATTTTTGTGAGCACGAAGGTGAATGTAGACCAGTGAAATGGAAGATTGAAACCTCAGTGTTCAATGGATGGGGAGAGATTCAGGTGAGGGTTGAAATATTATGAATCATCTATGTGGTAGATGTAAACCCTGGAGTTAGCTTTTAAAATAGTAAAGGAATAAATGGAAAGAAAAGTTCTCCACTAAGCCTACAGAAAAGCTGTGACTTTGTTGAAGAAGGGTAGCTCATGAGACGTGAGGAATGTCCTGAATAAGTCAGGTGGGCAAGTGAACACCTAGGGTGTGTAGTGTGAAAATCTTCCACTATCCAGAACTCACCTAAATGAGGTCTTAATGGTTCCCAGGAACCACAACCAAATTTTTGTTTTTGGTTCCATGCCCTCCTGTCAGTTTTGATAACTGTACCTTTGTCTCTGAGCCCAATATATCCAAAATTATGAGTCTGTTTTAATGGTTTAATAGTCTGCTCTTGATGGCAAGCCCCAAGTTAAAATTGTATGACTTTTGCAGCCCCTATGGCAATGGTCAGGAAAAAGTAATTTTGGTTAACTATGGCATCTTGTCTTTAATGGAAATATTATTTTCTAATGACATGAAGTGAACCCCAGCCACAAAAATATTTCTAATACAACACCAAGAATTTCTCTTCATTGCAGCAACATGGGTGGAACTGGAGGCCATTATCCTAAGTGAAATAACTCAGAATCAGAAAGTCAAACACTGCATGTTCTCACTTAGAAGTGGGAGCTAAATAATGTGTACATATGGACACAGTAGAATAACAGACACTGGAGACTTGGAAGGGTTTGAGGGTGGGAGGGTCGAGGGGGTGAGGGATGAAAATTATTTAATGGGTACAATGTACGCTATTTGGGTGATGGTTACACTAAAAGCCCAGCTTCACCACTATGCACTACATCATGTAACAAAACTGCACTTGTACCCCCTGTATCTATAGAAATGAAAAATTTAAGACTTTCTCTTCATATCTTATATGAACCAGCTAATTGCAAGACCTCTTAAGTTAGTGAGAGATCCACACTCATTCAGATTCTTCTAAGAATGTAGTACTATTGCAGATTACATGACTGTTTTCATATCTCTCTAATTGCTTGGAAGTATAACAAAAGCTTGATGTTCTATAGCTGGATTCTTTTAAATAATGTAAAAAAACTTATAAATAATTAGTAGCTCGGATGACTTCTTACATTCTTCTCTGGGGGTTTCAATTGCTATGATTTCGTAGTGTGTTCAACTTAGTTCACATTAGCTACCGCGGAAGTCTCCTGCTTACTCACTGTGCAGTCAGTGCCCACCAGCAGCATTTAGTACAGGATGAATGAAACAATCCTTTTCTGGAATGTTCAATGGAATATGTAAATACTGTACTTTCAAATGGCTGCCTTCAAGTAGAGTTTCTTTAAAATGGGAGATGTACTAAAGGAATATTTTCAAAAATACTCTTTTTCCACAGTGATTGGCTTATTTGGTAGTTGTATCATTCGGTAGTAGTTGAAAATTGGATGACAGGCTATGTTTTAGAATATCTAAATGTATTAAGGAGGATACATTTGTAGATGCTGAAGTATGATTGATTTAAGCTGTAGGTAACACTCCATGGTAGTGTTCTAGAAATCTAAATGTACTCATGTTTGTGAATTGAAGTTTGGATGGACTTCAGTGATATTAAACTCCTCAAAAACATTGTATTCTTCTGTAAAACTAGGCAGTATCTTATGTGTTAATCTACTCCAGTGGCTTTAAAACTACGTATCTTCTCTAGAACATGAAACGTGTAAGAAACTGGCCAGTCAGGATTCCCAGTTCTCTCATGAAAGCTTCAATCAGAAGGCTCAAGTTTTTTGTTTTTATATGTTGGGATTTCACACATAAAAATTTTCAAAATTTTGCTATTTCAAAAATGTTGCAGTGCACCAAGTTTTTTAAGTTTAAAAGTTTTAAATTTTAAAAATTCGGAATTTTACCAACT
>NW_012149008.1:926311-940435 GCF_000956105.1 Propithecus coquereli
GGTATCCATTTACCCTCTTCCTTCTGATTGTGCTCTTCCTTCTGATTGTATTCTGGGTGATAACGTTCCCAGCAATACATTTTCCGGTGTCCTTTGCAGTTGAGTGTGACCAGTGAAATATAAACAGAGGTAGTTGGATAGGGCTTTGGAGAAAACTCCTTAAAGGAGGCTGACTCAGCTGGGAGGTACCCTTTGTAACTTTTCCTCTTCCTCTGTGCCTGGAATTTGGGAGTGATGGCTGAAGTTTCAATAGCCATCCTGGACAAAGAGGCTAACTTGAGATTGGAAGACAAGCACTAATGTTGGTAGAGCAGGGAGGAATCTTGATTCCTGATGACCACAGAGTCAACATTTCCAGCCCTGCACTATCCATCTTCAGATTGGAGAGGGAAAGAAACCTCTGTCTTACTTAACCAATTTATTTGGATTTTTTGGTTATTTGTAAGCATACCTTTCTGTTATTTGTAAGTAAACCTATTTATATTGAAGGTGGCATTGTCTGCTTTTTTAAAAGAAGGGTGTATCTTTAAAACTTCTGAAGTGTTTTTACTATTGACCCTGTAAGTTCATTATATTATAAATTATTCCACATGTATGACTGGATCCCAAAAATCTTACACCCTTTGTTTCTTGGTCTTTCTGCCTAGTGAAATAGCATTTCTTTTGGAGTCAGATACACCCATTTTATTTTTAACAACTTTATTGAGGCATAACTAACATACCATAAAATTCACCCTTTTTAAGTGTACAATTCAGTGATTTTTATTGAATTTCCTAAGTTGTACAAACATTACCACAATCCAGTTTTAGAATCTATTTGTCAACCCACTTACATGATCCCTCATGCTCATTGATAGTGACTCTCCACCTCAGCCTCAGATGGTCACTAATCTACTTTCTATCTCTATAGATTTGCCTTTTGGGACATTTCATATACAGAGAACCATGTAATTAGTTGGTCTTTTGCATTTGCCTTCTTTCAGTTAATGTAATTTTTAAAGGTTTACTTATGATGTAGCATGTATCAGTAGTTCATTTCTTTTTATTGTTGAATAGTATTTCACTGAATGAATATATTGTACTTTGTTTATCCAGATATTCATTAGTTGGTGGATGTTTGGGTTGTTTCCACTTTGTGACTATCGTGAATCATGCTGCTCTGAACATTCTCTTCAAGTCTTTAACACACCTGGCTTTGAAATTTTAACTCTTCTGCTTAATAGTCTGGTGACCTCAGGTAGATTTCCTAAACTGCTTATCTCTAGGAGATGTGATTTCCTTTATCTCTGAAAGGTGATGATACAGCCTTCCTCATGGAGTTGTTGTGAGGATTAAATGAAATACCATGAGAGATCATTTATTTAGAAATCTAAACACTGGAGGCATATGAACAATAGAATTGTTTTAACAGCATACATTAAAACAAATCACACCATTACAGTGATTTTCAATAATGCACATGGGTGGTCATAGTGGTACCCATAGGGCTTCAAATGACTAATTAGTATTGTCAGTTCGTTATGGGCGGAGTGGTACAGAGCACATCAGAACTGTAGTGACTGTATTACGATATTCCTGGTAGTGTGCAAGTTGTGGCTTTTCCATTGCTCATACAGTTTGGCAGGTAAGAACCATCTTAAAGTTCACAACTAAAGTGTGCAAGTACATAATCTTAATTATCCCATTGAAAATACTAAAAGAAAGAAAAACCAAAAGAATATATCCATGAGATCTGCAATAAGGGTTTTTCTTTTTTCTTTACTTGATGGTAAGATACCCAAATTTTGGAAATATTGTTAATCCAGAACATTTAGGTTCCAGTCACCCTGGCTACATACTTTTCTATTGTACTCTTTTAAGTATATGCCTGAGGCCTATTAATTAAACTGCAAAAGGACAGGATTAACAAGATTAATGAGAAAAAAGCATACAAATTTTATTTTAAATTTTATATGCATGAGAACTTCACAGAATGGAAGTGAAATCCCAAAGAAGCAGTTCAACTTAGGGGCTTATATACCATTATTATTTTTTTAAAGGGCACTATATTGTAGAGAAGTGACTAGACAAAGAAAGGAGATTTGGGCTCCTAAAGCAGTAAATTGTGGGAAGGTAAATACGTGGTTGAAACTAATGGTAGATAAGGGTTACTTAGTAAGGTTTGTTTATGCAGACTTGTTTCAGTGCTCTCTCTGTCTCTGGCGATGAGGAGTGGTTCTCTTTCTGGTGTAGGGGGAGCACGAGGGGGAATTTAGGCAGAAATGAGGAGGTCAGAGAGTCCTTCCTGTGTCTGCTTTTTCTCAGTTGCCTTCAGCTCAAAAAATCCTTGTGCCAAAGTGGCATATTTTAGGGTGACATATTCTGATTCCCTTAAGTATAATCATAGTTGAGCAAATGCAAGCAAAGGCCCTGTGACATACATATTTAGTGAATGTTAGTCCTGTCCTACATCCTGCCGCCCCTTCCCTCCCCTCTACTCTCCTCCCCTTTAGTCTCCTCCCCTTCCCTCCCTTCCCCTTCAAACAGCAGTATTCTTTCTTTCCTCCTCCTCAGCTTTGGGGATTCAGATATCACTGAGACAAAGTGCATCCTGCTCTCATGGAGATTACACTCTAGCGGGAAACATATATTAAACAAATATTACACAAATAATTCTAAGTTGTGATAAGCGCTATGAAAGGAAGGTGTAAAGTGCTTTGCGAATGCACAGTACAGGACCTAGTCTACTCTGTAGAGCCAGAACTCTTCTCTAGAAAAGACCTCTGAAGGATCCTAGGAGATGGGCATGTAAAGGGGCAGGGGCAGAGGCAAGGAAGAGCGTGCCAGACATAGGGAGCGAACTGTGAGGGCCACGAGTCAGGAAGGTCAGTGTGCGCCGGAAACTGGAAGAAGGTAGTGTAGCGATGGGGAGATTAGTGCGGAGTGGGGCTGGAGAGTTAGATTTAGCGTAGATCCTGCAGCAATGTGGTTAAGCATTGTCTTACCAGTCATCTAACTTTTAGCAAGTTACTCCTTCTAAGCCTCAGTATGTTACTTTAAGGTTGATAACTCTCATCTTCAGGGAGGCACTTTTGGAGATCAAGTAGATGAAACTTTTAGCCCCCGTGTCTGATGTTATTTTTATTATTAAAAGTTTTACCTATTTTCTAGGAAAAGCTTTCTAAGATATTTCATGTAGGCTGGGCGCGTTGGCTCACGCCTGTAATCCTAGCACTCTGGGAGGCCGAGGCGGGCGGATCGCTCAAGATCAGGAGTTCGAGACCAGCCTGAGCAAGAGCGAGACCCCGTCTCTACCAAAAAATAGAAAGAAATGATCTGGACAACTAAAAATATACATATATAGAAAAAATTAGCCGGGCATGGTGGCGCATGCCTGTAGTCCCACCTACTAGGGAGGCTGAGGCAGAAGGATTGCTTGAGCCCAGGAGTCTGAGGTTGCTGTGAGCTAGGCTGACGCCATGGCACTCACTCTAGCCTGGGCAACAAAGCGAGACTCTGTCTCAAAAAAAAACAAACAAACAAAAAAGATATTTCATGTATTTCTCTATCTTCTTGAACAGAATATTTTAAACATAATATAACTTTTTGTTGATAACTTAAAGCCATCATTATGAACTGCAAATAGCATACTGTACTAAGGTTTAGATCTGTTTGTCCTTGATTCATCTGATCCAGCATCCTGTCTTTTTGTGTGCCAGGGTCTGATTTTTATTTAATTTGTTATTTCTTTCCTTATTGTCAGGCATTTTCTTTCGGCTCTTAGCTTGCTTCCTTCTAGTAATCTTTGTTTCCTTTAGACCTAGAAATCGGATAGAAGAATGTGTAAAGTAAAAGTAAATAGACCTGAGGTGAGTAATAAGGTTTGTAAAATTTATAACATATGTCTTGTCCCTTGAGAGGCCATTTTTGTTTACTTTCAGTTCACGATTATTATCAGGATTCATGAAATTGCTGGATATGTGAGCCGTCTCTGCTCTCCAATTTGCTGGACAGTAGTATTTGGGCAGAGGAGAAAATGAGCTGTTCCAGATAGTGTTTTTCTAGTACATTTGTGGCTGGCTCACACCCCCATATCATGCTTATTAATTTACGCATGTGGTGTGATACTTAATGTTTATTATACCCCGACATTGTTCTAGTGCTTTACATTATTAATAGTATTGATAATGCTTTGTTACTATTATGTAATCAATTTGATTAATTTAGTTCTATTATTCAACTTATAGGAACATCCTTATATTTAAAACAATAAGGAACTTCTTTTCCTCTATGTAATTTCTGATAAATTTACTTCCTGGAATGAATGTTCTAGAAAATTTGAAAAGGAGTGTTTTAGAGCAACATCAGATCCCTGCAGTATCAAAATTATTGATGAGAGGCTCTCCAGTCTAGATTTAGAGACTGTCCATAGAGGCAGCAAGAAGTCTTGAAAGGACATTAAGGAAAATATAAAAATGTGTAAAGAAGTAAAGTAAAGAAAAACATATTTTTTTGTGTTGATCAGATAGCAGTGAATCCCTGAGCACTTAGACTTAGAGGTGCTAAGAACTAGGCATGATAATGAGAAAAATTTGGGTCCTACAAGAGAATGTGGATTATTTTTGATCCACTATTTTACGTTCATTGCACTATGATAAATTAAAATACTATAGGGATTTTGATGCATCACTATTGAAATTACAGTCTCTAATACAGGTAGTGTGACAGTCTCAGCAACTGTATGGACACTACAAGGTTTTGGGGGCTTCTTTTGGTTTGGTTTGTTATTTTGCTTGTTTTTCTTTTACTTTTTAAAGAGCCCCTATATTGAAACATAATTCACATACCATACAGTTCACTCATTTAATCTATACAATTTTGTGGTTTTTAGGATATTCACAGAGTTGTATAATCATCAGCACAATCAATTTCAGAACAATTTCATCATCCCCAAGAGAAATCTTATACCCAATAACAGTCTCTTTGACCCTTTTCCCCTTCTCCTGTAGTCCTAGGCAGCCACAAATCTTCTGTCTTGGAATCTTATAATATGTGGTCTTTTGTGACTGGCTTCTTTCACTTAGCGTGTTTTCAAGGTTCATCCATGTTGTAGCATGGATCAATACTTCATTGCTTTTTGTTGCTGAATAATATTATACTGTATGGACATTTTATGTACCCATTCATAAGATATTCACAGATATTTGGGGTTTTTGCACTTTTTGGCTACTATGAATAATGCTACTACAAACATTCATGTACCATATTTTGTGCGGACATGTTTTCATTTTGCTTGGATGTATACCTAGAAGAGGAAAGCCTTGGTGATATGGTAATTCTCTCTTTAATCTTTTAGGGAACTGCCAAACTAGCTGCTCATTTTTTATAGTATTTGAACTGTTCATAGTGGAAAATATTCCTTTATGATGTTTTTGCTTCAGGCCATTGTCTTCAAGGTGAGGTCTTTATTCTTTGTTCTACTGATGTGTGATCCTGTCCATTTGTGATGTGGGTCAGTCATCACATCACAAATGGTAAATGTAAATATGCCATTTGTATATATGTTCATCTAAATCCATTCTTTCTACTCCAAATACATATATCTACTTAAATATCCTTCTCATGAACCGAGGGATATGAGATATGCGATAACCATAAAGAGATTGATACTGGTTTAGACAATAAGAGAGAGGAAATGAGATCTTCAGAACAATAGGAGTCCACTTTTTTAAATGACAAATACCTTATTTGTAAAATGGTGTCAAGAAGGTTAGAAGACCTGTTTAAGACTACATGAGAGGGAGGGGGATTAATAGGAATACAAGGTTGGGGAGCAAAAATAGTTATGGCAGTTCCAAAATATCTCAGAAGAGAGGGCTTCATGACAATTTTCAGGCAACAACTGAGGAAAAACCAAGCAAAAGATAGTGTCTGCTTTATCAATTTTCTACTGAGGTAGAAAAATGAAACCTTTGAGTCTATTAATAGTTTGAGAATATTAACAAAGAAATACATTATTTTTCTTCTCTATGAGTTTTTGCTCCCTCCATGTAAGAGTTTTGAATCTTGTCTCTAAATTATTTTGAACTCAAATTAGAAATTAGTCTTTAATCTAATTGTGCATATGCATATATCAGTTACATTTTACTATAATAAACCATCTAACCTAGTGGCTTAAAACATAAAACATTTATTACTGTTCATTAGTTTGAGGCTTGACTGGACTGGCTCAGCTGGGGTTGGGTGATCTAGGATCGTGTCAGTTGGGATGGCTGGGGCCTTTCTCCACATTGCTTTTCATCCTTCAAGAGGTTAGCTGGGGCTTATTCACGTGGGAGCAGGTCCCCTGTGCACAAGCACTCTTCAAGTTTGGGCTTCCGTCATGTTTGCTAATATCCCATAGTTTAATGAGTATGAACGAATTGGATTCGGGGGCCCTTACTTTACCGAGGTCTGAAATGCTGACAAATGCATTTGTCAATTGATGAAGCAGATTTGGAAAGGGAGGAGAAAAGCATTCAGCTAAGTTACTGTGCAAATGGAGCATACATTAAGGTTTTTGGTGCAAGATATTTTAAATGATGAAATATATATTCCAGTAAAAATCCCATGGCTATTGAAGTCACATTACAAAATGCAAATATACATTATTAATTTATGTAAATTAATGACAGATCTTTCTGCTGCCATTTTTAATTCTTCTTTCTTTCAGTTGCTGAAGCCCTCCCTTCATTCCTCCTGCATTATTTCACCTATTTTTCTCTCTTTCTCTTTACCTCTTTTTTCTCTGTTCTTCCCTCCTCTCTTTCCCCATCTCTCATTCTCTCTCCTCCTCCACAGCTCAGCAAGAGCGTGAAGTTTTTGAATTGCATTTATGCCTTTCCCTGTTTAGCCATAAAAATCAACCAAGTATGTGTTTCATATAGCACCAGTATGATGGGGGAAGTAAGCTTTCAATGCAGGGTGATTACTGTTGGTGATGATGTATAAAATAAAGGAAAGAATGTTGACCCTTCAGGGCTTGTAAGTGCACATTACATGGTCTGGATGGGAAACTGAGCTGGTTTGATTTTGGCTACTGGAAATGACAGTGTTTGTAAATTTTCAAAATGACATTGGTATGAATCAGGCTTTAACTTTTATTGCATTGAATACACTTACTAACTGTATTTTAATATTATTTTTCTAGAGTTTTATGCTATGGGAAACACTAGTTGGAAATTTGAAATCCTTAGAAATTGGATAGTTTTTATTTTACCTGCTCTTTCATGTTAGCTATAATTATGATTTTATGTTTGTAAGTCATTCTCCCAAAGCACATGAGAGGAAAGGTTTTTCTTTCATAATTTTCTAACTGAAATAATTTTTTGTTGCATCTACTTAAAAATGCTTTCTTTTAAACAATAAAAGTGGCTCTTTTTAAGGCTGTTACTTTACATAATTGGAAAGTATTTATTTGTTAACATTTATTTCTGTAGTCTTTGAAATTTATATTTCGACAATAATAGGAAAAATGAAAGATAACCTAGAATTATATACCCAGAGCAAAATATGCTGTGTTTATTATTTGTGATTCATTCCAGTTCAGTTTCATATGTATTTGTAACTTTAACAATGTGCTAATAATGGTGGGGATTCAGTTTTCTTTAAAACTGGATTTAAGTAGTTTATCCTATGGCTCCTATTCATTAAACTAAAATCAGCACAGGTATTTCATCAAGACTAATATTGGTCCTCTTCAACCATTTCAGCAAAATTTGAGAAGTGGAAGTGGAGTTTATTACCTACAATAATGTCTTAGAGCTTAATTTTTCAAATCATCAAGCTAGTAAAACTCTTCCAAAACAAGCAAACGAACCCCTAAACTACAGATGTGGACCATCATTATCTTTTCTGAGCATTGTGCCTTTAATGTGTTTGAGTCTCTCTGAGGTGCATAATATGTGTTATTTGTTTGAGTTTCAGCCATAACTTACTAGCGATTTTTCTCCATTATGGACTTTACACATAATGAATTTCAGGAAATACACAACGACAGCTTCTTCTGCTTGTAGATAAAGACAGTAATATGATGGAGTGATCAAATACAAACGCTCCTTTAATTTATTTTGCCAAGACATTTATCCATGTTTTATTTATAAGGCAATCGAAGTCATTCATTTTGTATGGAACTCTTCCTCTTCTGAATAACAAATAATATATTATCATATATACTGCATTGGAGCAAGGAGTGATGAAAGCCATACTTGAAAATAAAAGTTTAATATTTTGGGCTCATTGGGCACAATTATAGTGGTACTATCTTTGTTTTCAACTGAATCATAATTGTGTGTGCAGATTTTTTTTTTAAATTGGGATGGCATATAGCACAGAGTAGTATGAAAAACAGAAAATTCTTTGTTCAAAGAAGGAAAGGGTTTTTTTTTTTTTTCAGCTGAAGAGCATTTTAAATGCACAAAATCTATCTGAGAAATATCCCTTTGTAACATCTTTGCATACACATGATTTTAAATGCTTTCATTTTATGGGTGATGAGAATGAAATGGGAGCCTACCTGCCCAGGGATCTCTGATATGGCCAGATGAAAACAATGACTAACTGATTTGCTTTAAACTCTTATCACAGACTAGCTCATTTGAAGGACACTGGCAACACTTCATTTTGGAATCCAGTCAAGTTGATCCCTTTTTGTTTGCTGTTGCCCGATGTCAGCAAGAAATATATCTAAAGCTACAATGTAGTGATAATCATTGTTTACCCTCAGTGAAAATTCCAGCTAATGGGTATAATGTGCCATAGCTTGATATTGGTTGATACTACCCACTTCTAGGGTATTTTAGAAGAAAAGATCAGGCCAGAAAGAAGTTCTTCAGAATCTCATAGAATACATGGCAGATGATTGGTAAGCTAGCTCTGTTAAAGCAGTCTTTACATTTTAAATTGAGTGAGGATTTAAATATATTAATGGCTAATAGCTTCCTGTAAATTAGTTCAGGCAGAGCCATGTAACATTAAGGTCTTAGTTTAGTGCCATGTTTTTCCAAAGCATGGTCACAGACATCTGGGATAGAAATGTGATCTAACCTGAAAATTAGAAATCTTACTGTAAGATTCATTTCAATAAAGAGCTCTTTCTTAGCACTTTGAATGTATCTGACTTATAAATCACTATTTTAAGAATATCTCTTGTATAGATATTCAAACATATCTGATTATTATAAAAACACCAGTTTGTAATTGTTTTGATCTCTAGTTTGTCTTTCACAAAGTTATTCTATTGTCAGGGCGTTTGAAAGCCTTTCTGTACAAACAAAGAGCTTTTGGCCTATTACATCTTTTAAGCGTGACATTTAGCCTACTTGCATTGTCTTCCATACTGTAAGGGCTGTGGCTCTCGGAGCACCTCACAGTGTCCCTTCCGTGATACCTTACGTAGGATTTTGGACTGAGGACATGTGGCTCCTGATAATATGTTTGCTGAATTACGCAGAGCTGCCTTTTTCTTTCCCACTATAGCCACTGCTGGTAGGTTAATATTTCCAAGGTCAAAGTGATTGCTGGAAATCATTCCTATTGTGACCGAATAGGCCATCTCAGCGTTTTTTTAGGTTTTATTGTAGTTTCCAAGTGAGAACAGTAAGCTAGTGTAGCTTCCTAACAATTTTTGTGGATTTCAGAACAAATGTGTTTCTTGGAAAGTTCTTTTTCTTGATGGGGTTTCTGGGACTGCTTCAGAGTGGTCCCTCTTCACATCCTACTTCTTTCTAAATCAGGATTCTTAACCTTTTTTCATCATGGCCCCCTTTTGATCTCTCAGAATAATGTTGTTACATGCATTAAGGAATGTGTAGTAGTACGAAAGGAACCAATTATATTGAAATATAGTCATAATAAATAACAAGATCTAGTGGCGAGTCTAATGATACTATAGTTTCAAAGTATTTATAGCATGGGCGTAATTTTGAGATACCTGCAACAGAGTGTGGAGTGATAGGCACTGAGGCTTACAAGGGCGGGCTGGGGTTGGGGAGGGTGGATGATGGGAAGTTGCTTGGTGGGTACAATGTGTGTTGCCCAGTGATGGATGCATTGAAGGCTCTGACTCCACCACAGTGCAATATATCAATGTAGCCAAACTGCACTTGTACCTCATGAGTATATACAAATAAAAAATAAATTTAAAAAACTTTTTTAAAAACCACAGAAAAAGAGATACCTGTAACAGTTGGTATGAAAATATTTGTGATTTCTATTGGTGACAAAATTACAGGTATGTTAATACTATCATAGCTGTTGTCTACAATCATCATTGAAGGTAGTGCTAAATTTCAGTAGAAGTTAGTAAAATAAAGATATGTATTTTCCATATTCAAAGTCATGCACTTTTTGAATTCTGTCCGTAGATTCCAGATTAAGAAGCCCTTTTCTAAAGGGATTCCTGCTTGTCTGATCAATATTCTTCTTGAGCCAGTATTCCAGAGAGAGAGTCTGTTATTTACCTTTTGCTCCTGGAGGGCTGACTTCCCTGAGCATTAGCAGATGAGGCCTATCATGCTGCTAAGGCTTTATTCAGAGTCTTTAGCTTCTTATTCCAGAAGAGACACATGGTCGCACATGGTTGGTGCATTATTTGCCTTTTCCTCAGATAATTGGCTCTTTCTTCGCTTGAGAGACCAATACAATATTGTTACCCAGGCTGTTGAGAAATTCATATTTCTTTGGGATGGTGTAAACCAAAGCATAAATCATTTTGTCAGAAGTCCCCCAATCTTTTTCTTCCTAATTAGCCTGAATAAGTTAATCTCATTTATAAATGTTGACCACTCCTTCTTTATTCAAGTTGATGTCAGGTTGGGAATTTGTTTGTGATATAGGATCACTAATTTAAAATAAACCAGTTTTTCACTGGACTCAGAGGAAAGACCAACTGATTTGCAAACAATTGTTTTAAAAAATACATGATTTAAGATGCTATAAAACTTTTTCCATCGATCGTACATTCTATTGCTCAAGAGAGCAGCTTACCAGAATATAAGTTCCTAAAATCAACAAATGTATCATGATTACCTAGTTAGCACATCAATTCACAAAGGTATTTCACTTCCCTGGGCACAGTAGAGAGAATCTGCAGTAGAATATGATTCATTAGGTCAGGAGTGGGACCCAATCATTTGCATTTCTAACAAGTTAGGTACCACACTTTGAGAATTCCACACTCTGTTGTCCATTCCTAGTAATAGTGATGACTCACCTGATAATCTTTTGCTTAATGACAAATGATGTCTACATAACCTCATAGAGCACCTCATCTTATTAAGAAACAAGAGGAGCAGTTACATAGTTGAAGGAAGCTGTCTGATAACTATAAAGAGAGCTCTGAGCCATCATCTTGGGAACATTCAAAGTTCTTTAGATTAGAGAAAGACCTGTAATGAAATGTTGTTTTCTTATAGTCTCAGCAAATATAGAAGTTAATGAGATGATAATGTTTTTAATTGGCTATAAAAATTCTGATTTTACAAATAAACTTAAAAGTTTTATCAGTTATTGTGATTTTGCATTTGGCATTAGTGATGCCCTTAATGAGTACTGTATAAATCTATACCTGTACACTTTTTTTTTCTGATGACTGATCATTATATTCTATTCAGATTGCTGTCACTGTCAGTCAGTTGGTTTCTGCAAACCTAAACAGGGAATAGAGTTTCAAATTCTCTTCTATGGTCCTTTGTATATTGATTCATTCAAATACTAGGTGACCATTTAATTTTTTAATTTTTTAAGCCAGCCAGGATACTTGAAAGTGCTCAGAGTGAGACTGTCTATGGGTACTCTCTGTACTATATGCTTTATTTTCTGTAAACCTGAAGCTGCTATAAAAGATAAAGTCAGTTGATAAAAAAAAAAAGTACTCAAAGACAACACTTCTGTCTGAACAAAAGAAGAGATGAGAAAATGTACATAGTTTGGAGAAGAAAGATCCTGGATGTGCAAGTTTTTTTTTCTCTTCTTCAATCTCTGTTCATTTATACATCCAAACATCAACAGATGTGTGGTTTAGCATTTGCCCTGCACCTCTGGCTCTGAGGACCATGGAGTTTTTGTATATGGATACGTGGCTGCAGTGAACTCTGTCATTGTTCTGAACAGCTGGGAATGGCATATAGCTCATTAAGACAGGAGATGTTATCCAAGCCTCCCCTGGCATCCTGAAGAGTAGTGAATATGTTTTGCTTCCTCAGATGTAAAGTATCCATTTCGTTACCACCTAGTGTTCTCTCGCTTTTATTGAAAAATTCTATTGGCCCCATTGCCTCTTTGAATGATGTGCACAGTTTATACCAGCTGTTCCTTTTTATCCTCTTCTCTTTCTTCTTTGGCTTTTTGTTATGTTTATGGTGTGTGCTGCGTCCTTTATTTAAAAAAATAAAATCCTAGTGTAATTAGTACATATCACTTCTTTATGTAATTAGAAGAATATTAAGAACAGATTTTCACAATAAATCCCTATCATTCAGACATCCCTTGCTCACTTGGGTATAAAAAGCAACTTTGCTAGAAAGAGGGTTGCAGTTTAAGTTTCTCATAGTTTACAGGGGAGGCAGCTAATATTTGAGCCCTTATTTTATGTCAGGTGCTGTACTCATATTACTTCATTTGATTGTAATAAATCAGCAATAAATCTATGAGTATTATCATCCCATTTTGTACATGGGACACTAAGCATCAGAAAGATCTAAAAACCCCATTAGTAAATTGTGGAGCAGGGATTCATATCTGTGTCTTTCTGGCTCCATCATCTCTCTATACTCTTTATGCAACCTTTTGGTGGTTGTATATTAATATAAATTCAGATGTCTGTGTTCATCTTTCTTGTCGCGTCATCGTCTGCTCATGTGGCATGATTATCTATTCAGAACAAAAAGAAAGACAACTAGAGGAAGCATGTTAAAAATATCACTTTTATCTAGAGATTCAGATTTATATCTAGGTCATCCTTTTTCTATTTGGAGAATTAGTCTTTGCAAATGAAATGGGGATATTTAGGTATAGCAACTCAGAGCTTTCTCTGTAATTGGAGAAAGGAAAATATCAACCTCTCTACTAACGTATATTGGGAGTTTATGATGTGCCAGCCACATAATGCATTATTTTATTTAATCCTCTAGGAGTTGTAGGAATAGATGTGGAAAATGAGGTCCAGAGCAGTTAAATAATATGCCCAAGGTCACATAGCCTGCAAGCGTACAGCTGGGGCTAGAGCTGCCATCTGATTCCAGAGCTCATGCTCTCAATCAGTATGCTACCCTGCCAAGGAATGGCAGTTTAAGAGGTGGGAGTGGTGTGACACAGTAACCTAGAAAAAGAGAGGTAAGTTATTAGAACACCTGGACACTTTCTTTTTCCGTCAGTAAAATAGAAATATTAAGAAAATGGATATACAGTCATGTGTCACTTAACAGCGGGAATGTATTCCAAGAAATGCATCGTTATTCAATTTTCTCACTGTGCGAACATCATAGAGTGTACTTACACAAACCTAGATGATACAGCCTACTTCACACCTAGGCTATATAGTGTACCCTATTGCCCCCAAGCTACAAACCTGTACAGCATGTTACTGTGCTGAATACTGTAGGCAATTGTAACACAATAGTAAATATTTGTGTCACTAAACATATGTAAACGTAGAAAAGGTACATTAAAATATGATATTATAATCTTATGGAACCACCACTGTGTGTGTGGTACATTGTTGACAGAAACATTGTTATGTGGTGCATGACTATACATTTATCCATCCTCAAATGCTAATCTCCTAAAGAGAAATTAAAGTATGTGTAAATTTACTTTGTATACTTTTTATTAATCCAAGAAAGTTAGTTACATGATTTCCAAGTCACTCTTGTTGGGTATAAATGGAACTAGGGGTATGAGAATGAAAAAGGAAAATTCAAGCAGTGGCAGAGAAAAGTTTTGGCACATGTTCAGCTTTGTCAAAGCTAAAGGGAGATGAAGGATTCCAATTCACTTTGCATGCCAAGGCATCTGTGCGGAAGGAGGAAGCAATGTCATGTGCTTTGGCATTTTAAATGTATAACCTTGAATGTAGTAGAGATGCTTAACCTAATCTTTTTTTTTTTT
>NW_012149008.1:942925-945455 GCF_000956105.1 Propithecus coquereli
TGGATTGGAAGGATCAATATTGGTAAAATGTCTATACTACCCAAAGCAATCTGTAGATTCAGTGCAATCTCCATCAAAGTACCAATGACATTCTTCACAGAAATAGAAAAAATAATCCGAAAATTTATAAGGACACACAAAAAATCCAGAATAGCCAAAGCCATCCTGAGCAAAAAGAACATGACTGAATCACATTACCTGACTTCAAATTATACTACAGAGCTGTAGTAACCAAAACAGCACGGTACTGGCATAAAAACAGAAATATACACCAATGGATCAGAATAAAGAATCCAGAAATAAATCCACAAATCTATAGTGAACTTATCTTTGACAAAGGTGCCAAGAACATACAGTGGTGAAAGGACAGTCTCTTAAATAAATGGTTTTGGGGAAACTGGATATTCTTATGCAGAAGAATGAAACTCTATATCCTTCTCTCTCTCCATATATGAAAATCAAATCAAAATGGATTAAAGACTTGAAGACCTGAAACTATGAAAGTACTAAAAGAAAGCATTGGAGACATTAGTCTAGGCAATGACTTCTTGAATAATATCCCCAAAGCACAGGCAACCAAAGCAAAATTGGACAAATGGGATCACATCAAGCTAAAAAGCTTCTACACAGCAAATGAAACAGTCAACAAAGCAAAGAGACAACCCACAGAATGGGAGAAAATATTTTCAAACTACCCATCTGACAAGGGATTAATAGCTAGAATATATAAAGAGTTCCAACAACTCAATAGAAAAACATCAAATAATCTGATTAAAAATGGGCAAAGGGTGTGAACTGACATTTCTCAGAAGAACACATACAGTGGCCAACAGGCATATGAAAAAATGCTCAACATCATTAGTCATCAGAGAAATGCAAATGAAAACTACAATGAGATATCATCTTACCCCAATTAAAATGGCTTTTAACGAAAAGGCAATAATGAATGCTGACAAGGATGTGGAGAAAGGGGAATCCTTATATGCTGTTGGTGGGAATAAAAAGTAGTGCAACTACCATGAAGAACAATATGGAGGTTCCTCAAAAAATTCAAAATAGAACTACCAAATGATCCAGTAATACCAGTGTTGGATATATATCCAAAGCAGGGGGAATCGTTATATCGAAAAGATATCTGCACTCCCATGTTTATTGCAGCACTATTCACAATAGCCAAGATTTGGGATCAACCTAAGTGTCCATCAACGGATCAATCGATAAAGTAATTGTGGTACATATACACAATGTAATAGTATATAGTCACTAGAAAGAATGAAATCCTGCCATTTGCAACAACATGTATGGAACTGGAGAATATTAAGTAAAATAAACCAAGCACAGAAAGACAAATCTTGCATGTTCTCATTCATATGTGGGAGCTAAATATTCAAAACAGTTGACCTCATGGAAACAGACTAGAATGATGGTTGCCAGAGGCTGGGAAGGGTAGCAGGGAGTGGGCGATAATGTGGGGATGGTTAATGGTTGCAAAAATGTAGTTAGATAGATAGAATGAACAATATTTGATGGCACAATGAAGTAATTACAATCAACCATAAATTAGGGTATACTTGAAAATAACTAAAGGAGTGGAATTAGAATATTCTTAATACAAAGTAATGATAAATGCCTGAGGTGATGAATGCCCAATTACCCAGATTTGTGTCTTCACATTGTATGCCTGTTTCAAAACATCACATGTATCCTATGAAGATACACAACTATTATTTTAAAAAAAGTATTAGATTTTTGAGCATTTCAGATTTTCAAGTTTTGGATTAAGGATGATGAACTCGTACCAAGTACTTATTATTTCTAATTTTGGGGAACCCAGTCCTTCCAAAAATTTTCTAATGTTTTTCTTTTTCTGTTAGTCTGAACTTGATTCTTTCACTGTCATTCGTCAGTGTATGACCCATCATAATTTAGTGTTTCAGAAACATAATAGGACAGATGAGCTCAGAATGACAAGATTTAGCATAGTGGTTTAGTGAAAACCCCCAATAGGAGGTGAATATCAGTTGCATTCTCCCAGTGTGAATAGAGAGGAGCAGAGTAACCACACTAACCAAGAGGTGGAGCTTCGTTTATTTTCCTGGGTGCTGAGTGCTTTTTATGTGTGGTACAATGCTAGTAACTTATTGTCAAATAATGAAGCACAAAGCTAAAAGAAAATATAGTTCTAGGAGAAAGCCTACTTTTAGTACTCTTTTCTTCTAGAAGTGAATAGGACTTTGGTGTGGCCAGGTCAAAAACTGGCCACATCTAGCCTTAGGTTTGGAAGCCATGTTTGATTTTGAACCTTAGCCTAAGAAAAAGAAATGAATTGTTTACTCCAGTATAAGTTTGTTTGGAGGTGTCAGTAATTCAGCAGCATTAAGGTAATTCAGATAATTTTAGAAAATTTACTTTTGAGAAGGAATTCTAATAAAGGATAATTTAGACAATTATATCATGCATGACAAATGACTATTTACTAAAGAGGGAATAGGGCTCTTACAGACAGAGTGTAAAACTAGAGCTTCTCTGT
>NW_012149008.1:950117-952236 GCF_000956105.1 Propithecus coquereli
TTGTCTCCATGCAATTGTTGTGTGTATGTATTTTTTTTTAAGTTTCCTTTATCCCAGTACATTTTTAATATAAATTGATGCATATCTGTCATTTTTATTCTGGAAATGTTTACTTAATTGTCTTTCTTTATATTTTACCCATGTACCTGTACCCATGGTATGTAAGACTCTGCTCTACCTCATTACTTTTAGAAAGAACAATTTTATATTTAGGCACAGAGACACAGCCCTTATGATTTCGAAGAGTGGGACAGGAGGCAATGGCAGTGTCCTGCCCTGCATGGGGATAGTATCATTCTTCATTCAGTCCTACTTAAGTGCTGTGATGCTTTGATTAGGTATGAGATTATTTTTCTTTTATTTTCTTCTTTTTATTGTCTTGGCCGTTGACCTTTCATGCAGGGTTGTATTTTTCCATTTTGCATAATGTCCAAACTTTAAAATGAACTCAAATTATGAATCCAGAAACCAACTTCCTCTGGCAAAATTTACTTAATAGGGTTTCAGATCTCAGTTGCATTCTATTCTCTGTTGATTTAAGTGAAGTCAGGCTGTCTTAGTACCTGTTAATCAAGAACAGGAAAAGCCATTTGCCCCGCATACATGTTTTCTCTAAAAGCTAACCATAACATCAGTGTAGGTTGGATGATTTAATACTTTGAAGTTTTGATACTGCAGTTTTTAAATATAGGAAAGGAAATTATAATATGGCTTTGAAACATGAAAACTGTCCTCAGATCCCATGATGGATATAGTCTAAAGTTTTAGTTGGTCTTTGGGAAGAAGTACATTGCTCTATGAAGTTTACGAATCCTTGCACCTGAGATTTTTAAACTTTATCTTACTAAGGAAATTTATTGACCCTCTCTCAGAGTCTAAGGCAGCATGCTCTAGGGGCAGATCTGCTATAGAGGTAATGGGTTCACTACAAGTGATCTCGCAGAATCCCTTCTTGCTTTATGATTCCTTGATAATTCTATAATTCAGGTATGCAAAAAAAATTCACCACCAGTAACCTCTAAAACCTGGGAAGAGCAGTTAGCTATTTCCTGTTGGTAGTTTGGAGCACTTTAGAAGGAAGGGACTGGATAAACATAAGGCATTTTTTGTTATTACTATTGCCATTACTTGTTATCATTTATGTAGCACCTGCTTCACTAATGCAATTGCTTACAGGAGCTGCAATTTTACTCCTGATGGCTACTTTTTGTCATTATGTAATCTGTGGTAAACCACATATTATCTAAATGTTGCCCATTGGATTTCATTTTTTTTCAAACTCCAGCCCTAGAATACTGTTTCTGTCCCATTGTCAATGAACCAGTAATGGTAATTTCTTAGGAACATATGGTACTAGATGCCCAGGAAAAGAAAATATATTAAAAACCAGTGTAACTCCAGCTGATTACCCCATCATAGTTCTTATTACCTCAGAAAACTATTCAAAGAACATTAATAAGTTTTCCACGCATGGCTTCATTTTTATAACCAATTGCTAAATTGCTAAGTTGCCTTTTTTATTCACTTTCAAATTTACAAACAATTTCCAAATCTGTCCTTTCATTTACTAATGCATAGCTTTTCCATATATGTGTGTGTGTGTCTTTTCTGGTAAATTGTCATTCCTTCTTTGTTCAAATGATTCTGGTTTCTTATTCTGAGAGATTCCTGCCAGCAGTTATCAATTTGCATGTTATAGAACAATGCATGGAGCTGATAGACTGTGCCAGTTTCACTTGCAAAGCTAATAGCTTCCCATTACAAAGCAGAGAAAGACTTTGTTACATGGACACATTTATTAATTCTCTATTTACTTCTCATTGAAAAACTTTAAAAAAATATTTTGTTTTGAAATTTGGAATCTCTCGATGTTTGGATATTTTTACACAATGAATCAAAGCACTTCTCACTAGCTATTTCCCCCTTGTCTGACATTATTAACAATAATATTTTTTAATTCTAAGAGTATGAAAGGTTTCACATTAAGATAGGTAACAGTAAGGAAAATCATGGCCCATCTTCTAATTATTTATGTCTACATGAAATAATTTTTGAGGCAGAAGATATTTTTGAGTAGTTCGTATTTGTAATCTAGTGTACTTAGGTGTAATTAAGTTAA
>NW_012149008.1:952286-953389 GCF_000956105.1 Propithecus coquereli
AGCAAACCAAACACAAAATTAGTAGAAGAAAAGAAATAATAAAGGTCAGAGCAGAAATAAATGAAATTGAAACCAAAAAAACAATATGCAGGATCAATGGAACAAAAAGTTGTTTTGAAAAGATAAACAAAATTGACACACCTTTAGCCAGACTAAGGAAAAAAGAGTGAAGACTGAAATGAATGAAATTAGAGAAGAGAAAGGAAACATTACAACTAATACTGCTGAAATCCAAAGGATTATTAGAGATGACTATGAGCTACCATATGCTAATAAATTTTGAAAACCTAGAAGAAATGGATAAATTCCTAGACACATACAATCTACCAAGATTGAATGAGGAAGAAATCCAAAACCTGAATAAACCAATATGAAGTAATAAAATAGAAACAGTAATAACAAACGTCCCATCAAAGAAAAGCCCAGGGCCCAATGGCTTCATGGGTGAATTCTATCAAGCATTCAAAGAAGAATTAATACCAATCCTACTTAAACTACTCCAAAAAAAAAAAAAAAAAATTAAGGAGGAGGGAATACTGCCAAACTTACTTTGCAAGACCTTGTATCACCCTGATACCAAAACCAGACAAAGGCACACACACAAAAGAAAACCATACGCCAGTATCTCTGATGAACTTAGATGCAAAAGTCCTCAACAAAATACTGGAAAACTGAATTCAACAACACATTAAAAATATTAGTCATCATGATTAAGTGGGATTCATTCCAGGGATGCAAGGATGGTTCAATATAAGCAAATCAATGTGATATATCATACCAACAGAACAAAGGACAAAAACCATATGATCATTTCAGTTGATGCTGAAAAGGCATTCAATAAAATTCAACATCCCGTCATCATAAAAACTCTAAAAAAACTGGGTATAGAAGGATCTTAACTCAATATGATAAAAGCCATACACAGCAGACCCACAGCGAGTGTTATACTGAATGGGAAAAACTGAAATCCTTTTCTTTAAGTTCTGGAACAAGACAATGATGCCCACTTTCACCACTGTTATTCAACATAGTACTGGAATTTTTAGCTAGAGCAATCAGACAAGAGAAAAAAATAAAGGGTATCCAAATTGGAAAGGAAGAAG
>NW_012149008.1:956949-960428 GCF_000956105.1 Propithecus coquereli
TCTCTGTGTAGATTTTCTGTTTGTTTGCTTTGGTTGCTTTTGTTTTAGGGAAATTATCCTATGCTGCCAGAAACATTGGTGGATAAGTAAACTATGTTGGAAAATAGAAATATGTTCCCAACTTCACAGGAGTATATTTTGACTCTTCTGTAAGAAATGTTCAGTGATTCTTCTGTTTTCTCCATATGTTAATCTACTGGTATGGCATCAATGGCGTGGGAGTAGGTGGTGAGAAAATGAAAGGTAAGGAAGGTGAGGTCATTTTTCTAAAGGATATGGATAAAATATCTAACTCCAAGTTTTTGTAAATGACAAAATTGGAGAAGTCCAGGTGGCATTTGAGAATACCTTTTCTAATTTACTCAGCTCAGGTCAGAACATTTTATTTCAGCTCTGCCAAGTACTTCATTTGTTTCTCGTGCAGCCTCTATTTTCATAATGAAACCAGAACCTCTACCTTTTGACATTTTGTTTTGCTCAGCACTTTGGTTTTGTGTGTTCATGTTTTTATTGCCATTTTTGATTTAGTGTAGGATTTGATAAATGACTGCATAGATTGTAAACGATGTCACATTGAAATGTATATTTGCTCAAATTTATGTATAATCAGTAAACATGTGTTTTTAGTGTTTCCTTTCTTTTTCAGAGATGCATGTTTGGCTGCAGTAGTTTTTAGAGCCCCTCCATTTTGTCCTAGGTTGAAGAAGCCCCGCTAATTTTAATCAGCCCACAACTGTCATTCCTGTTCATCACTGTCACATTAGCATCATTCCTGTTCATCAATGTCACATTAGCAGCAAATCTGAACTTGTTGATTAGTAAAGTGGATGGAAATCACAGCTCTGTGTGTGTCCAAATAGGCACTCATCAGCAAAGCTTGTGATGGGGCCTGATGGCTTAATGCAGGCCTTAATCAAGGGCTGAGAAATGTTTTCTCTGCAGTTAAACCTGGTAGTATTGAATTACATTAACATGTACATACACTCGAATACACAGACACACACAGAAGTAGTGTTACATCAATGTTCGAAGTCAATCAGGCTGAATCAAACAAAAGAAGAAAATAAATAGATTTTGAAGATGGCTTTTCTTGTGATTTTAAGTCAGCAAACGGAAGCAGCATATTTTCTTTTGCTCTCATTGAATCACTTATATCCAGCTGAAGAACTGCTTGATTAATAATGTATTATCTTTGGGGACATGGGCTGAAAAATATGGGGTAAAAGGGGCAGATTGTGTGTTTAGAGCTGATATTATCCCAAGTGGGATACTTAGTTGCTTAGTTCTCAGTGGTACTTGTGTAGATGTGTCGACAGATTTGAATTTTTGTGCTTATGAGGCAAAATGCAAAAAGGGCATAAGAGTCATTATTTGGAGATGGGATGGTCCTACACATTATGCATATACCTGCTTGAGCACAGGAAACAACTATGTTTTATTTTTTGAGAACAATCTTTTTGTGTGTCGATCTCAAATACGGTATATTGAGATTACACTGTAAAACCTAATGTCTTTGGGATACTTGACTTTTGACATGGTGTTTTGATAGTAGCCACTGTAAGAGGTGTCATTATCCTAGTTTTACTGATGACGTTCCGAGCAGATAAGTGACTTGTCCAAAGTTACGCTGCCTGTAAATAAAAGCTGGACCTTGAATGTAAGTCTTTCTGACTGTAGGTACGATAATTTTGTCATTCAGCCATATAGCAGCTTCCTTCTTTATGTGGCTAACATGATGCTAGATAAATACCAGAAAAATTCATTTTTTAAAATATTCCTCGTACCTGGATGTTTACAATTCTATCTGAATGACCGTAGCCATGTGAATTCTAACTTCACTCAAGAGAAGCGCTAATACTGGAAACATTGTAGAAAGCAAGGGTGGCACCACAGTTTATACCAGTCTTCTCTGAGAGGATTATAGGGTTTGCATTCAGACCAAGGGCAGCCTGGGCAATCAGGACTCTGGTACTGTTTTATGGTAACTAATGTAATGCGTAATTTTTAAAACGATCTTTATTTCAAGACATTAGGTGATACAAGTGTTCTTCTTACATGGATGAATTGTATAAATATAATGCTGAAATCAGGGCTTTAAGTGTGCCCATCACCAGAATAGTATAAGTCTAACCCTCTCCCTCACTCCCCTCCTAGCCTTCCCCGTTCTTAGTTTCCAATGTCCTTTATATCTGCGGTCCCCAAACCCCGGGCCACGGCCCAGGACCCGTCTGGTCTGTAAGATGACCATATATAGATATAAGGAAGACTCAGAAATATAGTCTGTTTCAATCATTCACATGCTTGGAAGAAGGAGAGAATGGATATTTGAAGACAACTTATTGGTTTATGTGAGATGTGCTGTATTCCTAGTTAACATTTCAGGAAATCAAGTCCTCTTCTTTCGTATTATTTATGTAGCTACCTATTTACTTTTTGTCCTGTGCTTTATCTTTTAAAGTCTACTCTCTCTATGGAAATAAAGAGAATATCCCTTGTGTTCTAATTTTTTCATTTTCTTGCCAACAGGAAAGTATTTCTTCTAGTAGATTCTTTGTTTCTTCATGAATCAGCCACCTTGGTCAGTGGCTGTGGGCTTCGCAGGCAATTCTAGAGAATGCCGTGTTGGATTTTTTTCTCCACGTTCCTCTGAAAGGAGGCCAACATGTGGATTTTAATATTGTTTTTAACCAGGATAATGGTGGGATAGCACTCTTCAATTTATTTTTATCAAAGCATTTGTGAAAAGTCTATATTTCTAATATATCAGTGCTCAAGTATAATCATAAAAGAATATCTAACAAAACTGTATTGAAGATGTGGTTGTAAAAAGTTTTATGTGTTGATCACAATAGCCCATACTTTTGGTTCATTTTTTTTTTTGGTAAATAAATGTTTCCTTTCTTTATTAGCAATGGGTAAAAGAACTTTCCCTGCTTTTTTCATATATTTAATACTTTATTGCAATTGACAGATATGTGCGAGTATTTTCATTTTAACTGGGCAGCTGGGTTCAGAGGTTGGGTAACTTGTCTGAAGCCATGTAATTAGTAAGCAGCAGCAGATCCAAGAATCAAACCCAGGTCTTTTGAAATCAAACTCACTTCCTTTTCCACTATGGTACAAGAGCTAGAAAATAAGAGCATCTTTTACGTGCAATAGACTGATTTCTTGAAATTCCTTGTTGCTGCTTTTTCAGAATGGCTGGACCATTCTTCATGGGAGACCCCCAGTTCTAACATGTTGCTCAACTAATGTAGAGCTGTTTCCCTTTATTTGCTCTTAAACAGTTTTCTCCCCATCCATCTCTTAACAAACATCTTTCTTGTTCTTAAAATCTTTCACCCTTAGACTTTTTTCCTTTTCTTCTATGATTGAATTTATAGTATTTTTAAAAAGTTGTGTCCATGCTCTCAAGGAACTTAAAATATCTTTAGGGATATACAATATATGTATTTAATTTGAAGAAAGGATCACGGTTG
>NW_012149008.1:972918-974285 GCF_000956105.1 Propithecus coquereli
TTTTGCTTGGCTTTTATCATCAAATAATGGTGCTTTGGGAAAATCAAAATGTTAAGACATCAGCATATATTTCCTGGAAAGAACAAAGATTCCTCATTATCTATGCTTGCAGCCTAACTTAAAAATTGTAGCCAGGCAGACTGAAAAAGACACGTTCAAAGTAAATTTTAATAGATATTTGTGCTTTGATTTTTTTTCTATATCTAAAACATATTTTAAAATCTTGATAATCACAGCATGGTTAGGACTAATGTCTTCATTGTTTTATGTGGCTTGCTTCTAGTTGCCTAATCATTTAAAGATCAAGTTAAATTGAAATTTAGTATAATTCCTGCTGGTAAAGTGACTTTTATAGTAACTTCCGCCATTCATTTGTTTTCTCAGTGGGAAACTGATTTACCTTACTTCTCCATGTGATTCTGTTATCTTTGTTTTGAAATTGTCTTTTCTTTGTCAGTCAGGATCTAGGACTTCAGAGCCTATTTTTTTCAAGCGCTGTAACAAATTAAATGAGGTCACCTCACAGTGTCTAATGCCTTTTTCTTCTGTATTTTAACCGAAATTTCAGGACTCCAGCCCTGTCATTTTCTTCCTTCCCTATATTCTTGGTCTCCAGGACCATGTTAATACATTTGTTAGAGGCTTTTTGTCAAATGTGGAATTTAAGCAAATCAAGGAAATTAATGCAGTAACCTTTTATGTTCTGTTTCTAAAGCAACAGGACATTGATGTACTGGGTTGATTGGCTACGGGAAAAACCCTGTTATCTTCCATTTGTAGATTCTCTTCCTTCGTTTTCCTGGTTAGCGGGTGTCAGGGCTCTTTGTATCTTGTACATGAAATAACATGGAGAGGTTTGAATGAGTAGGAGGATCACTCTTCACCTTTTGTTTTGATTATTTTGATTTTAATTCCATTTCACTTTGGGCCTTTAAAAGTCAAGGGATACATACACACACACATATGTATGTGTATATGTATTAATATGTGCTCAGTGTTTGAAGATTTACAAGAGGTGAAAAATGTTACTTCAACAATTATTTTTCCTGTGTGGTAGCTATTCCTCTGCCAAATACTTATATTAAATGAGAGATTTTCCCCTTCCCTCACTTTAGGTTTAAGACTCTTGCATTATATATAGAAAAGACATGTAGTAATGGCTCATTTGTTGCTATCATTAAGAAATGAAGTGTCTCTCAAAAGTTAATTTTCCAAATAACTAAATTCTGCCTCTGGGAATCGCACTAGCTCCTCCATATTTAGATGCTGAACAAGTTGTTGAACTTCACTGAGCGTTGGTTTCCTCTTTTCTAAAGAAAGGCTTGTGATACCTATTCAGTGATTTGTTCTGAGGATTGCATAGGTAT
>NW_012149008.1:974335-977829 GCF_000956105.1 Propithecus coquereli
CAAACAATTTGAGAGTTTATGAACTACACAGGAAGCATAACTTAGATATGCCGTTTCTGAGGACCTATGCCCAAATGGCTCTTGGCTTAATTTTTCATGTTTGAATGTCCATCACTGTCACCTACCCATTCTCTGGCCCTATGGTTATAATCTCCCTGATACCTTTGAAAGTTGCTGGCCATGAACCCTTGGGAAGAATGATGAATGCTGCTCTATTAAATAGTTGCCTCATAAATAGCTCCTTTTAAAAGGCATGAATCATCTACCAAGGTATATTTGCATTTTAAAGAAAAATTTTTATCAGTGTACATTGGCCTCTATTTGGTGAATGAATAAGCAATATGATAGAGTAACAAATTCTGGGCAGTGCTGGAAGTAATTTTTTAGGAAAGAAGTTTTCCCAAGGCATTATACCTGTATTATGTGAGTAAGGGGTGATCAGTGAGGCAGGCAGAAACTTGATTCCCTTTTGTAGTGGTCAGGCACTTTTGCTTCCTGGTAGACTTGAGGTTCCAGAACTTTCATTAGCAATCCTTTTTTAATACACAGCGTAAAGGCATTTAAAAAAACTTATTTTACGTGTCCGTCATCCCAGCCCTTTGGGAGACTGAGCCAGGAGGATCACTTGAGGCCAGGAGTTAGAGACCAGCCTGGCAACATATCAAGACCTCATCTTTAAAAAAGAAAAAAAAAAAGCTGGGCATGGTGATGTTCACCTACTGTAGTCCCAGCTGCTCTAGAAGGTGAGGTGGGAGAATCCTTTGAGCCCAAGAGTTTGAGGTTATAGTGAGCTCTGTATGATCATGCCGCTCCACTCCAGCGTGGGTAACAGAGTATGAACCCGTATCAAACAACAACAACCATAACAAAAACTTATTTTAGAAATTATTTTCATGTAATATGTCACTTGAGAAGCTCACTTGAAAGTGTTCACAAAATTATTTGAAATGGTTTAAAACTGATTTAATGAATGGCATTAAATTCTATATTTGATTATTAGGACCATTTTAAATTTTTCAACTATGTATTCAGAAAAATGTGTATTGTCCTTTTCAAAATTATTGATAGATTCAGAATTAAAACTTAGAGGTTATAAATATTAATAATATTAAGCACATTTAGATTAGAAATATGCTAATTGAGTGCCATAAGATGACCACAGATATCAAAATAATACTTTCCTTATTTTCAATATTTAGATTATTAAATATGAAATGTCTGATTTCCTTAAGTACTAAGTTTGACAGTTGATATCTCTGATATTTCACTTTGACACCTCTTGTTTTATTTTTATGGTGAAGGTACATCCTCATTCTTTCAAAAGCATGGTTTTTGGCTTGTGATTATCTTTCAAAAATTTTTTTAGAACAATTTTTGTAAAACCATGGATAAGTCAAAAATTCATGTTATTTTCGAATATGAGTTCCTTCGTGGAACCAATGCTGCGCAGACAGCTTGAAATATCAACTCAGTGTTTGGGAATGATGTGGCTAATGAACACACAGTACATCGATGGTTCGAGGAGCTCTATTCTAGTGATTTTAATCTTGAAAACGAGCCATGTGGGTGACCTGAGACCAAGGTGGATAAAGATGAGCTGAAAGCTATAGTAGAAGCAAATCCATCTCAACCTATGCATGCGTTAGCAAGGTTTGGCATTACTATTGCAACAATATTGGGGCATTTGAAACAAATCGGCAAGTAAAGAAGTTGGATAGATGGGTACCGCATGAATTAAATGAGTGTCAGAAAAGAAATTGTCTCAAGCTTGCCTTTCTTTGCTATCGTGACACCATTTGTACATTGTATGGTTATTAATACGTGTGATGAAAAATGGATTCTTTTTGACAATTGCAAGTGTTTGGCACAATGGCTGGATAAAGATGAAGTGCCAAAACATAGTCCAAAACAGAATATTCATCAACAAAAGCTAATGGTGTCTGTTTGGTGGTCCAGTGCTGCTATTATCCACTACAGCTTCATGAAACCTGGTCAATCGATTACAGTGGATGTCTGCTGCAGCCATTTATACAAAATGATGAGGATGCTTGCAATTAAGTAGCCAAGATTGGTCAATAGAGACAGGCCAATTCTCTTGCAACACAGTGCTCCACTACATGTCGCACAAACAACACTGCTCGAACTACAGAGGCTGGACTTGGAAACTCTCTGTCATCCACTGTATTCACAAGACCTTGCACCAACTGACTACCACTTCTTCCAGCTTTCGACCACTTCTTGTAAGGAAAAATATTCAATTCTCAACAAGCTGTGGAAAATACCTTTCACGATTTCATTGCCACTCTCCAGGCTTCTTTGCTGCTGGCATAAGCAAGCTACGATTAAGATGGCAAAACTGTGTTCATAGTTTAAGCCCATACTTTGATTAATTGTACTGCTTCCTGTTTGAGACATAATAAATTAAACTTGTGATTTGAAATCAGACATTTCATATTTAATGACCTAATATAATAGCTTAAGTATATTGGGAAACTTGAGCTCTTTAGATTTGTCCTTGAACTCTTGGTAGGTTCGCAGTTTGTTTTCCGAATGGTGCAATAAAGGATTTAATGCCCTTTGGTACTGATTTTAAAAGGCAATCAGATTTTTTTTTATAACTCTTCCAGAGTTCTCTTTGTATATAAATTCAGTGTTTTGACGTAATCTCAATAGCGTAAGATTTTCTCCTAAGTCAAATTTTTATGTTTCTATTTAATTTAATATTTTGTGAGTTTTCCTCAAGCATCCAAATATAATTTAATTAATTCTGTTGATTCCACCCAGGTTATTATCGGTTGATATTCCCTATTGTTGAGTTTCAGAGGAGTGTTTTTATATTTTCAATGTCTGATGATTATCCTGTGGGCAATTTCTTATCCCCATTTTACCTGATTCCTTAATTCTATTTCTCTTGAGTTGCTCCCTCGTACAGCTGCATCCATCCTTCATGCAATAAGCTTTCATATATTTAATAACTATTATTAGGTTATCCTTATGCTGACTTTTCTTCAGCCACAATAATCCCAGTTCCCTTAAGCTTTATTTTTATACTGCCTTTATCCAGGCTTCAGTAATTTTAGTAGCTTCTTCTAGATCTTCTTTAGAAAAGAATCGTGTGAGATTATAAAACGAATCTACTGCAAGAAGTGTGCTTGTCATTTATCCTCTATATCAGTCAAATTCTTTGAGATCCTCACACTGAAGCCTCCATGGGAACATTTATTATTCGTTCAAATATGGCCATAAAAATCGACTTTGCAATCATATTGAGTCATCTTGACTGTGCTGTGAGTGACAGAAACTAATCTTATCTGCGGGCTAGCATTTTAAAAATGATAGATGGACCCTCAGTCTTTAGTTAGCCTGTAAATGAAATTACGTTTATCTTATTTTTCCAAGAAATAGCATTACTTAGAAAATTTTGAATTACACCTTTTTGAACGAAGTTAAATAGCAAAGGCTAGGGGCTCCATTTTTATTATTATTACATACAT
>NW_012149008.1:980025-989317 GCF_000956105.1 Propithecus coquereli
AATTCCTGACTTCAAGTGATCCTCCCACCTTGGCCTCCCGGAGTGCTGATATTACAGGTGTGAGCCCTGGTGCTGCTTTTAAATTATGTCTATTTTATTCTTCCTTTAACGATAAGCTCTATTTAGATATAATTTACATACAGTAAAATTTACTCTTTTTAGGTGGAAAACTTGGTAAATTTTGACAAATGTATTATAGTAATGTAACTATCACCACAATGGAGATGTAGAGCATTTCTCTCATTCCCAAAGTTCCCTAATGTCCCTTTGTAGTCAGTCCCCTTCCCCACCCCAGCCTCGCTGATAACCTGTCCATATAATTTATAGATAACATTCTGTTCTTTGCGTGGCTCGTCTCTCTGCTCTGGTATAAAGCCTAATCTTTATTCTTTTGAATTTTCATGATCTTAGTTTGGGTGCATAGGTCTAGACTGTCATGATGTTTTTGGATCCTAATTTTGTTTTTATTGTCTTCCCAGTCTCATCACGTGCATACATTTGATATGCATTTTGGCCGTGCTCTTCTTCCACGTTATCAGGGGTGGGGGTTGGGGGGTGAGGGCAGGCGGGTGAGGAAGGGCTGACCAAAGACAAGGGCAAAGGGAAAAACCCTTGTTTGACACAAGGGAACATCCTCTAACATGACATTTATTCATTAATTGTTCTCTTTTGGCATTGTACTTAAATTAACACACCTAACTATATTATTGTTCTCTTTATATTTTTATAGGCATACCCTGGACATATTATGAGTTCAGTTCCAGCTAACTGCAATAAAGTGAATATCACCATAAAGCTAGTAACAAAAATTTTTTGTATTCCCAGTGCATGTAGAAGTTATGTTTGCACAATACAGTAGTGTATTAAGTGTGTAATAGCATTATGTCTGTTAAAACAATTTATATACTTCAATTAAAAATTACTTTATTCCTAAAATATATTAACGATCATGTGAGCCTTCAGTGAGTCTTTTTGCTGGTTGGAGGATCTTGCCTCGATGTTGATGGCGGCTAACTGATCAGGGTGGTGATTGCTGAAGTATGGGGTGGCTGTGGCAATTTCGGAAAATAAGACAACAATGAGGTTTTCCACGTGAACTGACTCTTCCTCTCGTGAAAGATTGTGTGATGATGTTTGATAGCATTTTACCCACAGTAGAACTTCTTTTAAAATTGGAATCAATTTTCCCAAGCCCTGCCACTGCTTTATCAACTAAGTTTATGTAATATTCTACATCCTTTGCTTTCATTTCAACAACGTTCACAGCATCTTCACCAGGAGTAGATTTCATCTCAAGAAACCACTTTCCTTGCTCATCTATAAGAAACTGCTCCTCATTCATTCAAGTTTTATCATGAGATTGTAGCAATTCAGTCACATCTTCAAACCCCACTTCTAATTCTAGTTTTCTTGCTGTTTTCGCCACATCTGCAGTTACTTCCTCTACTGAAGTTTCGAACCTCTCAAAGTCATCCACAGGTGTTGGAATCAACTTCCAAACTCCTGTTAATGTTGGTATTTTGACCTCCTCCAATGAATCTGAATGATCTGAATGGCATCTAGAATGGTGAATCCTTTCTGGAAGGTTTTCAATTTACTTTGCCCAGGTCCATCAGAGGAATCACTATCTGTGACAGCTATAGTCTTACAAAATGTATTTCTTAAAATAATAAAACTTGAAAGTCAGAATTACTCCTTGATCCATGGGCTTCAGAATAAATATGTTAGTGGTCATGAAAGCAACATTAATCTCTTTGTACATGTCCGTCAGAGCTCTTGGATGACCAGGTATATTATTAATGAGCAGTAATATTTTGAAAGGAATTTTTTTTTCTGGACAGTAGGTTTCAACAGTGGGCTCAAAATATTCAATAAACCATGCTATAAATAAAATGTGTTGTCATCTGGGCATTGTTATTCCATTTATAGAACACAGAGTAAATTTAGCATTATTCTTGAGAGTTCTAGGATTTTGGGAATGGTAAATGAGCATTGGCTTCAACTTCAAGTCACCAACTGCATTAGTCCCTAACAATAGAGTCATCCTGTCTTTTGAAGCTTTGAAGGCAGGCATCGACTTCTCCTTTATGAAAGTCCTAGATGGCATCTTCTTCCAATATAAGGCTGTGTCATCTAGGCTAAAAGCCTGTTGCGCAATGTAGCCACCTTCATCAGTGATCTTAGCTAAATCTTCTCAATAACTTGCTGCAGCTCCTACATCAGCACTTGCAGCCTCACCTGGCACTTTTAAGTTATGGAGATGGCTTCTTAAACTTCATGAACCAACCCTCTGCTGGCTTTACGCTTTTCTTCTGCAGCTTCCTCACCTCTATCAGCCTTCATAGAATTGAAGAATGTTAGTGCCTTGCTCTGGATTAGGCTTTTGTTTGAGTAATGTTGGGGCTGGTTGGATATTCTATCTAAAACTTTACTAAACCTTTCTCCATTTTAGAAATAATATTGTTCTGCTTTCTCATCATTTGTGTGTTCACTGGAGTAGCACTTTTAATTTCCTTCAAGAACTTTTCCTTTGCATTCACAGCTTGGCCAACTGTTTGGCATAAGAGGCCTAGCTCTTGGCCTATTTTGGCTGTCGACATGCCTTCCTCACTAAGCAATTACTTTTAGCTTTTGATTTAAAGTGAGAGAAGTGGGTCTCTTCGTTTCACTTGAACACTTAGAGGCCATTGTAGGGTTATTAGCTGGCTTAATTTCAACATTGTTGTGTCTTAGGGAATAGGGAGGCCCAAGGAGAGGGAGAGATGGGAGAATGGCAGGTTGGTGGAGCAGGCAGAACACACATAAGATTTATTGATTAAATCTGTGGTCTTATATGGATGTGGTTTGAGGCACCCCAAAACAATTATAGTAGTAGTAGTAACATCAAAGATCGCAGATCACCAGAACAAATATAATAATAATGAAAAAGTTTGAAACAATGTGAGAATTACCAAAACAAGACACAAAGTGAGTACATGCTTTTGGAAAAATGGTGCTGATAGACTTGCTTGACACAGGGTTGACACAAATCTTCAGTTTGTTAGAAATGTAATAAAGCAAAGCCCAGTAAAATGAGGTATGCCTGTACGTGTATTTTGACGGCACAAGAAATCTTGGCATTTGCCAGTTTTCAGCCTAGATTTTCATTGCATAACAGTCTGGTAACCTTTTTTGCCTCTTAATATGACTTTGAATCTATCATATGGCACAGTTTGTTAAGGTTTGCATTTCTCTTTGTCATTTTTATTTCTTGACATTTTTAATTTTGAGATTTGTCCGATACTTCTCATGACCTTAAGTGGTGCAAAACCAATGAATTTTGTTTCTCTATTGGATATCTCTTATGAATTAAAACTTACATGTTGTAAGACATTTTTGTATTTATATTGAAGCCATATTCTTTGTTGTGAAAATCTTATGACTTTCATTAGGTATTAAACAACCCTACACTGGCAGGGGAAAGTAAATCATTTATATTTACTAAGTAAGCTCTCTGAGGGCAGGCCCCATGTCTCTCTTGTGTATTAATATGACCTCAGGACCAAGTAGAATGCCAGGCACATAGTAGGCACCCCTTAAATCTGAATCTTTAACTGTAGCCTCAGCTCCTTTTATAGCAGAATGTATTGTATTCTGTGGGATTGAATACTAGCCCCTGGTTAGGCTTGTTTTATTATACGTTTATGGCCATTGCTCACAATAACAACGTTATTCTTCATGCAAGAATTTAAATAGTAAAGTTTTTTTTTTTGAAAAATATAGCTCTAAGTTTGAGACTATAAAATCTATATCTCTGAGCAAATCTAGCATTTAATGACATCTAGCTTTTGCTCAAGAGTAATGGCCTTACTGTGTTTTTTTACCACCAACAGTATTATTAGTATAGGGCTTTTTACACTTTCTTTTATCACCCATTTTTATGAATTTCAGAAAAAAATGACAATCATGAGCACTGAAACTTCACTGAGATGCAGTTGCAAGAGTGCTGTCCACAGTTCTCTAATGGTACAGAATGGCACCAAAGATGGACATGGTGCCGTCTTCTGTATTATTACCTGTGCAGGTCGTTTTGCTACCTCATCTTTACTAGGCTACAGTCCCCAATTATTAAGTAAAACACTTATTAATATTTAGGTGTTGCTGCAAAGGTATTTTGTAGATATGATTAAAGTCCATAAACAGTTGACTTCAAGTATGGGAGATTTCCTAGATAATCTGAGTTGGCCTGATTCCATCAGTAAAAGGTCTTAAAAGTAGCTTCCTTGAAGAAGAAATTCCATCTGTGGTTAGAATCTTCAGCTCATGCCTGAGAGTTAGAGCCTCTCCTCTTGACAGCCTGCCCTATGGATTTTGGACTTACCTAGTTAGTTTCCACAAGTCATCTAAGCTAATTGCTTGCAATGCATTTCTTAATATATACATCTGCTACTGGTTCTGCTTCTCTGGTTGAACTCTGATACTAATACATTATACTATCAGAGTGGTAGTTCCTGATAATTTTATAAGAAATAGTGTGATACAAAGCGTGATTCCTAATGAATCATTTGGTACATGTCATAAAAGATTCTTGCTGTACGATAAATGCCTGGATGTCACATACTTCTCAGTTGCACAGCTGCCATTAACTATACTGTTGTATATAGTTTGTGTATATGGTTGTATACTTGCTGATTTGTCATTTGATTGCTTTTTTTATTTGGAGATTTCTCTTCCTAAGGAATGTTTCATCATGTTATTTTTCTGGTATAGAGTACACGGAAATAATGTTTTTGTAATTTTAGTTGTTTCGAAATTGCTCTGTTTACTCCTTGGAAGGAGAAATGTAACTGCTGTACATTTTGATTTACTATATTCAGTAGTTAAGTGTGTAATATGTTGGTACAAAGTTTAAAATGTGAATGTTCTAGAGCAACAGTACAGAGAATTGATACAAAGGGGATGTCAGTTGCTCTGAAGTTAAATTCCAGGATTCTGTCACACGCTGACGTAGTGCCAAAGCATATGGATCTCCATATGGTGTTTCTTTTAGGGTTTATACCACCTGTAATCTAGCTGATTTTCATTCATTTAAATTTGTCTAAGAGGTAAGCAAACTAAATAGGGAAACGAAAATAATATGCCTGTGTTAAAATGCTGAAGTTTGGGATGAGTTACTGTTGTTACGGTGATTACCAAGAAAAAAATAAGTCATTAAATGAGTACATTAGTAATATAGCAGTAGTGTTGCTATCACCTCATTAACAGCGGGGAGTATATCCATTTCTGACTCGTGGAGTGGAGAGGGAAATTAATTTTTTTTATTTTATTGAGTCTTCATGAGAGGATGGAGTTAGATCATTTTGGACATCTTTAAAAGTAATAATAATAATGCATATAAATATGTTTTCATGGTTTAGGAATAATGGTATTATGAATGACATTTGGCATTTTGATTGAATATAAAAAGTAATAAGACGTTGCATTCTGATGGCATGACATTGTGATTGTTTTATATCATTAAGAACCTCTGATTTCAGAAATGGAAAAAAATAGCTAAATTGAACCATGGTTTTCAGACCTCATAAAGATGCTTCTCTAAGCTTGAGGCAGAGTTATTGGTTTATGTGTCAGCTAGCGTTTTTTTTACATTGCATCTTAAATGTTTTAGCTCTCTTCAAAGCTGTTTTAATAGACAGGGAAGAAATCATTGAAGCTCTCTCTGTGTTACTGCTGTCATGTAAAAACAAAAAGGTACTTCTTATTTACAGTCTAGCAAACATTTAAGACATTTTTAACTGCAGGTGTTTTATTAATACCCAACATGTTAGGGAGATTGAGTCATAATTATTGATATTTGAAATTACTTCAAAAGCCAGATACATTAAGCATTACCTCCGTTCAACGATAGCCACCTCCAGGAATATATGGCAGATTGGACAGTTATTGCAGGCTGCTTTTGCTGAGACTCTGTGGTGACAGGATGGAGGTAGCGAAAAGGGGTGGTTCCCCCAATCAGTGGTAGAAAGGATCACACGTGTATAATCAGCACGATCAGGTTGCATGGATGTATCTGCCACGGTATTCGCAGCATCTGGCATGTGTCTTGTGCAATGTACGAAGCACCATATTTTCTTGATAGAAAAAAATCGTATTTCTCACATTTAAATGTTTCTGCAATGAAGGTGCATCTTAGCCATTAATGGGTATATTTATTGTTGTGTTTACCTTCCTCTTCAAAGTTACCTTTAAACTTACCTTTTCTCGTGTCTGATCCATTTGCTTTTTGTATCATTGAAGGATCATTCGGTTAACATGCGTCTGGCCCCAGTACTTACTACCCTGGCCATTTACGAGGGGGCAAGTGACAGTATCTCAGGCACTGATTCTTTATTAATGAAATAATGAATACTGTTATTATATATCCCACTTACTTTATAGGATGGTTAAGAGAATCGAATAAGATAATGGACATGCAGTGTCTTATACAGCACGATATATGTGGAAAGGGTGTTATTAATTACAATGTGTCTGTAATTAATGTCAGTTTTTATTCCTGTGTCCCAACTGGCCTTTTGCTATCTCACACGTGGATTATGTCTATTTTCCACTAAATAAATTCCCTGTCTCTTGCTTTTATAGAATGTGTTGAGTAGTCCCGAAATAATGTTCTAAATACGTTACTTTCCTTTCGAGACTTTTTTACTGTGCCACCTGTCTACTCTTCTAGCCCTTATCTTCTCTTTCCTCTGCTTCCTCCCATTTCATTCCCTGAACTATTAATACTTTGCTATTCCTCAAGCTCTGTGTACTTGCCGCCTACATGCCTTTGCATTTTCTCTTATTTTTTTTTTTTTTGAGACAGAGTCTCACTCTGTTGCCCAGGCTAGAGTGTCGTGGCTTCAGCCTAGCTCACAGCAACCTCAGACTCCTGGGCTCAAGCAATCCTACTGTCTCAGCCTCCCAAGTAGCTGGGACTATAGGCATGCGCCACCATGCCCGGCTAATTTTTTCTATGTATATATTTTTAGTTGTCCAGCTAATTTCTTTCTATTTTTGGTAGAGACAGGGTCTCGCTCTTGCTCAGGCTGGTCTTGAACTCCTGACCTTGAGCAATCCACCCGCCTCAGCCTCCCAGAGTGCTAGCATTACAGGCGTGAGCCACCACTCCTGGCCCATTTTCTCTTATTTCTACCTGAAATCCTTTCTCCTTTCTAACCTCATTGTGTTTCTACTCAATAAAATCTGATTTGTCTCTCAAAGCTCATCTTAAATATGACTTTATCCCTTAATTTTTTCTCCCCTTTCGCCAGATAGTGGGAGCCAGGAATGGGGATGGCAGCTGGAGGAGAGACAGACAGTATTACCCAATTTGATTTTCCGTTGCTACCAATGCAGTGAGAGGTGATCCTGGGTTTTATTTTGCTGTTGGAGAATTTGAAATTGCAGTAGGTTTCTATCTCTCATGTAGCATGTCCCCAGGGCCTCCTGCCTCTACTCATGTCTATTCTAAGGTGCATAAATTTGTACTTTACCTGATAAGTGAATTTTAGGTAGATCTATAAGCATTCTTATTTTATATAATATAGATAATAAAAAATTTTACACACATCTTATCAAGTAAATTTCTTAGGAAATATGCTGTTTGGAGGAATGGATAGGTGAGCTATCTTGAAAGTGAAGAATTAAATTTATATATTGAATAACTTCATAGTTTATCTGTTACATAAATTTAGACTTCTGTATATTAGCTTTTCTTAAGTCATATTTTATATCTCATGTTAGGTGGTAATATCTATAGGAAGATGGTAACATGACAGCCCAGGCCTATTCCTGAGAGCAGTAAAATCTTCATTGACTGTGCTACTGTAGATTGATGAAATTTTATGTTTTATCTTGCAATAATTTAATACTATTTTCTAAAAATCTTTCTTGTTAATGTGATTTGAGTATCAAGAATCTTGTAAATGTCAACAGAACAACCATATATGTTTAAATTCCAAATTTCTCTCTACGCCAAAAATAGAATTGTTGTTATAATCTTTGTCAATTTCAAAACAAATTGACCTCTGGTAGAGAAGTCTTTTGCTCTGCTGTCTCCAACCTTCATCAAGTGCTGGGGCAGTATCTGTACCCACCGGCCTTATCTATGCTTCAAAATGCTACTAAATTGATGTTTTTTCTTTAACAAAATCACCATGTGTTGGAATGCCAATCACAGGGTTTGCTTCAGGTTTTAGGTTTTGTGGCCATTGTCTTTTTCTCCTTATTACCATACTTGAACCTGTCCTTTCCTAGGCCTCCTGCTATAGGCATCCTGTGGCATTCTGCATATCATGTTTCATCAATGCAGCCCCACCTGACCTTTCAGAGATTGTCATCTCTTTCCTATCCTAGTGGCTCCTTCTGTGTGACAATCATCACAATATATTATAATTTTTTATTTAGACATTTCTATTTCCAATTACACTGTGAGATCTTTATGGGCAAGAAATTATGTTTTACTAATTTTATATAAACCCTGTGCCTTGCACATGACATGTAGTAAGTATTTGTGAAATCAAACTATTGATTAACAATCATAAGATGCCTCATTTTCTAGCTTCTCTTAGGTATAGCGGTATGTCATGAAACATATAGAAACCTGCAAGACTGCTATGGATAGAAAATATTTGGGAAAGCATTGGACTAGAAACTATTGGAAAAATTGAATCTAGCCTGTAATTCCTCCTGAGATACGAATTAATTTCTACAACACAGAATAGCCTGGGCAAGTTATTTATTTAAATAACAGTGAACACATATTGAGTCCCCATCAGCCTAAGGGACTTGACTAGACTTGACTATTCTTTGCATAGACTGAGGCATCTAAATAGATTGAAAAACTAGCAATAATTAAAATACCTTTTTTCTTGGCTGGTCACAGAGTGTGTACTGGTTAAGAAGATAAGTAATACATTCGCTTTGTGTTAACTATTTTGCCAGGTAAGACATTTCATGTGTCAACCTCAAAGATTACCTACCTATAACTTTATTTTTAAGCTACATTTTTTCTTTACAATAGTAATTTTTTGTGTAATATGTGTATGCTTCTATTTTTATTTTTATTTGTTTAATAAAATTCAAAGACATTTGCCTTCCTCCTCTAAGAATATATTCAGAAGCCCCTAAGGTCATTCGAAATACACATAGAAAGAACAGAGACTTTAGAATCAGACTACGTGGGTTTAAATTTTGGCTTTGCTACTCCAGCTGTATGATTTTAGACCTATTTACTTTGGCATCATGTTGCTATTTTGGCACCTAAAACATAAGG
>NW_012149008.1:989367-992102 GCF_000956105.1 Propithecus coquereli
AGCTTCCTTGAAGAAGAAATTCCATCTGTGGTTAGAATCTTCAGCTCATGCCTGAGAGTTAGAGCCTCTCCTCTTGACAGCCTGCCCTATGGATTTTGGACTTACCTAGTTAGTTCCCACAGTCATCTAAGCTAATTGCTTGCAATGCATTTCTTAATATATACATCTGCTACTGGTTCTGCTTCTCTGGTTGAACTCTGATACTAATACATTATACTATCAGAGTGGTAGTTCCTGATAATTTTATAAGAAATAGTGTGATACAAAGCGTGATTCCTAATGAATCATTTGGTACATGTCATAAAAGATTCTTGCTGTACGATAAATGCCTGGATGTCACATACTTCTCAGTTGCACAGCTGCCATTAACTATACTGTTGTATATAGTTTGTGTATATGGTTGTATACTTGCTGATTTGTCATTTGATTGCTTTTTTTATTTGGAGATTTCTCTTCCTAAGGAATGTTTCATCATGTTATTTTTCTGGTATAGAGTACACGGAAATAATGTTTTTGTAATTTTAGTTGTTTCGAAATTGCTCTGTTTACTCCTTGGAAGGAGAAATGTAACTGCTGTACATTTTGATTTACTATATTCAGTAGTTAAGTGTGTAATATGTTAGTACAAAGTTTAAAATGTGAATGTTCTAGAGCAACAGTACAGAGAATTGATACAAAGGGGATGTCAGTTGCTCTGAAGTTAAATTCCAGGATTCTGTCACACGCTGATGTAGTGCCAAAGCATATGGATCTCCATATGGTGTTTCTTTTAGGGTTTATACCACCTGTAATCTAGCTGATTTTCATTCATTTAAATTTGTCTAAGAGGTAAGCAAACTAAATAGGGAAACGAAAATAATATGCCTGTGTTAAAATGCTGAAGTTTGGGATGAGTTACTGTTGTTACGGTGATTACCAAGAAAAAAATAAGTCATTAAATGAGTACATTAGTAATATAGCAGTAGTGTTGCTATCACCTCATTAACAGCGGGGAGTATATCCATTTCTGACTCGTGGAGTGGAGAGGGAAATTAATTTTTTTTATTTTATTGAGTCTTCATGAGAGGATGGAGTTAGATCATTTTGGACATCTTTAAAAGTAATAATAATAATGCATATAAATATGTTTTCATGGTTTAGGAATAATGGTATTATGAATGACATTTGGCATTTTGATTGAATATAAAAAGTAATAAGACGTTGCATTCTGATGGCATGACATTGTGATTGTTTTATATCATTAAGAACCTCTGATTTCAGAAATGGAAAAAAATAGCTAAATTGAACCATGGTTTTCAGACCTCATAAAGATGCTTCTCTAAGCTTGAGGCAGAGTTATTGGTTTATGTGTCAGCTAGCGTTTTTTTTACATTGCATCTTAAATGTTTTAGCTCTCTTCAAAGCTGTTTTAATAGACAGGGAAGAAATCATTGAAGCTCTCTCTGTGTTACTGCTGTCATGTAAAAACAAAAAGGTACTTCTTATTTACAGTCTAGCAAACATTTAAGACATTTTTAACTGCAGGTGTTTTATTAATACCCAACATGTTAGGGAGATTGAGTCATAATTATTGATATTTGAAATTACTTCAAAAGCCAGATACATTAAGCATTACCTCCGTTCAACGATAGCCACCTCCAGGAATATATGGCAGATTGGACAGTTATTGCAGGCTGCTTTTGCTGAGACTCTGTGGTGACAGGATGGAGGTAGCGAAAAGGGGTGGTTCCCCCAATCAGTGGTAGAAAGGATCACACGTGTATAATCAGCACGATCAGGTTGCATGGATGTATCTGCCACGGTATTCGCAGCATCTGGCATGTGTCTTGTGCAATGTACGAAGCACCATATTTTCTTGATAGAAAAAAATCGTATTTCTCACATTTAAATGTTTCTGCAATGAAGGTGCATCTTAGCCATTAATGGGTATATTTATTGTTGTGTTTACCTTCCTCTTCAAAGTTACCTTTAAACTTACCTTTTCTCGTGTCTGATCCATTTGCTTTTTGTATCATTGAAGGATCATTCGGTTAACATGCGTCTGGCCCCAGTACTTACTACCCTGGCCATTTACGAGGGGGCAAGTGACAGTATCTCAGGCACTGATTCTTTATTAATGAAATAATGAATACTGTTATTATATATCCCACTTACTTTATAGGATGGTTAAGAGAATCGAATAAGATAATGGACATGCAGTGTCTTATACAGCACGATATATGTGGAAAGGGTGTTATTAATTACAATGTGTCTGTAATTAATGTCAGTTTTTATTCCTGTGTCCCAACTGGCCTTTTGCTATCTCACACGTGGATTATGTCTATTTTCCACTAAATAAATTCCCTGTCTCTTGCTTTTATAGAATGTGTTGAGTAGTCCCGAAATAATGTTCTAAATACGTTACTTTCCTTTCGAGACTTTTTTACTGTGCCACCTGTCTACTCTTCTAGCCCTTATCTTCTCTTTCCTCTGCTTCCTCCCATTTCATTCCCTGAACTATTAATACTTTGCTATTCCTCAAGCTCTGTGTACTTGCCGCCTACATGCCTTTGCATTTTCTCTTATTTTTTTTTTTTTTGAGACAGAGTCTCACTCTGTTGCCCAGGCTAGAGTGTCGTGGCTTCAGCCTAGCTCACAGCAACCTCAGACTCCTGGGCTCAAGCAATCCTACTGTCTCAGCCTCCCAAGTAGCTGGGACTATAGGCATGCGCCACCATGCCCGGCTAATTTTTTCT
>NW_012149008.1:994867-999207 GCF_000956105.1 Propithecus coquereli
TTGTTGCCCATAGTGAAGTTGTCGCAGTGCAGCTCGGTACCTGTACGCTTTAACTTGTCACCAGATATGTTCTTAATGGATTGTTGTAACTTTAATGAAATCCAGTCTTGCTGAATCACTAAACCTGCTTTCTCCTAGAAGGCTCTTTATTGGGGCCTGACAGATCACCTCTCCAGAGCCTTCAGATGTCCTGCTCTCTTATTCTTCTCCATAACGAGTTTTGTGCTGCACGATAAAATATTCATGTTAAAATAGGTTCTAAACTAATTATCTGCAGCCAGCAGTTGCCACTGCAGTCATTTGCTGTTAGCTTGGCTCAAGTTAATGGCTTGTATTTCAGTACAAATAGTCCCTTCTGGCTGTTTCCTGTCGCTGATTTTTATCCTAAATGGAATTTCCATACATATCTTGAGTTAATTCTTCTTATTTTGAGAGGAGGTTTTTTGCCCTACTTTTTTTTCCATCCCATTTTGTTAAGATTAGCTTGATTATAGTGTCCACTTCCTTATTGTCCCTTATCCATCTTCAATCCCTACGTCACTGCCAAGTCCATAACTCCCACGCCGTCCAGAAAGAAAATGTAAATGCCAAGTTTACTTGAATAGAATATAGCATGTTGGATTTTTAAAGAAACAAAAAGTGGAAAACCACGGCAAGGACAAAATCTCGTTTCAGTGTGTTTGAAAATCATTTCTGCTTAGATGTGGGAGACCTGCAAAGGGAATATCATGATAAGAATTAAGCACTTTGGGAAGAATTATGGGGCTGGACGTGAGGGAGATAAGGCACTAACGGAGTATTTTTCTGTGGGTGTTGGTGGAAATGATGGATGAAATGCTGAGCGAGTGGGAGAGTTCCAGAGCAGAGGACTAAGGACTTGATCTTAGGGGAATCCACGCTCTGATGTAGGAGTGAGAGCTGGAGTCAGGCCAAGAATGAGACTCTCCTGATACCCAAGGACTGGGTTGTGTTCCCTGCCCAGGGCTTTCTTAAACCCTTTCGGCTTTGTTCTGTTTCATGAGCGAGCAAAGGAGTGAATGGATGAGTGGATGTGAGTGGAAGAAGTCAGAGCAAAAGAGAGCGATGTGGTTAGATAAATAGAGGGTGGGCCTCCTTTAGAATTTCTAAGTGCCTCTCACCTCAGCATCATGGTGGTCACTGAGCTCTTCAGAAAGGAGCAGCCAACCTAAAGCACTTAATTGGACTGTTTGACCAAGGAGACAGGTACCTGTTTCTTTAACATAGCTAATACAGCTTTTAGTCAATGTGACTTTTCCAGAATGTTGTAGTCATCACACACTCTTCAACACCCGCTGGTTTCTCCTCCCTCCCCCACATCCCACCTCTACCCCAAATAAAACAAACACAAAAATCTTAGCTTGCATTTGTTTTCATCCACTAAACTTTATTTTTTAGTTTTATTTTGTTTTTAGTGGACACACAATACTTATTAGGTTGCATATTGATTCTCTGCCAGTTAAACTGTACATGTCATATATATTCTGCTAATATCTTAGTGATTTCATGCGCCCAGGGTTAGTGATTTGATTTGAAATTAAAGCTTTCTATTCTTCATGAACTTTAAAAAAACAGTATTTTATTTTAGATAAATAGAGTTATTAGATTCATACTCTTAGGACTCATCAGGGTGTTGAGATAAGGTGTGTGGTGAATAAAACATGCGTGATTTTTATGGGGTTCTGTGTAGTAATACTAACTGCACAAATCCGCCAGTCCATTCTTCGTTGCACTTAAAACAGCACAACCATGGGGACTTAGTATGATAAGTGTTTTCCTCTCACGCATTGTTTCTGACCTATGTCATATGTTTGTTAATTCACCTGCTTTTTATTCCTTGATCAAAGCAGAAATATATCTGTTAAAACACGTATGGTGAAATGTTTCCTGAAACGAAATGTTAGCTGGTATTTTGATTCTTTTTTTTTTTTTTTAATTTGTGTTTTATTTCAATAGACTTAGGAGGTACAAGTGGGTTTTTGTTACATGGATGAACTGTATGGCCTGGGGGGCGTTTAGTGTACCCATCACCTGAATAGTATACACTGTACCCAATAGGTAGTTTCTGATCTCTCACTCTCCTTCCACCCTCCCCACTTTTGAGTCTCCAAAGTCCCTTATATCTGAGGTCCCCAACCCCCAGGCCATGGACTGGGCAGCAGAGCTCAACCGGCCCCCCTCCAACCTTGCCCCATCCGTGGAAAAATTGTCTTCCATGAAGCCTTCCGTGAAAGTTAGGAACCAGACCGCATAGCAGGAGGTGAGCGGTGGGTGAGCGAGCAGAGCTTCATCTGTATTTGCAGCCGCTCCCCATAGCTCGCATCACTGCCTGAGCTCCGCCTGGTGCCAAAAAGGTTGGGGACTGTGCTTTATACTGCTCTGTGTGGCTATGCACACACATTATTCAGCTCCCACTCATAAGTGAGTACATGTGGTTTTCGTTTTTCTGTTCCTGAGATACTTCACTTAGGGTAATGGCTTCCAGTTCCATCCAAGTTGCTGTGAAAGACATTATTTCATTCTTTTTTATGGCTGAGTAGTACTCCATGGTATATATAACACATTTTCTTTATCTGTTCATGAGTTGACGGGCACTTAGGTTGATTCCATATCTTTGCAATTGTGAATTGTGCTGCTGTAAACATAAGAGTGCAGGTGTCTTTTCGACACAGTGACTTCTTTTCCTTTGGGTAGACACCCCATAGTGGGTTTGCTACACAGAATGGTAATTCTACTTTTAGTTCTTTGAGGAATCTTCATACTGTTTTCCATAGAGGTTGTACTAATTTACATTCCCACCAACGATGAGTAAGCATTCCCTTTTTTACCACATCTGTACCGCTATCGTTTTTCAATATTTTAATAAGGGCCATTATGACAGGGGCATGGTAATCTTTTTTAATGAAAGCATTTTTGCTGTAGAAATCTGTTATAAATGTAAATTCTAGAAAATACATAAAAGGGACATCTAATAAAATATCAGAATTGTGGCTTCTTGGAATTCAGCTATAACTTGAAATTAAAAGAGTTACTACATACTTTGTTTTATATTCATTTTTTTATGTATAACATCACAATAATCAATTTCTGTAATAAAATGTACAAAAATGCTTTAAGTTCACAAAGTACCTGAGGCCCTGGGGAGAGAGGTGTGTTAAACACTGGAAAAATGTGTTGAATCTACCCCCCACTCTTAATGTAGAACAATAATTTTGGAAATTACAAAGAAATGCTACACATATTCTTTAAATCTTTTTTTTTTTTTCAAATTTAGGGCATTAATATAGATTTAATTTTTTTTCTGACAGTTTCCCCCCAGGGGCTGTGGTTATGCTCACTGAAGAGATATGGAATCTAAATTGTGTTCAGTGGAACCAGAGAGTTAACACTTCAAATCATTTAATAAACTTTCATTTGCTCAGAGGAGAAATGCTAATGTTGATGCCTCCAGTGAAACCTGAGGGGCAGAGGAGGAAATTCTGTATCCAGCTATCCTCCAGGGTTACCTATGGCCAACATTAGATTTCCTTATTATTTTAAGGATAAAGGGCACAGGAGGAGAAATTCATGATAATATACAGTACTTACATAAAATGCTTTAAATATCTATGATTTTAAGCAGTTAAACCAGTTACCCCAAACTTTGGACTTTTACTTTGGTTTGCATTTGGTGTTTGTTTCTTGATATTAGTATTATCATCTTTCCATATTGCTTGTTCTTATCCCTTTACTGTTTTTCTGTACTTCCTATTGATTTGTTTATATTTATATTATATACATGGATATTCTTTCCTAAGCATAGCAAATTATTTTCTCCCAGTTTGTTGCTTATTTTTTAAACTTTATTTATATTAAATAGTGTCTATCATTATGCAAAGCATAATGCTTTGTATCATTAATTCTTTATTTTTCTTTATAGCTTCTTGGTTTTTTAAGTTAGTTAAGCCTTCTCTACCTCAATATTAAAAACAAACTTTTTTCCCCCCTAGACTCCTTAGTTCAGTTTTTTACGTATTACATTTAGGTCTTTGAAACATATGGAATTTATTTTTGTGTAAGATGTGCACTAGAACTTCAACTTTATGTTTTTTCTGATGTAAAATGAGCGTCCCAACATCTTTTATTGGCCAGTTCTGTCAGTTTTCAGTGATTTGAAATACAACTGAATGTCCTAATTTCCAAATATGTAATTAGAATTTCTTGACTTTGGGTGAAAAAGACCCAGCTTAGTGAGCTTAAGCACTGGAACACATTCTACTAAGCGAGGTATCCCAAGAATGGAAAAACGAGCACCACATGTACTCACCATCAAACTGGTATTA
>NW_012149008.1:1000100-1016159 GCF_000956105.1 Propithecus coquereli
TTTGAGATTTATTTTCCAGCATCATGGCATGCCTCTCTATTTTAAAAAAATCTTTCTTTTATGTTAAAGTAGGCTGACATAGCTATATTGATGTCAAATGAAGACTCATTACTAATCTCTGCTTAATCAAATAAAGCTTCCTAGAATAATAATAATTTAGAAAACACAGGTAAGAAAAGAAGAAAATAAAGATTTCTCATGATCCTGCCATTCAGGGATAACTATTTACATTTAGGCATATGATGGTGCTGTATCTTCCACAGGGTTTAGATGATTAGAATTCGAATTGGTGTTTGAATCAGCATTGCATTCACTTGTAAGGAACAGGAAACCTGATAACAATATGTTTTTATTATTGTTACTCACAATCAAAGAAGTTTGAAGATACTGGTTCAGTGACTCAATGAAATCATAGAGGATTCTACCCAATTCTTTTGGCCTTTGTCTGGTGGTAACAAAGGTCCTACTGCTAGGACAGTCATGTTCATGTTTGAGGCAAGAGGATAAGTAACAAGATGTCAGTTTGTCCCGGTGTGGTCAGTAAAATGGAAGCTTTCTCAGGTCACCTCTGTTTATGTCTTGTCAGATGACTTTTTCTCCATGCAGGTGACTGGCTTCTTAATCTCTATCGTGGGAAGTAGTATCGGAATGGCCTTTGGGTAGTCAACACCATTTGCCTTTGCAAATAAGATAAAAATCACCCTTGAAAATCTCTTAACTTGTACAAGCATAGTTTTGTATGACATATAAATAAATTCTTCTACATCTTCTTTAACTGATGTTCCTCTGTCCCCCTTAATTTATTCTTCATTTTTTTCCCTCGAGGATTTCCATGAAGCCATTACCCCTACTTGCCTGCCACCTGTACAGTGCAGAAAAGGTTCCTGGAAACCCTGAAAACTTTTTCATGATTTTTAAATGCCATTGCTTGACTGACTGAATTGCCTTGGGCATTCCTCATTGAGTTGGAATGCTGATGCTATAGCAGGTCCTTGAATAATGTCATTTCATTGATAGTCATTTCCTTATAATGTTGATGAGGAAAAAAAATAGATTCCTGGTGGGGGCCCCTGCCTGTGAGGAGTTTGCACATTCTCCCCATGTCTGTGGATTTTCTCAGGATACTCCAGTTTCCTCCCACATCCCAAAGCTGTGCACATTCGGTGAATTGGCAGGTCTGAATTGTCCCAGTGTGAGTGAGTGGGTGTGTGTGAGCTCCCTATGATGGGACGGCGTCCTACCCAGGGCTGGTGCCTGCCTTGCACCCTGAGCTGCTGGGACGGGCTCTGGGCACCCGAGACCATAAACTGGAATCAGCAGGTAAATAGTGATCTTACTTGTTTTTATTAGTCTCTCTTAAATGTGTGTACAGCTCACATTGATTTCAGTGTTTAATAGTAAAAGTGTTTTGGTCTTTATTTAGAAGTTTGGTGATTTTTTTTGTAACCAGAAATATGCGATAGGAACTTAACTCTGGTTTGTATCAATTAGCCTATGGGAAAATTGGTTTCATTCTATGTTGTTTTGCTTAAAGTGGCAGTTTCTGAGAACTCATTGACAACATTGAGGACTTACTGTATTTCTGTTTATATTCTTTTTACTGCAAAGAAATAGTTGAACTTCCGTGAAGGGTGCATTTGCTCTCTTAAGAGAGCCACTTCTGTCCTACTGCGCGCTGCCTGTGCCCAGGGATTGGTTTCTGCTCCTGTGATAAGAAGGCAACAGGAGAAGTCTCACTGGCCTGTAGCCTGACCCCTGGGTTATACTCACGATGCTGCTCTGATTCCCGGGTCCTGCATGACTGGGTTCTTCCACTCCCCTGGCTTTGCCACCCAGTGCTTCTGGTTAGCATGGTTCTCTAAATCCCATTCATCTGGCACTTCTAGACTTGTCATTTTTATTAGGTCTCATTGCTTCAGCAGTTATGGCATACTCCTGACAAACAGAGTTCTTTCTTACCTAGGAAAAATATTAGCTTTATTTTAGCTGTAGCTGTTTTCACAAGTGTGCGAAGAGCTGGAAAATTGCAATTAGTTTCAGATAAGCACAGCTGAAATATTCTTGTTTCCTACCAAGGCAACAAATTGAAAGAAAGATTGAGGGCATTGAGTCATTGTAGTTTCTAACGATACAGCTAATGCATTATGGGGTTCATGTATCATACTGGGACCTTGTTATTTCTGAAATCTGAAATAAAAGGATCTTAATGTGTCCTTAGTAATCCTCATGCTTCTTAATAAGAGCTTTTAATTTTTAGTCCCTGAGTCATCACATTTTTGTATTGTTAGCCCTCCTGTGGCCAAACTGAATACTTCCCTAATTAATTTTAATAATAGAAAGGCACATTAGGACTGCACTGGTCTTCTGGGATGACTATGGTGACGCATGAAGTCCTGAAAGGAGAATGAAATCATTTAGGACATTTCAGTGCCACTTTTTTATTTAAAATGGCTATTTCAGGCCAAGGAGGACTATTTGTGGTCAGCGTTTGAGAGGTTGAGTGTTATATTTTAGAGTTATATTTAGAGTTATATTTCAGAGTTATATTTTAGAGTTATATTTCATTTGTTTGATTTGTGCTGGTGGGTTGTCATACTCTGTCATTGGTGGTCATTTTTCACGGCCATTTTAAATGGCATACGAAATTGAAAGAGACTGAAATGTTAGAAGGAAGGAAAATGATGTTTTTTTAATTATTAAAGTATCTCGAATGAAACTGGGTTTTTTTTTTTAAGTCTCAAGAAATGTATGTTTTTAAAAAGTGAATCCAAGGTGGGCAAATTAGCTTTCTCTCATGAACATCTGTAAAGCATTGAGTTTAATTGTCCGGCAGCTGCTGTTGGCTCTGAGGTTTCTGGTTTAATTCCTCTATTTCTCCTCCATCTTTGCATGTCACTTTATTTCCTCTTTCCTACAGTTGCCTGGGTCAGATGCATTTGCTTGTGTAGAAAAATTAAGATGCTTTGGTTAAGAACCTAAAGACAAGTGTGCTTATCTGCTAAAGCCTTTCCTCCAAGCACCTGTTAACTGTTGAATTTAATCTGCACCAGCTGTAGCCTAGTTATGTGTGACTTCAGTGGGAGGTGTCTGATACATTGTCTTTTCTATGTTTTCATTGAAATGGATTTGGTAAAACTAGGTGGCATAAATTAGTTTGAGAAACTTAAATGAATCTTACACTTAGATGAAGACCTTGCAAAATAGGGCCTTAAAACATAATGATTCAGATATACTTGTTTACCCTTTTGACATGAATTATAAATTAGATAAAGATAGATTTGTTTCTACAAAATTGCCAGGAATTAAATTACACATTGAAACCACCGTCTTTTGACATCAGCTACTTTGTCCAGCTGAATTTTCCTGCCGTGTTACTCCTTTGGGAGTGATTCTGTAGAATGGAGTTACTCTAGAGAGAAATGAAGGCACGGAGAATGTTTATTCTTGTTGACATATGAGTATGAGTCAAATTGAGTTTTATGGAAAGATAATTTGCTCCATAGAAATTCTTTTATTTTGCCTACTCATTTGCAGGTCGAAGTCAAAATTCTTTTTTTGGTCCTCTTTCTCCATTTATTTTAACAGGAAATTAAATATAATAAAGATGTTTTAGTTACTTTATGACATATTTTTAACCAAATCACCTTTAACCTAACTAAACCAATTTCTAGTGATCAATTTTGAGGATAAGGCTCAGACAAAATGCTGAATTTTGGTGACTAATAGGAGACCGGCTAAGATTTTTCACTGTTCATTTAATATTTTTTAAGATTTGTAATGTTTAAGGCTTTGCACATGTAATATGAGAGACAAAAAGGAAACAGATATTATTACTACTCTCAGTGAGAGGAAATATGTTGCACCTTGGAGCTTAGCTACAAGTTGTTCTGCAACTGCAGCCTGAGGCCTCAGGGTTGGATTGCTAAGGCCGATTCCAACAGTCTGAATCGTACTAGTCCAGTGGTTCCACGAAGTCAGGCTTCACTCAGCCAAGTACAGATAATGTAGGGGTCTAACGTGGTGAGGAGGGAATTGCAATACAAATCTAATTTGGTGAGTAGTAGTGTTGGGATGCCCAGTTTTAGTTGGAATCCCAATTGGTGGCCTCAGGAAAGACTGTTTCCATTTACAGAACCACAGCAAAATGGATTAGCGTTCAGGGGAAACATAACCTAATTAGGAGCCGAGGGAGACGTTAGTTCCCAAGGGCTAGGCATGCCTGGTGGGGTTGATAGGGGAGATCATATAAGCATGATGAGCTCTCCTAAGCATGCTGGATCCTGTGCTTAACCTCCCTCACTCTTACTTTTCTCATCTGTGAAATGACAGTAGTCAATAATTCCAGTTACCTCGTGGGGTTGTTTGTGATCATTGAAAGAGAAAACTCATGAACAGTACTTGAAAGAGTGCCTGGGACATAGTGAATGTTCCATAAATATGTTGGCAATTATAGAAACCACCCACTCAAAGGAATGGGGTTGTAACTTAGACCCCAGACTTGATTAGAGATCCCCTGGTGGGCTTGTTAAAACACAGGTTGTTGGAATCAACCTTCACACTTTTTGATTCAGTAGTCCTGGGGTAGAGTTGCCAGAGGGCTATAGGGGGTATAGGATGCCCAATTAAGTTTGAATTTCAGATATGCAGGAACTGATTTCTTAAAATATGTACCATGTAATATTTGGAACATACCTATACTAAAAAAAATTGTTTATCTGAAATTCAAATTTAACTGGACATCTTCTCTTTTGTTTTGTTTTGTTTCTGTTCAATCTGGAAAACCTAGTGTGGGGTGGGACATGTTTGAATTGACACGGCAAAAGAGTTCCCCCCCAGGTGATGCTACTGGTTCAGGACCACACTTTGAGAACCTCTTAATACCTACAGCTGGATGAAACTGAGGAGCATGTTAACAGTCATTTACAAATAACTGTAGCACAAGATGTAAAGTCCTCTGGGGGTTCAAAATATGCACAAGATATAATGCAATAATGTTAGTGTCCAAATAATGACAATTTAGTGGGGATTATAGATATCTGATGTAATTCTTTAAAATAAAGAACATGAGTTTAGTATTATTTATAAAGGTGTGTAAATAAATGCATTGGCCTAAATGAAGATATAAAGTCCATCTTTTTAGCATGATTTTAACTGTGCTACATCTTAATGAATTGCAGATTTATAGCCTTTTTTTTCTTTTTTTTTGGAGATAGAGTCTTGCTCTGTCTCCCAGGCTAGCATGCAGTGGTATCAGCATAGCTCAGTCTAACCTCGAATTCCTGAGCTCCAGCGATCCTCCTGCCTCAGCCTCCCAAGTAGCTGGGACTACAGGCACGCACCACCATGCTCAGCTAATTTTTTGTATTTTTTTGTAGAGATGTGGATTTCACTCTTGCTCAGGCTGGTGTCAAACTCCTAGTCTCAAGCGATCCTCCTGCCTCAGCCTCCCAAAGTACTAGGATTACAGGCATGAGCCACCATGCCCAGTGCAGATTTATAGCCTTTTAATGATAGGAATTATTTCTTGCATTTGGAGGTAGAGGGCCAAGGACCAAATTTGTACTTTGTCTACAATCTCTAAGTCAGAGGCCAGAAATTAAAGTCATAAAAAAGGCAATATAGAGAGTGGCTGTTTCATGGTCTTTAGAGTTAGACAGTTTTCTAACCCATGCAAGCCTTGGTTTTTCTCATCTGTGTGGTAGAAATACTACTACTACCTATCTCATAGGGTTGTTGTGAGCATGATATAACAGAGTGCACGTAAAACATGGCTTAGTATGTAGTAGGCACTTCGGTGTAAGCTAAAATAGGATTAGGATTAATAAAACTCAAATCCTCAATTTAGTAGGTAAGTTCTTAAGCCATTGTTAACATATCCTCTAAGTCAATTGGGTTTTTTGACCAAGAAGTATCACTGATTCATGATGGACAAGAAAATGCATATTTGAACTTGGTTATTTGGTCTGCTACCCAGTAGACTGTTAGCTTCACAATTGCAGGGACCTTTCTTGTTTTGTTGTTTCTTTTAGCCTTAATGCCTAAAACAGTGCCTTTCACATAATACATGCTCAATTAATATTTGTGAAAAGAATGAAGGATGACTGCCATTGGTAAATGCTTTTAATAAACTATGTTTAAAGGATTTTATAGTTAAGTATAGGCAAATTTGTTATATTGGAAGATTATGTTTCTGTAGACATAACATTATACTAAAGGTTTAGAATATCTCCAATGACAAACCTGGGCATATATATAAAATCATGCAGAATGTCAAGAAAAATGGAAATTTTTTTGCATGTTTATGCATTCATTAAATGTATTAATGTGTCCATAAAGTCACTTAACTTTTTTTCTTCCTTATTTTTTCTTAATCTTTTAATATACTTTAAGAATACCAATTTTATTATTGTTTAAAAGTCAACCTAATTAGGTAATACATTCACATGCTTTAGAATTCAGAAGTATAAAAGTGTGTATGGCAAATATCTCCCTCCAACTCCTGTCTGCTAGATACCATGTTATCTTTCCCACAAGCAGCTGATACCATTGGTTTCTTACATACCATTTCAGAGATTTTTTGCATATGTAAGCAAATATATGTATATTCTTTTTCTTCTATGTTACATAAATGGTAACACATTATACACAGTATTTTGAACATTAATTTTTTTTTTTCATTTTGTATATCATGGAGTTTTATTTCTTCATTCTATGTTATGGAAAGAGAGTTTCATTGTATCGATGTACCATAATTTATGTAATCAGTCCCCTACTAATGGACATTCACGTTGTTTCCAGTCCTGTGTTATCAGAAGCAGTGCTGCAGTGTAAATGTGACCTAATCACCTCTTTCAGCACTGTTACGATGGCAATTAAACTTCTACATGAGTAATGGTGGCGACAGCCAAGCCATAGCATTACCATGTTGCCCACCATAGTGGTTGCACCAATTTATACTTTCACCAAGCATTGTTCTTCATTCTTCACATTTTTATCAACACATTGTGTTATCAAAGTCTTGACTCATTCCCATTATAATATGTCAAAATCAATATTTTAGTTTGAATTTATATTTCTCTTAATTATGAGATTGAACATTTTTTCATATATTTAAGAACTTTTTTTATTTCCTTTTTTGTGACCTGTTTATATTCTTTTAAATAATTTTTAATTGCTTCTTTTTCCCCTCCATTGATTTATTGGAATGTTTTAAATCAGAAAATGTAGCACTTTGAGATATGAGTTTCCAATTTTTTTCCCATTTATACTTTGACATTTTTTACCATGCAGAAAAGTTTAATTTTTGTTTTATTAAATACAATAGGCTTTTTTATGGCTTTTATGCTTGTGACACAGTTATAAAAGACTTCCACCAGCTGAGGTTATAATATAAGGAATTTTATCATGATTTATTTCATTACTTTCACAGTTTCATTTTTTACATTTAAATTTTTAATTCATTTGGAAATTATCAAAGTATAAATTATGAAGAAATAATTTGGCTTCTGCTTTGACTTTGCTTTATTTGTGACCTCACTAATTCAACCAACTTTTATTGAGTGTCATTTATGTGTAAGGAACTTTGCTGGATGTCCCTATAGGGCATTTTATATCTCAGTAGGATGGGGAGGATTTCCAAATCAACACATGCAAAAAGCATAAGAAGAACAATGATAGAGATGTTTAGGAATGCAAAGAAAAGAGTGGTTAATTCTTTCTGTGTATAGGTAAGAACAGGACTCAGAATAAGAAAATATTTAGACTACACTCATTTTTGACATGCCTCAAAACAATTTAGTTTTATGAAACACTAACTGAAAGATTGATTTAGAAGAACAGATGCGGTCTGAGTTATAAGAATATTGAGTGTGTGGTGTGAATAGATTAACTGATGATATGATTCACATGTATAAGCCTGGCAACTTTGTACTGATATTTTCTATCTGGGGATAAGGGAGGGAGGGGAGGGGGGGAGGGGAGGGGTAAGAAAACTAATTTGAGAGCCAGTTTCAAGATGTAGGAGTGGGGAGTGATATAAGAACACTGACTTCCCAACTCTATGATTTTGGAACTCTCTTTGAGAAAGAACCAAGAATAATTAATAAAGATTTTTTAAAAGACCAAAGTGCTAATAAAAAACAAAAGCCTCAGATAACTAGAAAGGTAACAGAATAAATTATGAGCTGATACAGAGTCTTCACCATGTGGGGAAATGCGTAACACTAGGTACAACCACTGAAAGTAAGCAAGAGTTTTCAGTCACCCTGTAGGACTTGAATGGAGAGGACAGCAGAGATATTGGATATGCCCAGAGGACACAGCTGATGAGAGCATAGCTTGAGTTTTGGAAGTAAGATGAAATGTATAAGTCGACATAGCTTGCAGATAAGTGAATGAAATTCCCATGTTAGGTACCAGCAGGCAGTTATTTTCCACCGGATAAGATATTGTTTTAAAAGCAGAGTATAAATATATAATTTAGAGTTGAGCACGTATAACCCCGTGTTACTAAGAGAATAAAGAATGAGAAGACCCACTAATGGGGAAAAAATTGGAATTTTTGGATTACCAATATATTTCAAATATATACGTATGTATATGTGTGGGTGACACACCCATACACACGTAATGGTGGGACATTGGGTTTTGTTTCCAGAGAGCCAAAAGTAGCACGAAATATTTAATTAATTATTCTTCAAATTTTTGACCCAGTCTTCTGCATTTCATGCATGGAGATTAATATTATTCTTTTCCATCACAATGGAATGCCCAGGTTTCCAGGCTTCTTCCAGCAAGAGAACTGAAAGCTGCAAGAAGCTTATTTTATAAAATCCTTAGTACCATTCACGAGGGAGGTGCCCTCATGGCCTAATCACCTTTTAGAGGCCCCAAATCTTAACACCATCACATTGGAAATGCTTGAATTTTAGAGGGTACACATTCAAACCGCAGCAGAAGGTTAATGAAAAATTAGGATTTCCTGGGAAGGTAGGCATGGAGATTTTCTTTGTTGATGAGTCATTGGGTGAAAATAAACATTGATGAAGAGAATCTAATGGAAAGGGCAGTAGTGTTCTTGAATGAATAATTTAAATGTCAATAGGTATCAAAGAAAGCAGACAGTGATCTGAATGGTCATACTTGTGCTTAGATGTATTTTAATACAAACTCCAGTCTATTGTCTTTTGTTTATACATCATCACAGCCTATTTGAATAACTTAAATTCTCGTCTGGAATGCTTTCCAAATTTCTCCTTCAAATTTGCAGCAATGCGAACAGTAATCTGAATCATAGCAGCGAATAATTGAACAGGCTAAAACATGAACTTGCCTGGAAAAGAAGACTGGAACTGAAAAGTCAATAAAGCTTAGGAAAAAACTTGGAAGAGCTTATTTAATATAAAAATAACAATAAATCAAGAATAATAAACATCCAGGTTGCTTGGATAATTGTTTTACTTTGAACAATATAAATTTAAAAAGAATCGATAGTTTTCTGTGTGTATATGAAAGATTTCTAGCATCTGAAAGGTTATAGCAGAATAAAGGAAGTATAGACAAAAGAGTATATGGTAAGAATTCCTTCTGGCATAACAAAAATCACTTTAGTAAAATAAAATAATGAACTTTAGGGCAGATAAATTACTGATTTGAAGAGCTGCTGGGATTCTGGGGAAGATTTGGGACGTGTCTAAATGTCATTCCACTGAAACAGCATGATTGTGACTGCTGATTAATAATCCAAGAATAGTGATATCTGAATATGGTCTATAGCTATTTTAAAAGGCTTCTGACCTGCTTTCCATAACACTAGACACTTCCCAGTTAAATAACTTGATTCCCCACTATGAAAATGGGGACTGTTTTGAGGGAACAGTCTATTATTTTTGAATTTTTGAGTTAGATATCTTCCACTCACCAGGAAGCACTATCCAGCTTCTAAGATAGTATTTCACGATATGACCATATGGTAAAGCACTTACTTGATAGAGGTAATCTGAAACTATACAAATTCTAAAACAAACAAATGAAAGGATATGGTCGCATGTAGCTGTAGTAATGCATCAACAGTTAGATCTCGAGTATAGTTAATATGTTGACTTTTGATATATATGATACTCAATACATCACATGTAATGTTAGAGCAGGAGGGAACCCCATTTTTGCAGAGTGACAAAATTTATATCTGGAGAGGTGAATTGAGTAGTTATTGACAAATAGGGACCCAGGTTTTGTGGGGAGCAGTCCAATAAACTATAATGCTACCTATAAGAGTGGAGGAAGGACCAGCTTCAGTGCCAGGTAGTATAATTAGGGGAGTGGTCAGCCTCTCATGGCCCTCTCTGGTAAGTCATCAACTCTCTTCCTCTACCGAGGCCCATCCAGGTGAGGAATCACCAGAGCCAGCTCCTGTAAGGGGAAATCAGGGAGCTAGGAAGCTGTGATAATGTACCCCAAAGTACACAGTCCTGCAGAACATCATCAGCTTAGAGCCAGCTTGAAGTTTAATTCATAACCATCAGGGTTGTATGTTCCTTCCTGTGTTAAGTACAAATTAAAATGTTGAGGCAATCTTAATGTTTCTACTATGAAGAGAGATTCTTCAGCTTTGTAAAATCTTAAAGTACCTTTGGTTCCATGTTATAATTTTTCCAGTTGTTATTTAGTATATTTAAAATATCTTGTGTTTTCATTGTTATTAGGTAAGACCTTTAATAAGTTGCTGTTCTTATTGTTTGTGTGATTATACATTATTTATAACTAATATCTGACATGAATAAGTAAAAAGTATGTAGTATATATAAGAAGTAGCTCTGACTCTTGAATGGAGCCAGACTGTGTGTGTACATATGTGCATGTGTGTATACACACACACATATCATAGTTGTATATAATTATACAGTCCTTACGTATGTGAAATCTGTGTACATATATTTAAATACATGTTCACGTGTATACCAATATAAACATACTTACCTGCTTTTTTAGGTATTTAGGGAGAGAATTAGACTGAATCTAGACTATAAGCTTCTTCACAAGATTATATGCTTTGCGTGCGTATAAGGCAGTCAGCTTGTCTAGGGCCACTGACCCGCCACCACTGATAAGCTGCCTTGGTCCTGACATACCAGCTCTTTGCATTTATGAATGCTCAAGCTCCTGGTCAGCATTACCATGACTTCTCAGAAATGTAAATTTCGTCACTCTCATCAATATGGTACTCGTGTCTCCTGCTGGCTGCTCTCCTTTTCTTCTCTTCATCTCTTTCTCCTTATAACTTTGTTCCTGCCCCTTGCACCCAGATGCATCCAAAAGGTTGTCACCTGTGGAGGTGCTATTTGATAAAGATTTGGAACCTCTTAAGAGTTAAAAACGATCCTTTTATCTTCAGTGGTGATGACCGGATCTGTTAGAAACAAATTTTTGGAAAGGATAATGTAATAAAAATGAAACTATTTGTGAAATGTGATTGTTTCATGTGCTTTTATGTATATTGGTGAGAGGTATTGGTGTAGTGCTCCACAGGATAAAATAGTTATGATTATACACATGTGTTAAAAAGAAATGCGCTCAATTCCAAGTTAAGGAAGTTTTAAAGTAATTTCTTTTCCCAAAAGTAAGTCAATATGTATTCATTTCCTCTTTCATTTAGATTTACCTCTGTGGCTACCTAATTTCACTCCCACCATATTGTCCAAGTCTTCATCACCTCAGACCTGAGTTACTATACACCTGATGCTTGTCTCTGCTAATTCCGACCCATTCCATATACTGCCAACTTCAGTGAATATTTATTTACCATAGTGGTGACAAAGTCTTAGCTCTAGACTATAAGGAATAGTTAGTCACAAAGCAGACAAGAGAGGTATTGGTTAAAGAGCCCCTCTGAGATTAAAAGTAATTAATTGTGAGTCCATAGTATATACAATACCACTTTAAGTGTTGAAAATATTTTATAAAAATGTGCTGAATTGAATAGTTTCCTTGATTTAAAAATTCTGCTTTGGTGGTCGGGTACAGTAATGAGATGACTCTAGAGAGGAGTAAATCCAGTATGTTCATTATCCACAGAGAACCAATTCTGGGAATGCGTGGACCATTTCTTGAAATTAACATTGTAATAGGCACCGTAGAGCAAAGTGGGTTTCAGTCGAAGCGGTGCCTCTCTCCTTCCATGCTTCCTCGATACCCAATGGCATACAGTTTAAAAATATTCTGGTGAGTGGTTACAACACTCTTCTTATTTTTCCCTATCCTTTCTTCATCTCCAGGTTCGTCTTAAATGAACCTCTCCTCGGTCCCATAAGGCCAGTCTGTTTTTGCATTCCTCAGTTCTGATTTCTTTTGGCAGGAGGACTAGATGTGGGTGACAGATTATATCTGAAAAGGGCTTTGGTAATTGCTCGTTCTGTTCGGCGACTGTGTTGCTGACAGATGGGCACAGTGAATATTGAAAGTGTTCTGGACCTCTGCATACTCTTTCAGCTCATGAGTGGTGAGCTCTGCCAACGTTTTTCTTATTATCTATTAGCAAATTTAAAAAAAATTGCTTGGGTCTTTACATCTTTTTTGGGCCCATAACTAAATCACATGTATGGCTAGGTTCTCTCCCACCTCTTCCACTCCCCCCTTGTTATGCATTTTTTGGAATAGAGAGAATTCTCAAGATGTTAGTGCAGGCTGGCATGAATGGGTGCCAACAGTTCTTACAGACTTGTTAAAAGGTTTATTTTTTGCCTGAGAATTACACATATGGCCTAGAATGATAATATTAGGATCTGTGTTGGTCGAGATAATTGGCAGATCGCACCTTAAGAAAAGTGATTGGTTGGCTCGTTTTGTTCATTTTAATCTCTGGTCTCCGTCACAATCAAATTACTATATGTAGTATATTACTATACTTCAAAAAATATTATTTAACCCACTTACAGAGGGCATCTGTTAGTTGAGTCTGAATTATTTAAAGCATTCTCTTACATTGGCCAATTTTGTAATAACAAGTGAAACCAAAATGAGCAAAGGAGAGGAGCCCAATAATCCCAAGTCTATTAAGCTGGTTTCTCAAGGGTGGAGGCAGGGTAACAATCACCACCGACACTGCTAATGGTGAGATCACGCAGTACAAACAAAAAACAGTCAGAAGTGGGAAATGGGACCTGTGAAACCACCTCAGTGACGATTCAGTGCCAACATGGAGAGAGGGGATATTGGACTGCAGGACGCTGTTGGACAGATAACCGTGAGCCCTCTGTACCCAGCTGGCCCTTCTCTACATGGCAAATCTTTATCAAACTACTTGAGATTTAGGGCGAATTTGTCCATTTGTCTTTGGCGAAGACAAACGAGAGGATGACCTTTAAAATATCTATGGTTGTGATGATTATTAATTCAGCCTTTGTTGAATTATTGGCATTGTAAGACACACTTTTGAAAAAACCTTTTCCTTATGATAGTGATAATGGGCATTTATTTCTGCTGATAAAAAAGATGCTACAGTTAAAGCAACTTGTTTTTTGCTTTCTAGTTCTATTCCCTGTATGTGTATATGTGAGTGTGTAAGAGTGAGAAAGATAATACGCTGAGGGTTGGATGTGTATTTTCATTTATAAGTAAATGGAAGAAGATGCTCCCACACTTCTAGGCACAGAAACTTCAACGTGGCAGTCTCTTTCACAATATCATCTATGATAGACATAGTCAAAAAGAATAAATTACACAGATGATGGAGCTGGGATGGACCTTTATTAAAGTTTGGATAATATTGTAGATTAGAAAAGTAAAATGTATTACTCCACTTGCCTTTAAACATTCACTCCAATGTATTCATCAGACCTTAGGAAGCTAACAAATACATGATGAAGTTACAAACTTGTATTTGTCTTTTTTCCCCTTCACATTAATAATATTTTTTATGAAAAACATTTGAAATATAAAAATGACACTTTGTAAGTTCCCATATCATCATCATAAGCATTTACATTCAATTGCTCCTAATAACTATTTCTAAGACAACTGTTCCCTCACATTCCTCCAATGATTATTATAAAGTTAGAAGATGTTTTGGATGACGTCTAGTTTGCTTTACAGAAGAGATAATTGAAGTCCCAACAAGGTAAGTGACGTGTTTAGATTTCACAACAAGTTAAGTCAGACTCTGGAGAAGAACCTGGGTCCCCCTGATTCCTGTTCAGTACCATTGCTCCGAACGTTGCCTCCTGTCACATTCTCAATCTGGATGTGTCGGCTGTACAAGGTCAGGGGTATGCAGTTTTTGGTCTAATTTAGCAATTACCATCATGTTTTCATCCATGTTTTAATAATAGGATTATAGAGTTCAAATTTATATTTCATAGGCCATATGTGTAAAAAAATACTCAATACATATTTATTGACTGAATGAATGAAGCTGGTGGTTTTGTTTGACATGTGCAATTTTTCCAACTTCCAAAAAAACAAAAAAGTTAAAATCAGAAAAGAAATCAAGATGGATCCATCTGGCTTATTTGGAAGGACATTATTGCATAATGAAATACGAGCACAATCACATTATGCAAGTAAGTGTTCATAATGGCAGACAAATCAACATAGTAGAGATTATAGATCTTCAGGATAGTACAGGCGTTCTTTTGTAACCCTCCAATAGGTAGATGCAAATATTTGTCCAACTCAATATACATTTGAAATTGTTATGCTTATATTATCGTCTTAATTTGTTGAAATCATACTACTTTTGTAATGGGATTGTCACATTGGATTGTCATATAGGATTAGAAGGAATAGTTCACGGTTCTGTATCCTCCTTTTGGCCATATTTCTCCCTTTTAAATTGGTTTCACCTCTCATCATATACTTAGTGGGATTTTCATGACTTACCTGGCTATCTTCAGTGCATAAAAAGAGGAATCTTTTCACTTACTTTATGCTATTAAAACAAAACCTTGAGTGTAGTTCCCACATGGCTCATAATTTATTTGGCGCTTAAAAATCCAGCTTCTTTTTCTCCATCCACATACATGGTTTTTGATCTTAGGATATATTTTTACATCTCAAATCAGTGAGAATTAGAATTTCTCACATAATTTTTAGCCATTATGTTTCTTATCACTATGGCTAACTTGAAATAACATGACTTAAAATATATGTGTGTGTGTGTGTGTGTGTGTGTGTGTGTGTGTGTGTGTGTATAAAGAAACCCTGACATGGTGATATATTTTTGATATTTCCTTGAGTTAACAGGTTATTTGTACTGTTGCATGAAAAAGAGTCGCTTCACTTCTTTTGGGAACTATCAATTTATTTGCATAAATGTGTTTATGATTGAAAATTGAAGTAATGCACTATTCGTTTTATAAAACAATTGCCACAGCTGTCAAAGTTTTTAACTTTCTTTTCAGTGTCAGAGCTACCATTTCCCAGGGCATTAAAAGAAAAAGCAAGGACACAAATCTTTAATAGCATTCCACTCTCCTCACTCTGCTTGGTCTCTTGGGCTCATGGAGAAGAACAGGTGTTGGGGTGGTGTTGAAATTAGTTTGGAATCATGAAAAAATAAAATACAACTCTTTGAGATAGCTAGGGCAAAATGACTTTGCAACACCACAGTTAACTCTGACCCATCCGAGAAAATGCTGCCTGTGTTCAGTAGCTCTTGTTAACCTTAAAATCTCTGAGATTACATAAATAATGAATGGGTGCATTGGTTTTTGTAATGTAGATGAAGGGAAGATGTCCTGTCAGTGCTAAAATTTGCATATTAGAATAATTTAGTTATCTTGTTCTTTAAAGAAATAAATGGCTATGAATATTCATGGTTCAATTAAAATATTAATGCTATACTGGTATTTCAGTTTTAGGTCTCTAGCCATCCATAAAGAGTTTCATTTAAACTTGATTAACAGTGGAGGGATACTTTGGCATCAAGTATAATATATTGACTTTTTGTCTCTGAAATGAAAATGTAGTACCTGACATGAGTAAATAATTTGCTTATTCATGCAGCGCATCATTTCTTTTGCTAAGAAGATATTCTCTTTGAGTATAGAAAAAGGCATCGACATA
>NW_012149008.1:1020035-1020857 GCF_000956105.1 Propithecus coquereli
TTGATTATAGTCACTTTGTTGTGCTGTCAAATATTGTTCATTCTATGTAGCTATATTTTTGCATCCATTAACCGTCCTCACTTTATCCCCTCCCCACTACGCTTCCCAGCCTCTGATAACCATTTTTCTATTTTCTGTCTCCATAAGATCAATTGTTTTAATTTTTAGCTCCCACATATGAGTGAGAACATGCAAGATCTGTCTTTCTGTGCTTGGCTTATTTTACTTAACATAATGTTCTCCAGTTCCATCCATGTTGTTGTAAATGGTAGGATTTCATTCTTTCTAATGGCTGAATAATATTCCATTGTGTCTATGTACCACATTTTCTTTATTCATCCGTCGATGGACACTTAGGTTGATTCCAAATCTTGGCTATTGTGAATAGTGCTGCAATGAACATGGGAGTGCAGATATCTTTTCGATATACTGATTTTCCCCTCCTTTGGATATACACCCAGCAGTGGTATTACTGGGCCATTTAGTAGTTCTATTTTGAGTTTTTTGAGGAACCTCCATATTGTTCTCCATGGTGGTTCCACTAATTTATGTTCCCACCACCAGTGTACCAGGGTTCCCCTTTCTCCACATTCTTCCCAGCATTTGTTATTGTATGTCTTTTGGATAAAAGCCGTTTTAAATGGGGTGAGATGATATCTCATTGTAGTTTTCATTTGCATTTCCCTGATGACTGATGACTAATGAGCATTTTTTCATATACCTGTTGGCCACTGGTATGTGTTCTTTTGAGAAATGTCTATTCAGACCCTTTGTCCGTTTTTAATTGGATTATTTAATGTTTTCCTATTGAGTTGTTGGAGC
>NW_012149008.1:1023072-1024516 GCF_000956105.1 Propithecus coquereli
TTTAAACAGTGCTTTTTATTTTTCAAAGCCTAATTGTTAGAGGTTTCTATATTATAGAACTATAGATGTTTCAGAAGCCTTCATATCTGAGACAAAATAAAAGAGACTGCTTTGCAATCAGGTTTTTTAAACACATTTAATCAAATAGAATTAACCTAATTACATTTCAGTTGTCCTTATGTGGTCACAATCCCTCTACTTTTTCATTTTAAGTAAAGGATTTATAAATGGAAGTTTTCCTTAATTTTCTTTATAGGCGTAAAACTGATTAGATGCCTTGCCCTTTAGTGTAAATATTAGTAATGATCACAGGGCTAATGGTTAAAAATTAAAAATTCAGGAAAATGCTTTTAAATGGCAATAAAAACAAAGGGTAAGCACAAGGACCAGAAGAGCCCTATTTCTCAAGTAATCAGAAAATTTTCCAAAAAATTACTTGTTAAGAGAAAAAAGTGGCTGGGTGTGATGGCTCACACCTGTCATTCTAGCACTTTGGGAGGCTGAGGTGGGAGGATTGCTTGAGGTCAGGAGTTTGAAACCAGCCTGAGAAACATAGGAAGACCCCTGCTTCTACTAAAAGTAGAAAAGTTAGCCAGGCATGGTATTATGCTTCTGTAGTCCTAGCTTCTTGGGAGCCCGAAGCAGGAAGATCTCTTGAGGAGTCTGAGGTTGTAGTGAGATATGATGATGCCACTGTACTCTAGCCAGGATAACAGAGTAAGAGTCTGCCTCAAAAGAAATAATAAAAGATTTGAAGTGTAAGAAGAAATGATAAAGCTGATGAAGGATTTTAAGCACAGGATTGGTGTGAGCAGATTTTAGCAGGAATTTTGAGGATACATTTAGAAAGATAAGGCAAGGAGACAGACAGGGTGCCTAATTGTAAGGTTATTGTAGATGCTCCAATTAGAGATGATGAAGTGTGGCTGTTTCTGGTTGGATGGTGACTGATTGGGTGGGGAAACAAGAACAGTTATAATGGACAGGGAGGAGTGTGAGATGACTATGGCTCAGGAAACTGGGTAGTGGAGGGTCTAGCTTTGGTGGAAGAAGGGCAGGTTGTAAAGAAGAGGAGCTCCATTTGGATATTTGAATTTGAAATGTACGAGATACTCTGGTGAAATTTGGAGTTTGGCAGACAGGTCTGGGCCACACATGGATTTGGGTACCATTATGATTCAGGTGGGAGTTGATACTGTAGGTGAGGGGAAACTTCCCCTTCCCTCCCTGCCCCCAACTTAAAGATCCACTCACAATTAAGGCAGATTAATAAGAGAAAGATTTATTTACCGTGCACATGGGGAGAATCACAGAGTCATTACCCAACCAGGAGTCAGGAACCTGTGGCCTTGGGGCCACTTGTGGGCTTCTGGATCCTTGAATGCAGCCTTTTGACTGAATCCAAATTTTACAGAACAAATCCTTTTAATAAAGGGATTTTTTT
>NW_012149008.1:1024923-1034923 GCF_000956105.1 Propithecus coquereli
ACTTTTGTCTTTTTAATATATTAGGGTTCTCTATAAGATTTCAGATGACAAAGAGTTCTGCTTTTTAAACAAAGTTTGAAAATATTCATTTATAAAAATACAGATCCTGGCATTCAAGGACCTTTGGAGGCTCGCTCTCATTTGTCTTTTTGAACATAAATCTCAGCATAAATTTTAGGCTCCTGCCAGTCTGTGATATTCAGTCCTCCTGAATTTTCATGTCTGCCTTTTTTTTTTTAATGCTGTTACCTTCTTCGCTGCTTCTCACTCATGCAAAGGTCAGACTCAATAATTCAAGTCTCATTTCCTCTTTGAAGAAGAGGCAGTGCGGTGTTGTATAAAGCTTGGTACAAATCCTGGTGTGGCTACCTATTATCGGTGTTATTTCAGAAAACTTACTTTTCTGAACTTAAGGTTCCTTTTTTGTAAAATAGACCATAGTGTGGGTTAATAAAGTGAAGTATGTAGCACAATAGTTATTTTTTATTTCTGTCCCTTTAGGTCTTCTTATGCATTCATTCACTTATTCATTGAACAAATATTTATTAATACTTTGGCACTGCTCTGGGCAGTGGGGCTATGGCAGTGAATGAGACAAACTCATTGCCATCATGGAGCTTAGAAGAATAGACAGATGATAAGATATTATTGTTTTAATAATGATAGGTGCTAAGGAGAAAAATTAAGGAGGAAAGGGAGACATAAAATATCAAGAGGAAGGGTGGAAATTTTAGATAGGTTGGATGGGGAAGGCCTCTCTGAGAAGTTTTTTCTGCAGGAATTTGGAAATATGTGATATATTCTTAGTACTCAGGCCGTGACATGCCATTGTTTGTCTAGAGATACGCATTTCATCAGCTTTGCTCCGAGCTTCACTATGGGCTCTTTGTAGTTCTCATCTCATATTTATTGCTTTGGAAATACATCATCCTGACAAGGAATTGATACAATATCAAAATATTAATATAATGGTAAATGGTGGAAAAGGCAAGACCTTCATGTCTAAGAAGAGGTTGGTGGAATTCTATGAAAGTTAAATATTTCATACTTGTTTCATCTAATTTTTATTAGTCTAGATTCTTAGGATTGCAAAATGAAAAACAGAATACAGACTAGTTGTCTGTGTCAGGCATTATTAATCACTCTTTGGAGGTTTTGAATGAGGATGATAGTGTTTTTGAGTTTCATAATAAAAACTGCCTCTATGGGGAGAAATTGCCCGAACTCAGAACTCACTGAAGCTGCAGTGCTCAGAGTGGAACTGCACTAGACTGGCCTTGGAAGGGTGGAGAGTCAGCAGCCAGTTTTATGCACATCATTTGTCTTTTTTAATAGGTGTTTGCATGTTGGACTGAACAAAAATCAAGTAAAATGCCCAAGTTTTAGCATCATTGTTTGAACAGATCAACAAAATCAGATGGCTTGAATATGTAATTAACAGTTAAATTTGTCCTCCAGATTTTTTTTTAGCTTCCAGCATACCAGGCAGGAAATTGGAATCAGAAAGAACTCAGGATGTGAAACTCTCATTTCTGGTTTAGTTTTCTCAAAAGAAAAGTTGTCCTGAGAAGAGTTAAATTTCCTGCCAACAATGACATCAAAGCTATATTGTTGCTATTGCTTTTGTTTTGAACTTCACACACACACAAAAAAAATTCCACCAAACATTACACTTTGATTAGTTCTAGCAGTTTTTTCCTCCCTTAGGGAAGAATGTGGACTGTAATTTCATCACAAAAAAAAGTGGTGCCTGAATTCTAACCAAAGTTTGAGTTTGTGTTTCCCTTGGGGTTTTGACATTTTCTGTTTCCTGACATTTTTACTATTGTTAGACATACTTCTTTGTATTCTTGTCCTATATTCAACCCCCTAAGGGAAACGATGTATTTTATCTGCTGGAAGGCAGGAATGCCTTCTGTTTTGGACAAGCCATTTAATTGTTCAAATAAATCCAACTATAGTGTAATAGACCAATCATTAGGAACTGGGCCATGTGGCAGCATTTAGATTCATGAGATCCAGATTCTCAGTTCATTTGAAAAAAGAAATTAAATACCATGGACAAAAAATGAATGATTTCTCCTGTTTACCCCCCACTCTTCCTACTCCCCCCTTAAAAATATTAAATAGCATCCTAAAAACAAACGAATTGCTATTTGTTTCAATATTTATGGTTTGCTTATTCATGGTTTTCTGATTGGCAGTTAATAATTTACTTACCACCAAGTAAAATATTGCTTTTTTGCCATTATTCGCTATTCTTTATAAAATGAGACCTCCAAATAAAAGGGAAATGAAGACCTAGCACTTTTTTGCCCCCTTTTCAGCTATTTTGATGTAATTCTGCTTTAACTAATAATTAAATTTGTGTGTGCAGTGTATTTTCTGGCAACAATACCTTTTTTCCTTCGCTTTTAAACCTGAATGTTTGTGCAAAAATACACCTCTGTATCTAAGTTGCTGGTAATGAATTTGTTGAGGAGACTATTTAACTGTTTCTCTGCAGAAGTGAGTTCTCTCAGGTCTGTGCACTGCTGGACAGAATGGGAAGCTCACTGGATTAAAAAGGTGACTGTTGGATTTGGGTGGTTGAATGTAGATTGGAGAATCGGCTCTTGGATTTTCATTTGCTCTGTGCGATGGCCACAAGATGGATGCAGGTAGATAGACATGGGGCAGTGATGTGTGTTAGGATTCTGAGAGTATACTTTAAGTCTGTTGGGGGCTAAATAGTTTTTGTATTTTTCCCATTCAGGATTCTAAAATTCACCTCCTGGGATTATTCTTTGGCCAAAGAAAAGTATGGCAAGATCTGGACTTGAGTTCTTTGCAGAATAATTGGAAAGCATTTCCTTTTGGTCACTACAGTGCATAGAGGAGTGTTTACACCTGGGATTATCTGGAGAGGCCCTGAAAGATCCATCCAGTAACTAAATTGATAGGTGTTTACCAAAATTTAAACCTTCAAAAAATTAGGCAGGTGTCTTGTTTTGGTCTCAGTAATTTTTCTCAGCTGTTTGTTGTGAAACATAGAGAAAAAGTGCTATGAACAGTCATCACTTCTGTACTGCAGTAGGTACTGTAGTGCTATTGTTTTGTTTCATTTTGTTTTTACAAGTGAAAGAGGATAATGAATCACATACAGGCAAGGAGAGATTTGTCAAGGCAAGGTTGGAGATGCTGCTTTATTGTTCTGGTTGTGGATGCTGACATTTCTTCATTAGTTCTTGGGATCTCCTGTTCACTATCTCAAATTAATTCTGGTAATCCTTACCCACAGGCATAACCTTCAGAGCCTGACATAATCCACCTAGGAAGATTCCTAAGCCATAAGCCATCTTGCTCCCTGAATCTCTAATACGTATGTGATTATAAAATGGGAATTGGTTCATCTTTGGGAGTCTGGATTGAGAAGAACAGCTGATGAATTTCAACTGTCAGATCTATATGGTAAATAATCATGAGGGGTCTTTATGGATGAAAGCCCTTGAATTACAGAAATTTCTCCTGATTCTAGATTCTTCTTCAAGTCTGTTTCCCGCACATTGAAAGGCTTTAAAAGACAATCCTTTCCTCCAGTTGCCATCACTCCTGTACCTCACTTTTCTCTTGAAAGAGTGTTTCTATAATAGATGAGCAAGCATATTTTGAGTAAATATAGTAAAACATAAAACATTCTTAAGAATAATGTACAAAATAATTTATTAAGCAAACAGAAGTAGACCAGTTTTGTGTTTTATTCTGATTAAATATTAAACAAGAATAAATGCATTCTAATTTTGTATCAGGACAACACACATTTTATGTGGTTATATAAGGATGTAAAAATTTAATAATTTAAAAAAAATGTGTCTATCAACAATATGAATGCCTGTGATGCCTAACTGTACATTAGATGAAAATAAGTAATATTCTTCCAATAAGTAGAATTGGGCACAGTAATTAAGAGCCCATCCTCAAACCAAAGATAGTCATATTGACATTCTGGGTGTCATTGAGGCAAAACTATCTCAACCTGAACTGAGTGAGGAATCTTAGAATCTAAGAATTGCCAGGCCCTTAAATCGGGACCAATTTGATGCAGGGTATCCGTTGCTTCCCTGTAACCAACAAAGGAGTGGTGTGAAAGTCTTTGTAGATTAGAGACGGGCAAAATCTTAACTGGAAGAAAATAAAATGTGGCTATCAGAGATGGAGTAGAAAAAGAATGAAAAAGATTGTCATTTGAAGACCTTTCTCCCTTTCTTTTAGCAAGTATTTTTGAGCTCCTACCATATAGTAGACAGGGTTTTAGACACGGGGTATAGGCAGTGAGCAAAACAGACAAGGCCCCTGCCTTCATGGAGCTTACAGTTGTTATAGAGAGTGGGAAGACAAGAAATAAATAAGCAGATCTGATTATTGGAAGTGCTAATAAAAAAAAATGAAAAGGGGCAGAGTGATGATGGGCATAGGCGTGAGTTGCTATTTCAGGTGGCACGGTCATGGAAAGCCTCTCTGATAAGGTGACATTTGAGCAGGAACTGAAGGAAGTCAAGGAACTATGTAAGTGTGGGGGGTGAGGGGAGGACTAGCAAGGAAACCAGTGTGGATGGAGTAGGGTGTGTCATGGGGAGACTGGGTAAATTAGATCAGAGAGGACTTTTTTCCCCATGGGGGAAAGGCAGAGAAGGAGGATTAAACCAAGTAGACTGTGCAAGAGCGTCCAGGGGAATGAAGAGAGGGTGGTATCCTGGAGGCCAAGAGAAGGAGGAAAGTGATCAATAGTTTTTGTCAAATGCTGCCAACACTTGGTCCTGCAATTATTCCACACCTACAAAGTCTTTCTCTACCTTCCTTCTGCTCTCTGCCCTTTCCTCTGAGATCCTTAGTTTCTATAATTAACTTGCTTTTATTGCGTGAGCTTTTCTTAAGACTTTTTCCACAAATGTCTCTTTTGTTTACTTTTAGATGACTGTCTCCTTTTACAGGATGAAACTATTTTTCTTGTGCGTGTTTTTTCTTGTGTGTGCGTGCGTGTGTGTGTGTGTATGTGTCAAAGAACATTTTTTAGCTCTTTCTACATGCCAGGCATTGTGCCGAACACTCTACATACATGATCTCATTTAATCCTTGTTAAAACCTTATGAGATATAACTACCGTTATTCCTATTTTACTGATATGGAAACTGACAGAGATATTAAGAAATTTGTGCAAGGTCACATAAATAGTCAGTGGTAGAGCTGTTTTTTGAACTTTGGTCTTTCTAAATCTAAAGCTTACACCCCTAAAGACAAGAAATTTCTCCCTATGTCTCCCACTGTCTTCTTACTAGACCCCTATACTCTTAGATTTTTTCTAAGGACTTGATGGAGAGGCCCAGATTCTGGATCTCCCACTATAAGTACCCACCGTTCGTCCGTCCCCTCTGGGTTCCTCTTAAGAGTTGAAGCCCAGATCCTGGCACTTCCATCTGTGTGTCTTTGTCCTTGGCCACTTCCCTCCCACTACCATTTGCCTTGGTCGGGCTAGCTCCCATTGTGTAATTTTCTTCCTGTGTCTTCTGTCTCTGCAGTTTCCTTCATGTGCCCTTCATCTGTGTCATTTCTTTCTCTCATCCTACCGCCTGGAAGTTCCATTTGTTTGGCATCCCAATCCTCGACTTAATCTAGATTTCTTTCTTGTCATTTAACTGCAGTAGGGGAAATGCTATTCGGTTATTTTGTTTTACATTGAGAAAAGAAAATGTTCTCTGGATTTATGAGTTTTGTGAGAGTTCTGACTGTTTTCTTATGTTTCCTCATGTACTGCCTCATTTTGGAGAAAAGACAAAAGTAGACTGTCCTTGTTTTAGAAAGAGGGAAAATGTGCACTGAATTGTTCATATTTGCCAAATGAATAATAATACAACTTAATACTTAAAATGAGATTTTCCTCCTTTTAAGTCCTATTCTTTATGATAGATACCTCTTTTCCATAACTCAGCTATGGAAATATATTTTATAATTGTTTGTTGAGTTTTGGAGCTTGGTAAAGGAATGGGATGCTCCTCTGGAGAAATTTACCCTTCCTCCCATTAAATTGGCTCCCCCAATAAGTGCAAGGAGTCTCTACAGTATGGTAAGCTTCAGGTATGGTACAGGGAGGGGCTCCAGCTTTGTTTCTCTGCTATTCCCATGGTTCTTCCCTTTTCCACGTGTGGACTTCATCTTCAAATCGGCTCCAAGATGGACCTTAGTGTGCCCCGCATCACAGCTTCACAGCTGTGACATCCACTCAAGACCTCTAGAGGAAGGCCCACCTCTTCCTTGACTCTCCTATGTAAAGCAAATGAACCTTTGCCAGAGGATCCCACATCTCATTAGCCTGAATTTTACACACTTGCCTAAATCCATATCTGGCAAGGGCATCAGGTCCAGCCTCCCATGAGGCAAGCTGCTGTCCGGAAGAACAAAATCAGGGTTCCTTTAAGAGGAAGAAATTTTGGGGGATATGAATTTGGATTGGCAGCCAAATTTTCAGTTTATGCTCGTCTTCTTCAGCATATACACAATATCTCCTGACCCGGCTAGATCATCCAGATCAAGCTTGGTGAATAGTACAGTGATAATTGATGTCACTAGAGCACCCACTTTATCAGTATGGATTAAGTTCTTCTGTGAGTAGCAAAGACCTAAGATAACAATGGCTTCTACAAGATACACGTTTCCTCCTCATTTACAAATCAGGACATAGTTGGGGCTAATATGATGATCTATTCCACAGAATCCTTGGAATGTCAGGCTCCTTCCAACTCATTCTGTGGCTGAATGATGGTCCAAAATGGTGGTCACTGCAGCCACTGAACAGAGAAAGAGACAAAGTAGAAAGGAGACAAAAGGCTTAGACCAGCTATCTTTTTAGGAAGGTTTTAAGAAGCTACCACATAACACTAGTGCTTATATCTCACAGAGTAAAATTTAAAGCCATACCTAACTGCAAGGGAGGACCAGAAATGTAGTCTTAATTCCAAGATGCTTAACTAAAAATCAGAGGAGAGTGATTATTGACTACAACTAATAGTCTCCACTGCACCCTCCCAGTCTAATCACCTGAGTTAATTATGTTAGTGAACAGATGATCAATTACTTAGTATTTGGACTTTGTTTATCTCCATTTGTTCTTTTGAAAGCTGTGCCAATATCAGAAGAATGAGGTCCAGGGTTCTAGAGACTACAGAGCTTAATAGATATGACTGTTCCATCTGGCATAGTAGCTGCAAGTCACATGGGGCTATTGAGTTCTTGAAATATGTCTAATACAATTGAGAAGCAGAATTTTTAATTTGTTTAATTTAAATTAAAAACCGATATTCGATTCGGTTATTGGAATCTTTTAGTTATGTCTGGAACAACTTGGGTATGTGACCGTACCTTTGCAACTGTAAATTTTATGAAATCTAAATACAGATCAAGTATTTCTGATAAACACTTAATGTCTGAATTGAGGTGTACTCTAAGTATAAAATGGAAACTGGATTTCAAAGATCGTATGAATAAAATAAGGTAAAATGTCTTAATTTTCTAATATGACTATATGTTTAAAAAACATATTGGCTATATTAGGTTACATAAAAATGTTAATAAAATTAATTTCACCTGTTTCATTTTACTTTTTTGTGTGGCTATTGGAAAATTCAAAATTATGTATGTGGCTTACATTATATTTCCATTGATCAGCACTGTTGTGAAGCCTCATTTCTCAATGGAGGACATAACTCTGTGTGCAAATGAAGAGACTTCTTAAGGTCTCCTGATTTCACAGGAAGCAGAAATTTCCAAGATGAGTACAGCTGGGTTTTACCTTTTTGTCATATTATCCTGGCTGAATGCTAATCTCTTCCTTTTTATTCCTGTCTTTCTCTACTTCTTTCACATTGGCGTAATCCTTTTCTCAGGCTGCCCTTTAACCCTGACTCTGCCTGAAATAAGACTTGTTGTGTAGTTGCTGTTTAACGAGGACCATACTGTGTAATCTTCATGGGAGGAACTTCATTGAATATGCTGTATCATTGCCTCTTTGATGCTTCATTAGCCTTTCTGACATTAATTTCCACATCTAATAGGGGTCTTTTCTGGACATTAGTTGTTTCTGAGATGATGATTGAGCAGAGACCAAATCTTTTTCTTGAAATTGCATGGAGTATATTGTGTCCAAAGCGTACCTTTTGTTTGTTATTTCATTTATTTTGGTATCTCTGATGAGATGGGGAAAATGGTATGAATCTTATTCTACAAAGTACAAAGTCATGTCCATTTTGACATTATTCCTTTAAATATCATGCTACAAGTTAACTATAGAGCAGGTATTAGAAATTAAACAGATGCTTGACGTTTGAGGTTTTTGAATGTTTCTTGCATTGCCTAGCATTTTTGTTTGTTTTAAACCACTAACCGTCTGTAAAGATCTTTGGCAAGGTGCTTCACCTTTTGGTATCTTGGTTTTCTCATCAATTGCTTCAATACTACTTGCTTCGCCTCACAATACTGTGGTGCTCAGAGAGTATGATTGCAAAGGTTATTTGGCCACTTAGTAGCTATGTTATTGTAAGGTATTATTATTTACATAGACCTATTTTCTTCTGTGAAATGAGGGTGGCATAATTTCTCACTTGCCCAATTGCCTAGGTGCAGAGTACTCTCTATTATTTGCACTAATGGAGAGAATTAATGTTCCAAATTTTCCCAAAAGGCATATAATTAGAAAATCATTCAGAAAATAATTCGGCATTTACATTTACATGCAGGTCTGTTTTGTGTTCCAAGAATTTATAATTCAGGAAACAAAAGTGAAAAGAAAAAAGTCTGATTCAGAAGAAAATAAGCTTTAAAACTTCTCTGTTTTTCCCTTTGCTCCCCACAGTCTGTTGTGGGACAGAAATGCATTTCTGTCTCTAACCCCAGGGCAGAGTTCAAGCTTAAAACATTGTTGACTTATTGCCTTAACATTTCAGACCTCTAGTCAGATAGGACAGATGTTTGTGAAAACGTCTTTTTCTTAGCTTCTATAGAAGCACCACCTACATACAAATTGTGCTAAGAAAATATGTAATGAAATATTATCAGTATACGTTTGAAAGCAGGTTTCCTGCGAATCACCTATTGCAGGAATAATTTTGGATCATCCTGGACAGAGTACATAGAAATATAATAGATGTAGACTTCATTGCCAAGCCTTCTCCTTTGTTTATATACTACTTAAAAAAAAAAATGAGGACTAGGTTCTTTGGCATATTCTTTTCATAGAACTCTTTGTGATCAAGGTGGTTTTTTCAGGGGTAAATACCTCAAATTGGTTTTTTAGTTTATTGAAATGTTGGATTTTGGTGTTTATTGGTGTCATTGGCTTGGCATACTTACGTAATTTCTATTTGGAGAAAATTTCCCCTTTAATGAGTGGAAATATCTGGTGGTATAAAACAGTCTGTGGAAATGTTTGGAGCTATATATATATATGCGTGTATGTATTTTTAAATTAACTTATTTCCTTCAATTCTTATAGGCTATAAATCACTCTGAATTGTTACATATCTATCCCACCATTATGTTCACTTTCCCCGGTGGACATGATCTTTATAAATGACCAAAACATTTCAGTACAGCTGATTTCCTCTCTCTCTCTCTCTCTCTCTCTCTCTCTCTCTCTCTCTCTCTCTCCATGTCTCTCTCCCCACTGCCATGTTCACCAATTCTCTCCTAGCTGGGAGAAGAGAGAAGCCCTAGAAGTGGGAATCTAGCAGACGGGATGAGCTAACAGTTTCTGCCTTCTTCTCTCTCCTGCTCCATGAAGACAGAGAATAGCTCTCTTGTGCTCTCTTCAGCTACAGTAGCAGTTGTGGCAGCCGCTGTATCTTAAGGTGTGATCATGGCCTTTGCCATTTTGCCGGAACATTGCCTAAAAATAGAGCTGGTGGTGGAGTTAAGCCACGTGGCTTCCTGAACATCTGGGACTTGTGTCTATTGCCAGCAGAGGCTTGGCACC
>NW_012149008.1:1039903-1042293 GCF_000956105.1 Propithecus coquereli
GTTGGCTCAGAATTTGGTTTTGGACGTATTAAATTAGAGTCATGCTTATTGGCATTTCTATGATGTTTTACAGTCAGTTGAAAATGTAAGTCTGAGGTTCAAGAGAGAAGTCTGGATTGGAGATAGGAGTTGAGGAGTCATTAGCATATACATGGGATTTAAAGCCACCAGGCTCCATGAAATCTTCTCAGAGTGTAGACAGAGCAGGGAAAGGGTTCAGGAGTTGAGCCCAGGGATATACAAATGATAAAACGTCAGAAAAATGAGGAGGAATTAGCAAAAAAAAGCCCAGAAAGACAGGCTAGTGTGTTAGGAGGAGAATCAAGAGAGTACAGGGTCCTGGAAGCTAAGTGAGGAAAACGTTTCAGGAAAGGAATTGTTAGTTGTATCAACTGATGCTGCTGTATCTAATGAGAAAGATGGGCCAGGCGCGGTGGCTCACACTTATAATCCCAGCACTCTAGGAGGCCGAGGAGGGAGGATCGCTGAGGTCAGGAGTTCGAGACCAGCTTGAGCAAGAGTGAGACCCCATCTCTATTAAACAGAAAAATTAGCTGGGTGTTATGGCACAGGCCTGTAGTCCCAGCTACTCAGGAGGTTCTCTCAGTAGGATCACTTGAGCCTGGGAGTTTGAGGTTGCAGTGAGCTACTATGACGCCACAGCACTCTAGCCTGGGTGACAGAGTGAGACTCTGTCTCAAAAAAAAAAAAAGTGATAGTAATAACGAGAAAGATGAGGAGTGAGAATTGTTCATCGATTCAGACCATTTTAAGAGGGTGGTTTCCACACCACCATCGACAAGAGTGAGGTGATGGCCTTGGAGCTTCCCGACAATTCCCGTGCTCCTTAATCCCCCACAATCCTCCAACCTCACCTCTACAGTCTATTCCATCTCTTGCCTTTTCTCACATTCTTGTCAGTTACCACAAAGAGCCCCGGGCTCCTGGCTCTATACATCTCCATTTCCCTCCTCTGTGCAGTATCCAAACTTCCCTGTCTCATCATTGCAAATCCTCTATGGCCTGAGTATCTCCATTGATTGCCCCTTTAACCTTCCTCCTAGAGCAGTTGGAATTAAAACACAGCTCACCCTCGAGAGCTGCTTCCCTTGCTGCTGTTGGAATGGTGGCTCTTCTTGGCCCTGTTCTGAGATGTGACAGAGGTCTTCCTCCTCCTTCTTTGCCTCTTCCAGACCATTTCTTCCTCTTCTCCCTAAAAATTTCCATGCCCTCAAATTATTCTGTTATTATTTTTTGTTGTATTAATAGTTATTTATAGTCCCTAGAATTGTCCTACCTTTTTCTAGCTGAAGATCATACAGTGTATATTTGCTAATAATAATTTGTTTTCCGAATTTGGGCAAGTGTCATTGTTACAGCCTGGCTTCATTGTAGTTTACAATAGTAAGGGCAGTTTCTGAGACCAGTTTTTCTGAGACACTAGTAAATATGGAAGATGACAAATGCATTAATCAAGCTCCTGCTGTATGGGCCTGATGTTAAAAGCATGAATTTTAAGTAGTTTATATAGTCGAAAGGAGAACTTAAACCATGTGTCTGACAGGCTGATCAAATGATAAAGTGAAGGAAAATTGAGCCTCCACCTTTTGGGCAGCCAGTGAAAGCAAAGGCACACAGCAGTTTTCTGAGGCAGACGGAATGTGAACAACTAATAAATCAGGTTTTGTAACATTGCAGAACAACTTACTTCAATGCATGTGGTGCTCGATCTCAGACAAGATAGTTTTGGGAGTAAAAATAGCATTCATTAGAAGGACATAGTACCTAAGCATCATCTGCATAACAATATTTAAATTCATTTCATGGCATCAAGCTCGGAAATTTAGTAAATAAAGAATTATAATACAGCAAAAAGAGCCTTCAAGATCTCCATGGAGTTGTACATAAAAGAAATCAGAGTGAAATTGTACTACCAAAAGCATTCTGTGATCATTCTAATATCTCATTCCCTATTGTATTTTAAGAAGATCAGAAGGCTATAATTGTTTAATAGACTTCTCTTAAGAAGCATTAAAAATAGAAATGCAGCTCATTATAATAGACAAATTTGTATCAGCGCCTGCATATGCTACATGGTCTTCCCTTTTGTGCACCGAGTGATATAAAATGGATCATTGCATGAAATTACATACACCTTAAATATAAAAATGTTAGACTTTAGAAAAGCAAACCAGCATGGCTCTAAAATTTGAATTTACTATTTGCCAAGTAAAGATGTGGAGGGAGAAAGCAAACAAAAACTGATATCATTAAATAATTTTAAGTCATGTTTTTGACCTTTTTTTTTAAGCTGTAAGTGGAGTTAGAAAATTTTCTTTTGAAGGTTTTTTGAAATAAGGATTTGTTAGAAGAATATGCTTCAACTTGAA
>NW_012149008.1:1042343-1042726 GCF_000956105.1 Propithecus coquereli
AATTAAAATGATCTTACCTTGGGAGAGTTCTGAACTTAACACACTTGACACCCGTGGTCCTTCTCACTCAGCTCCGGTTTCATATTTATATTACATTTTTAGAGCTGATTTCAAGATAGAACCGTGGACTTCTCTGGTCTTACATCTGCTCAGCTTTCATATGTCGTTAGGTATTGATACAGGAAGAGAAGAGAACAGCAGAATAGTAGGGCCTGTTTATGTATGAACTTTAGAGGCTAGTTTGTCAGTTATTTGGCAAATATTTGCTAAGTACCCACTAGTTCAGTCTCTGTTTTAGCTGCCTGAAGTGGAAGAGCAAATAAAACAAAATTCCTGAAATCTTTTATTATTTTTGTATTATTTTAGTTTCAAATTTTTAATTA
>NW_012149008.1:1046887-1048085 GCF_000956105.1 Propithecus coquereli
CTTTCTTTAAACGTGGATTCCGTGCTGAGAAAACTTTATATAAAAACATAACTGCTGTTTGTTCCTAGGTAGTTTGTGGTTAGAATTCACTTGGTCTAAAAAAGACATTCTTTATCATTTTTTCTTTGTTCATTTATTCATATATTCATTCAGCAGGTATTTACTGTGTGCTTATTACGTGCTATAAAACTATTCAAAACACAAGTGATACCTCCATGACCAAAATAGTATTATTATTAATAATTATACACTAGATAAGAGTTGAGCTAGAAGATGATCCTTTCCTTGAAGGGGATTCTTGCCTAGATTTTCTTCCTAAGTCAGAAGCAACTCAGGCAATACAATACCATCACCAATCATGATTTGATTTCCTTGACTTGACTTTAATAGTAAACTATAAGGGCAAGGATAAATATTTTACCTTTGTTTTCTTCTTGCTGTAGCGACAAACCCCAAGGTCATATGTAGACCCTTGTTACAAGTTTGGTGATGGTGGTGTTAGCAGCAGCAACAGCTGTAAGTCATAATGATAATATATGCTTTAAGAATAGGCACTTGCTAAAGAACTTAATCTAAAAGAACCTCTCTGGCAGGTGACAGCTGTGAATTCAGGGAACTCTTAGACCATTCAGCTGGCTCTTAGAGCCAATTAAAGAACCTATTTATTGATGCAATCAGGAATTCCATATTTATTGTGCTGCATGCATTTTCATAATCCTTAGAAAGTATTTATGAAGCAAAATATTTGCTGTAAAATAATTCTCCTTTACTGTGGTTCTTTTCTATGTGGAAAGGCCAATTTTAAAGTCGGGATACTTTAAAAATGTCATATGGGACATGCTGCTTTCTGTGGCTCAACAAAAGTCAACATCAAATTTTAAACTATTTTTATTTAAGCACTTGGTACAAGCTATTCATAATTTCAATGCCTATACATTTAGTATTGATTATTTTTAATTGAAAAATTAAGAATAGAGACGGATTGTATCATTGTCATGCTATACATGTTCCCAGCAATTTTCTAAATATTTCACTGTAATAATGTTGCCCCCCAAATATTAATAAGACAAAAATGTTTTATTCATTTGTTGTAAAGTTGGTCTCATTAATCAACTAGTACTGTGTTGCCTAAAGTAGTGAGAATAACTTTCTTTGCATTTGGACCTTTTTTCCTTCTTAGTCTATGTTCTGGGGATAG
>NW_012149008.1:1048135-1050691 GCF_000956105.1 Propithecus coquereli
TGGTTGTTGTTATTTTGACTGTAAATAAGTAGGAGGGCTGTATTTCGGTTTGTTATCAATATAGTACTCCACTGGGGTAAAAACAAAAAAGTCTTGGAGATTGGAGAGCTGCGGTTTAGGCAGTCTGAGTCTGGATAGACTGTATAATACTATTTTTTATCAGTCATTTGCTGAGCATAGTGTATGTACAGTCCTATCATATTCTCTATTAAAACAAGAAAAAATGCCTCTACTAATTAGGATTTTGAGTGTTGATCATGTCATGGCTCATGTTTAGCTGGCTTGGAAAACCCATTTTAATTCCGTTAGGGTGGGGAACCGATGGCCTCAAGGCCACATATGGCCCTCGGAATCCACAAGTGTGGCCCCTTGACCAATCCAAACTTCACAGAATAAATCCCTTCATTAAAAGGATTTGTTCTGTAAAAATTGGATTCAGTCAAAAGGCCACACTCAAGGATCTGGAAGGCCACAGGTGTCCCAACCCTGCCGGAGTGCCTGGGAAGGTGACTGTTGCTAATTAAACCTAAATAGTGACTATGGGTTTGCTGATAAAGTTACTTAAAACCACCTGTGCCTCAGTAATCCAGATGCTTCCAGTGTGCCATGAAATAGCGCTGTTTCTATTTGGATGCCAGCACTGATTATTTTTGTCAGAAAGCTAAATGCCACCAGGTTTTATAACCTACACTTGACTCTGAATTTGTATTTAAAGAGCCCACTATCTGTCTTACTTTTAGTCATAGTGGGTTATTATACTTTGTACCTGTCATGTCAATCCCTTGAAAAGAATTCAGTTTCAACTTTGGGAATACTTAGATTTAAGCACATCTCTGAGTATAAAGACAATGACAGCATTTAACAATACCATTTCTTCTATATGAATTAGTATATTTACGCACTAATCATTTGCAGTGGCCTGAGCTCCATTGTAGACCATTTCACAGATAAAATAAGATTGATGGGCTCAATGTGTTTTCATTTTGATGCTTATTCACATCTCAAATCCACCATCCACCTGGCAAGCTGTCATTGGAAGACTCCCAACTAGCCCACCACGCACATTAGATCAGCACTGAGATGGGCTCATCTGATTAGAGAACTTCACAGTATTCTGTTGTCCTGCATTTCACTCTTGCTTCATTTTAACCAGAATTACAGAGCAAACAGTAAAATCTAATGTAATCCGAAACTTGAGTGAGGAGAGAAACCTTATTGTCTGTTTTAACCGTGAGTGATAAACCAGCACAGACACTTAGTTGAAACAGTGCAGATAGCACAGATATTAATAGTTTCCCGGCTGTGCCAGGTCCCAAATGCTTCTACTCTAGCCATCATCTGTTATATCTTGCAATGCTCAAAGGTCCTTTGACATAGACAGGGCCACCCTACAGGAGGCAGGTTGGGGAACTAAGGCTGGTGGGAAGGGGTTGTTCTAGAGAACGAAATATTCCTGCTTCCTCTGTTTGTTGCCCTCACCCCCACCATTTTCTTTCAAACAACTAGTTATTTTAAAACAAAATCCTAGCATTAGGGTACAGCATCTTTGGAAAACAGTCTGGCAGTTTCTCAAAATGTGAAACATAGAGTTACCATATGACTTAGCAATTACAGTTCTAGGTATATACTGAAGAGAACTGAAAATATACATCCACACAAAACTGGTATGTGGATGTTTATAGCAGCATTGTTCATAATAGCCAAAAAGTAGAGATTCCCAAATGTTCATTAGCTGATAAATAGATAAATGTGGTATATACGTACATTGGAATATTAGTCAGCCGTAAAAAGAAATCAAGTACTGATACATGCTACAATATTGATAAACCTTAAAATCATGCTAAATGAAAGAAAGGAACACACACAATAAATAAGGTAGGGGACCCCCGCCTAAAAAAAAGAAAAACCCCGAACCAAAAGAAACCAAACAACCAACGAAAAGGAATTAAAAAAATCAAAATGATTAAAACATAGGTAATCAGTTAAAGAATGTACAGAGAAGAAAGAATCAATGCAATCTTCCTATGTAGCCCTAAAATAAAGTGAATTGGAGGATAATGTCACTAAGATAGGAATGTTCCTCAAAGATGGTCAATGAAAATTCCCCTGTGCCTTATTGATCAACGATTTAAAAATAGGCATGCAGTGACTGCGGATCCTTTTGTAACTCGCTCATATCTTACATTCTGCTCTTCACAGAGCATGCCATTTCAGACTCCATTATAGAAGCAGTCGGTACTGCTACTGATGGATCCTCCTCTGATTTATGCTCTTGGAAGAGCTCCAGGTGAACACGTTTTACTGATGGCTCAGGACGAGCTCTTACTAAACTTGAAATTTGTTGTTTCATTTTCTTTGTTCACTTGTTATCCCATCCTTCCAAACCTCTTTTAATTTATTGTTAGGAAGATAATTAAACTGTTTTTTCCCCCTCTTGCATTGTTTTTTAAACCAAGAGACCACCCCCAAATAAGTAGTAGATTATAAAATTCACTTGTTATGCAGGAGTTTCTCTTAAGCTTCACTTATGTTTTTAATCAAAGAGGCTTTTTGTGT
>NW_012149008.1:1050741-1052876 GCF_000956105.1 Propithecus coquereli
TAAAATTTAAAAAGAGTATTGTTTGATAAGCAGTAGGAAACAGATTTGGAAAAAATAAACCTAGTTTATGCAACTTGCCTTATACTTTATGGTTACATCTCATTTAATAATATTGCATTTTTGTCAGAGTTTAATGTGTGCTATCACTTTATTTCTCTTTGATTATTTGGAGTGACTCTGAGTTTTTCGTTATGTAATAAGCTTAAAAGTGTTCTGAGACTCAGGTATTAGCATTAGGTTGAAGGAGTCCCATTTGAAGTGCTGAGAAGAAGGCTAGAGTGGGTGTAGATGTAGGAACATATGTTTTTCTGGAAATGGGAAGGTAAAGGATGTTCAAGTGCTTGACATTTATTTTCTCTATTAAGTAAGAAATGAGATTATCTGGTAAGAGTAAGGGAGAAAGTCATGACACTGGGGTTTGAGAATGGAGAAGGGATGATATAGTTGTTTCAGACAGTGGGAGAAGGAATTATCTGGACAAATGCAGTTGACTTTTGAGGCAGTGTCGAAGAGCTCATTTTAGTTTGCCAATGAACCCTCCTTGGGGACTCTCTTCAGCAGTGCTTGAGTGTAAACACAGAGAAGGCAGGTAATCGGACTTCTCCAGCATGGGCTTTTACAAAACTGGCATGATAAAAGAGCAGAGAGATGAGCAAAAGGATTGGAGAGAGTGTGCTTGGCAGTATGCACCATGGAATATTGGTTGAATAAAGAGGAAAGTGGAAAATAGAAAAGGTGATGATGAAACGGGAGAAAGAAAAAGGGGCAGTAGATAGGAAAGCATGATAGGGTCAAAGAAGATAGTGGGAGGAGAGTGGGAAATTTGTAGTAAGAGCAGTAATAGATGGTATTAAGATTTGGGTTGGGACTGAGGGAGTAGTGACTGTCGCTGGTTGGATTCTCCAGAAGCAGACACTGAGGCAGAGACAAAGGTCCAAGGTATATATTGAAAGTTGCCATCTATGATAGGAAGTGGGGCAGGAGTAGATTTGACAGAGAGGGAAGTTAAATTGAAGGCAGGCTCCCCAGGGCCTCGGCCAGCCCAGCAGGGATCAGTGGAGTGGGTCTTGTGCATCTGAATCGTCTTTCATTGGTCTGCAATAGCTGAACTTTATACTCTTGCCTACTGGTCACTAGATATGCACATGCTTGGGAGGGGTGAGACCTCCAGAGAAGAAGCTTTGCAATGAGGCTGATCGTGAAATTGCTGACAGCTGGAGACACTGACAGCACTCCCTGCAGCTGAAGCAACCGTTCCTTGAAGAAGATCGTGGATGGTGGTTCTCTGTGTTCAGCACGGTGGGCGAAGTGGAATGAAGGGGGTCGTTGAGATGAGACTGTCAAAGCCCTTACAGGCCCCTGTTTTTGAAAGACCATAAACATGAATACTGAGATCATCCTCCTAGATATCGGAAGAACTTCGGGGAAAAAGATTGTGAATCAGGAAGCCCAGGTTAGCAGATGGTAGCAAAAGAAGATAGGGTGGCACAGCACAATGGGACGGGCTCTGACATGCCAGCATTTAAAAAATATATATTATTGTTCAAATGCTGGAGATGAAATTGTCTGGAAGCCGCTTTGAGCTACTACTCAGTGTGAACTGCCAGTTCACCTGACCATGAGAGAGGAAAGAGCCAAGGAGGAAGGCCTGTGGAGAAGGCACACCAGAAGATGATTTGACGAAGACGCGCGCTTCCAAACCAGTGCCACGTGTTGAGAAAGAAGATGGAGAAGCAGCGCCAGAAAGCAAATTGACGTAAGCAAATCTGGCAGAGTGGTTCGGATCATTTAAGACTGTTTTGACCTCTTTTATGACACGGACCCTCCTATGATACGGGCACTGAGTCTAAAGCAAAAGGTGGAAGAAGGATTGGTACCATATGGAAACATTTTTAGAGAAACGAAAAAGGAAAAAAGTCAGGGAGAAATTACGACGAATCTGCGTAAAGTTACACCAGGTGTGCCTGCCTCTCCGGCCGCCCCTTCCACCACCTCCTCCTCTTCCGCAACTCCTGAGACGGCAAGACCAACACCTCCTCACAGTGAAGATGATGAGGACGAAGACCTTTATGGTGACCCACCTTTGCTTAATGAATAGTAAATATATTTTCACTTCCTTATGATTTTCTTAATAA
>NW_012149008.1:1054207-1055555 GCF_000956105.1 Propithecus coquereli
AAAACGTCAGCCCAAAATGATGCCAATTATTTTTTCCTTAAAGTGTAACTAATATCTCAAAAGCAAAAAATACAGTTATTTTCATTAAAAATTTCATTAGAATTATTGCATATGATATCTCCATGATTATAATAATTAGAATAAATTTTTACTTGATAAAAGTGCTACTATACTTTGTAAATAAAAATATAAATAAAACCAATAGGAAGAATGTATTATAAAGGAAATTTTATGATCTAAGAAATCAAAATTCATAAATAGAAGGGTTTCTCAAGAGCATATTCTGGTTCATTCCCCTCATTTTATTAGTAAGAAAAAACTAGGAGAGGTTAAACAACTTACTCAATGCCATATCTTTGATATCAAAGTTAGAAAGAGAACTTTATTCTCTTAATATCTGATTTTGTGATCTATGTTAAGTTGCATTTTATTACATATTATTATGTTCCAGTATATCAAGGGAACTGATAACATTAAAAGCAAGGCCCTAATTCTGCTCTATGTATTTATTATTATTTTCGGGTTGTTTTATAGTGGGTACCCTACTTTGGTTTACTATGCAAATTGATTTAAAACATAAAACTAGTAATAAGGATATCTGAATAGAATCCAAAGATACTTGCACTTCAAATAATTGAATTTTGAAGTGATTTGTAGACTGTTCTGTAAAGAGAGGATTGTGTAGACAGTTCTCTTACCTGCAGTATGATTGGACTTTCATTGATCCTTCCATGAGAAAACAAAAAGTGCTCGGTAAAACATTTAGATATGTGCTTACATTGTTCTGGTGAACTGGCAAGAAAGTTAGGATTATTGATACACAAAAGAAAATAAATAAAAGGACTACAGACAGATATAGAGAAAGTACTAACAAAGCGAGTTTTTACCCTAAGGGTATTTGCCAAACCCAAGGAATTTGCAAGGCACAGGAGAACAGGAACAAGTCCAGGATCTATCCAACTTGGGGAGTCTGAACAGAAAGTACTCCCACATTTCACTAAAGTACATGGGTCATCTAAATATATCATCCCTTTCGTGTAATCTCCCCATGTTCTATAAGAGACTGATGGGAAATTGGCCACCTTGACATAGAGCAAGGAGGAAAAACATCCCTGACGAATTCATAACCAGATTTCTTGTCAAAATATACATCCTCTGGGTAGTGTGAGAAGATTTCAAAGTGAGAAGTTAGTCCAAAATGGGTCCCAGGTTGGTAGTTCCCTTAAGTGGACTAGCAGAAACTGTTGCTAACGTTTTCTGATGGTAGCTACTTTCAAATCAGGCCTTCAAAAATTGCTACAGATAAATTTCTGAGGAATATGAGCTTATGTAAAAAAAAAAAACAAAA
>NW_012149008.1:1055605-1057902 GCF_000956105.1 Propithecus coquereli
GCTAAAATATTTTAAAGCAACTTTGAGACATCATGTCATTTTACCCCTGTGTGCCTGAATATGAATCCTTAAAACAGAAGGATATTTTCTTAGATATCCACAATTCCAACAATTGTTTAATATTGTCCTGAGCCCCATGGAAGTTTTGGGAACTCTAATTATATATTTTGCCTTTATTTATAGTTCACCAATTTAAAGGAGGTGATAGAAAAGAAATAATTTTTATTATATGAAATTCATTATGAGAATACAGAACTTATTCACATTATTTTATATGTGGACTGTTTCTATACTTAAACTGAACTTGCAGTTGTTCCGGGTCTTGATTCAGATATTTACACCGAATGATTTTTCGGCTTTTGTGAATATAGCATATTCCAATTGCATGTATATTGTGTCTGCAATGAGTTGGAAAATATTAGTAATTTTCTGATATTATTAATTCATGATAGCTCTGGAGCACTTGCCCTGCTCTCTCTCTCATATGTGATAAGCATAGAGAATGTGTAGAAGCCAGCAGAAGAGAAACATTAATAGAAGAAATATTTTTCTATGAACTGCACCTCTGACATTGATACACAAATACAAATTCATATATGTAACTATAGTTATAACCAAAATGGGAAAAACCTATATTTAAAGAAATGCTGTCATTGCTTTACATATGGTTTTATTCTTGGTGGGGGAAGATGATAAATTTATATAATAAGAATCATGAGAATAGTTATAGACTCATTGGTGTGCGAGAGCAGGAGCTTGCTGGAGCTGATTGTGCACACCTCCTCGACATCGTGTTGGTGGCTTGAAATTGGCCGTGATGTGTGTAATTTACAACACAGGAATCAGCAGGTGCTACAAATCAAGACTCCAGCCCCTCTCAGAGAGCTGGTTATTAAACATTCACCAACACACTAGTAGTTTATAGTCCATGAAAAACTTTTTACCTGTAAAATGAGGGTCCTGAATGCTGCTTTATTATACTGTACTCTTAATCTTTTTAAACACTGTTCACATTGCTTTATAATCACCTCTTTAATGTGTGTAGTATTCCTTTTTGTTCTTGCTATAACTCGACATGGCTAGATATAATTAAACATGTTATAAGTTTAATTCCCTTTTTATGATCGTGCATGACTGTGACAGATTATAACAGTGTATTTATCAGGGAAGCTGACTGCTATTGCAGAATCCTTGGTGATGGTCTCTGACTTAATAATATTTATGGGTTTAATCCCAGGACATTTTTATGAAATCCCAGAATCTCACTGTTGGAATTGATTTTTACTTTCCAATCAATGCTCTAAATCTTCTTTATGAGACCACAACAAATGGTCATCAGCTTTTCTTAGGAAAAACAAACGAAGGATCTTAAGTTACAAGGACAAAACTGTCTCCTAAGGTAGTCATTACTTTTTCATGCCCTTCTAATCCTTAGTAAGTTTTTCTTTTTATAAAGCCAAATCTGCCTGTTTGAAAGTTCTAATCTATTAATACTGTCTTCTAAGAACATAGAATACAATTTTAATTTCTTTTCCACCATGTAGCACTTCACATATCTCAAGGCAATAACCATATTCTTCCCCACACCTCCATTCCTCTAACCTAAACAGTCTTCATTTATTCTATTATTTTTTCATACCCTAGAATAAAACTATGAGAATTAAATCTGCTTTCCTCTAAGGATTCATCTCTTATAGCTTCTTCATAGCTGGGATTAGCAAAACACACAACACTGTTTTTATGTTATAGTAACCAGCATTTCTAATGTCCTTTACAAAAATTTTACAAAGAACTTCATATGCATATATTTGTTCTTTATAATAAATCCTTGAGGAAAAGAAAGATATTATTACGCCATTTATAGATAAGTAAATAGAGGTTGGAAAATTGAATGCCTTGGGTAAGGACAGACATATAGAGATCAAGTAGTGGAGTTGGAATTTGAATCTAGATCTTTCTGGCTCCAGAAACCCTACTAATTTATTAAACCTGGGCTCTCTGGTCTTGAGACTATCTGTATAACCCCCTGGAATTAAGTAAAATTTTGTCTTCATGTGTATTTTTCTAATTAGAGAATCTGTAGTCTAGATCAAATTCTGAAAGACTTTTCTGACACTATATAGGTTAAGAACCATGACTATGTTGCTGGCTTCTGTGAAGGATCATCCATCACGTAATTATTTAGAGGTAGAATCTTTAATAAATAAAAGATTTGGCTTTACTGCTTCCCCACTTGTAGAGATACAACACTCATAGAGATTTATATCATCGGGCCAAGATGCCTTCTAGGCTGAACC
>NW_012149008.1:1057952-1059551 GCF_000956105.1 Propithecus coquereli
AATTTTAAGTCATGTTTTTGACCTTTTTTTTTAAGCTGTAAGTGGAGTTAGAAAATTTTCTTTTGAAGGTTTTTTGAAATAAGGATTTGTTAGAAGAATATGCTTCAACTTGAAGATGTTCAGAATTTCGTAGTAGAATTTTCCTGGGAGTTTGTTTTAAGCTAGATTCTGGGTTTTTGGTTTAATATGGAATACTTTAATCTGAGTTTGGGACTTATTTTTTGTTGGGTAAATAGAAAATAGTAATGGAAATACATTTTCCCTTGAATAAGCAGAAGGATGAGTCTAATGAATATCTTCTCTCATATTCCTCAAAGGTATCTAGGTTAACAGTTTGCATGATTCCCCCACTTGAGTTTGTGGTCATTTCTTTATGCCTTCTCAGAATGGTTTTATATGTGATATGTTCATTAACTACTCAAAACTATTAGGAGACGTAGGCATTATACTGAAATAGGAAATAAAAAGACCTTCCCTTCAAGATAGCCACAGGACCTAGGGAGAAAGAGGGTGACATATTTAACTGTTTCAAAAAGCACTGAAAATTTTAATGAAATAAAATATTACAATATGAGATATGTGAGCCTAGTTTGGCAAACAGTAATATACTCTGGGCCCAGAATTTAAACATTTTCTCCAGTTATAGTAAATTTGTCACCGACTTCTTACCCACTTGTGACGTTTTGCCTTCATCCTGCTTTTTATTTGGAGAAGTGCTGTAAGCATATGTTAAGTCGGGCTCTTCCTTTAGTTAGGTTCTTTGGGACCATTTGCCTTGCACCCCTGAGCAACTGTTGTTAGACCTAATGCTTCTGACGATACACACCGAATGTCTTGCTATCAAGTCTCCTGCTTTGCCTAAATCGTGGCTTACTGAGTGCATACTATTTGCCAGGCTTGTACTCAGCAAAAGGAATCCAAATTTCTAAAGGCAGGTGTTTTACCTTGAAGGAGTTTATGTGAATAGGAGAACAATTAACATTATAAATATGGTGATATAAGTTGAGCATCCTGAATCCAGAAATCCAAAATCTGAAATGCTTCAAAATCTGAAATTTTCAAAGCACTGACATGATGCTCATTGGAAAGCAAATGCTCATCGACGTATTTCGGGTTTTAGAGTTTTAGATTTGGGATGTTCAGCCAGTAAGTATATACTGCAAATATTCCAAAATCCTAAAAAATCCAAAATTGAAAATACTTCTGGTCTCAAGCATTTTGGATAAGGGATATTCAACCTATAGTTATCTGTGCACGGTCAAAAAAGAACCCTGGGAAGGCCCTGTGGCTTTCTAAGAGTACTTTTGAAATGGAGAGTACTAGCCATAGCTTTGGTCTGAGTAAAGCTTTGTTATTATCCTTAAGTTGTTAAATAATGATAAAAATGAATGTAATATTCGAACATGTTGCAAGAGGGTTTAGGAGGACATCTTACTAAAGACTCTAGTGGATCCAGGGAAAATTAATAAGTGGTTATCTGTTTTAAATATAACTGCCATATTTCTGGCAGCTTTATTTATTTATTTTTTGGAAGACTTTCAAACAAACACAACATTTGGAAAAACAGCATACATAGGACTTCTGTATGTTCATTTTCCA
>NW_012149008.1:1059601-1061197 GCF_000956105.1 Propithecus coquereli
CATGCCCAGCTTTGTCTTCTCCATTTTTACCAATCAAAGGAGTTACCTGACTTTCCCTAGAGTGGATAAAAGGCAGAGAGAGGCTAGGGATTACATTAATTGAACTTCATTCTAATGGAAAGGAACATGAGGAGTCCGGGGAAAGCATTTCTCCCAACATCCAAAGTTTGCACTCTGTAAACTCTCTGGAGTAAGGACGTATCTTACATCAGTGCTATCCATTGGAAAACAGTCATGAGGAATTATTATTGCCTCACTTAGTGTGAGCTTGGTGGTCACGTTTTCTACCATGACCCTTCATTGTTTCAATTAATGAACCAATGAATGACCATTTGAGGAAGCAGTGTGAGTCCTGGTTGGTTTAGGAAAACCTTTCGATAGCATCAAGAAAGCATCAACTTAAAACTTTACAGAATGGATATCAGCAGCTTGGAATAAAATACTGGATGCATGGAGCACTCCTGTCGGAAACCCATGCTCATGGTGACACAGGATGACACTGTTTAGAAGACAAGGACATTGACAATTGAGTCATAGTAATTCAGAAGAGCCAGACTTTGAATACAATATAGTTTTAAGAATAGCTTAATGAATTTAGTTTTCTTGTATTTCCTTATCGAATGTGCTTGAGAGATTTATATAATAAAACATCTATTTATTTAAAAAGCCAAAGGAGCTTTTCAATAAGAGAAAAATAAACATTCTAAAACAGTGTGTAATTTAGTTGGCGGAAAGTTTTTTTCTTAATTGTACATAGAATATTAGTGTATCTTACAATCAGTGGGGTCTTAGATTTGATAAAATATAGTCAGACTTACATGAGTCTCTGTTCCAACCATTACAACATGAGGCACCTTTGTAGGACACTTCCTTCCCCTGAAAGTTTCATGTGCCATATGGTCCAAGAGACTGTCCAAGACAGACACTGGTCACTAGAGATCAAATTTTAACCTTAACTGAGTTATAGCCTTGCGCTGTTGCTTTAATTATGCCGTTTATTCTTATGGTGCTTCCATTTCACTCCACAGGGAAAATTCTAATCCATTGTTTATTCAAGTGAGAAGACTGGACTACGTCATTGAAAATAATTGTATAGGTATTGCAGGTCATTGTTTTTAAACGTTCTACTTATGACAGCATAGCACTCATCTAGATGGGCTTGGTTTATTTATTTATTAAAGTTTCAATGAGTTAAACCTCTTTTTTTTCTTTTTTCGGAAAGGGGGTCCTGATGACAACTTAATTGAAGGTGGAGGAACAAAATTTGTCTGCAAACCTGGAGCCAGAAACATTACCGTCATATTCCATCCATTACTAAGGTAAGTACTACGATGTACTTACTCAAGATCAATATTTTCATTATTTATGCTTATGTACTGAATGCCAATAGTTCAGTCAGCATTGAAACAAGTCATAAAAGAAATTTGTTCCATTTTCTAGGACCTTGCTATCAAAGTTAGTCAATAGAGTAGATAATGTCAATCCCACTAAGTAGCCACTTATTCTCAGGAGTAATAGTTCCTAATACTTTTATTAGGTTTTCTTTCTTTCACATTCCCTCATCCCTGCCCCTCTCCCTCCCTCTTCCCTTCCCTC
>NW_012149008.1:1061247-1063067 GCF_000956105.1 Propithecus coquereli
GTGAATTCTCAAGGGAAAAGGAGACAACCATTTATTTGAGATGTACCAGGTGCTGAACACTGTACTGAATGCCCTGTGTACGTTATCTCACTTAAAAATCACAAGTCTTTGAAAGAGTTGATTGCAATCCTTATTTTATAAATGGGAAAGCTCAGGGTCAGAGAATTTCAATAATTTTATCACACTTGTGCTAATGATAAGTAGCAGATCTGGGATCTGACACAAGATTATTTTGATTCTACTGTACCACGGTCATTTCAATGAGAATATTATTTATTTCCACTTCTTTCTGAGGCTTTGGTTTTCTTTGTGTTTTATTAAGATGACTAAATTCATTACAAACGACATTAAATTATAGTTGGGAAGAATCAAGGAATAAATAAATTGAGAAGCTAATTACTTAAAAGCAAACAATTTCTAAAAGAAGGAGCTAGCCTGCAAGCACTAAGAGGCTGAAATTCCTGCAGTCATTGGGTGGCCTTGGTGCCTGTTGCCAGTTGTCTGGGAGAACCTGTCAAACCATTGTCCTTGTTGTTAAAAAAAAAAAATATGAAACAGTCTTCAGATACTCCAATAATGAGAAGAAAAAAATAGGAAATATGACTGAGGCATTTCTTTCCCTCCTTTTGCACAATATATTCTACTTGTAATACTGTTGTTAGTTTTCCCTTCATTCCAAGCATCCATCATCAGCCAACATTTTCTCTGGTGCCATCACCTGGCCTCTGAGAGCCACAGTTAGACTGTAAGCATAATGAGAGAAGCGGAGGGATGTCTGGCCCATCAGTGCTCTTCTCAGGGTTGAACATGTGCCTTCAGAATGTTCATGATGGCAGCTCCCAGGTTGCTTGACCACAGGAAGGCATGCGAGGAAAAGTGAGTTTTGTTTCTCACCCAGAATATTGAAATGCTAAATAGATTTCAGAGGGCCAGGATTTACAGACCTTGTGGTTTTTGACCATGGCCTTCACTTTGACAGCTTTATTTTCAAGAATATTTTCACTGGAGTGCTGGTGTTAATTGGTAATTTCTGAAGCTACATTTGGACTTCTTGTCAGAAAAGAGGAAATCACATCAAATGCAGTGTTCGTGACACTTGTTAATGGAACTGAAAGGGTGTGTGAGATTCCTGTAGGTGGAATTTTGGTTGGGGTTTGGGGTAAAGAGGGGAGTATCTTTTTTCATATTTTTGCCCAAACTTTACTCTTTATTTAGCTTAACTGCACTGTGTGAATCAGTAATCATCTTAATCATCTTTCTAGCAGGGGTTTCAAACAAATGAAACTATTATTTAGTTTCTAGCTTCCTGCACTGTCATCATGCCTTTATATTCACAGCCAAACCTTCCTCTCGCTGGTATTTCTAGTGACTTCCATGCTTTATTGTTGGTATTGTAGCTTATCTGTTGTTATCTTTGTTCTCTATAGTGTTGTCATCAATAAATGTTTATTGAGCATACCTACTACCTGCCAGGCTTTGGGGATACAGAGAATTGCTTGCATTTGTTAGATTTTTAAAAATTTACAGAGGGCTTCCACATATACTTTGTCATCTAATTATAATAACATTCTACCCAGTTAGGTCTCTGTTTGTTCCCTCGTTCATTCCCCAAATGTGTGCTCGTATAATCACTTTCCAGAAAGTTGCATTCCAGGTGGGAAAAGTTACCTAAGCATTAGGAAACACTTAACAATAATGGAAGTGGCTTATGTTAAAGTTTCCACAGGTTATTTTGTATGTAGTCACTGTTATGGGAATTGTGAACTTTGGAGAGGGGCATTTGATGGTTTGAGGATAGATGTGGGACCTAAAGGAATGGC
>NW_012149008.1:1074094-1075348 GCF_000956105.1 Propithecus coquereli
ACCAGATATCTAATATAATATTAATTGTATGTTTTCTCCATAAAGAACCAGTATATATTTTGTGATATTTTCATATCATGGACCAGAAACTCCTGGGTTCACTGAAAGTTGGGTATCTCAGAATATCACCTTAACTTTCTCAGGTAACTCCGGTAATATTTGATGTATTTGGAATAATAAACACATGCTACTAAATTGGCCAGAGATAATATCATGTGTACTTTTCTAAAACATAAGCAGTTTATTACTGGAATTTTCTGACCTTCTCACTAACCAAGACCACTAAATTGATACCATCAGGACTAGTTAAATCCAAATCTCTTATTTAGATGATCTATGTTTTGAATTATACTGGATTACTTTCCTCAATTGGTTTTAAATGCAAAAACACAAATACGTAAATTAAAAAACAAAAATTTGACTTCCACCCAGTAAAACATTTTTAAAGAAATGTTATTAACTTTAAGAAATCTGTTTTAGCAAACATTTGTAGCAAATAAATTCATTTTATTTAAGAATCATGGAAGTAAGAGAATTAAGACTATTTCTCTATGGGTTTAGTTGATATATATTACATATATGACATAATATGTAAATTATAACAGAATTTCTAGATTAAATAATGTTGCTCGTATATATCAACTGACTTTGGTAATTAGTTTAGTATTCACTGTCTTCTCAATTACCATTGATTTCTACTTAATTAATGTTGCTAATTGTTCAGAAAACAAAAAAATACCTTAATCATTATAGGCATCTTCTAACCTAGATTTAATGCCCCACTTTACTGCTAAGTTATGCTGTAGCTTAGATGAATGGAATCCTCATGCTTACATTTGTTCTCAAGTATAGAAGAAACACTTGAGAAGTTATTTAGTAATGTTATCAATAATCACTTTGCAAGAGATTTTTCCTAGGACAGTTTTTTTTCTTTTTTAATATGAAGTTAGGAGAATGAAATATCTATAGATACATATGTATGTGTATATATAAAACATATATGTGCTAGCACTTATTTCACACTTAAAATGTATTTCTTGTAGAGGACTGGCAGAGTTTAACATATTATGGTTCTTGAGAGTTATTTTTAAACGTTATTAAATGTAAATTCTGCTTTGCTAGATGGTTGTTTTAAGGCTCGATGGTACTCCCATTAGTTTTACTCAATTGTTTGGTCTCTACTTCCATTCAGAATTTTAATTTATTATTGATAAGAACTGGAGAAAGTTTGCTACCTGATATAGCTTATCATTC
>NW_012149008.1:1078523-1080089 GCF_000956105.1 Propithecus coquereli
CATTTCTACTCATTTAGTTATTTTAAAATATACAATAACTTGTTGACAGTAGTCACCCTTTTATGCTATCAGATACTATTAATAGATCTTATTCTTAATTAAATTATTATGGGTACATAATAGTTGTATTTATGGGGTACATGTAATGTTTCTATACAGGCATACAGTGTGTAAAAATCGAATCAAGGTCATTGGAGTATCCATCACCTTAAGCATTTATCATTTCTTTGTGTGGGGAACATTCCATTTCTACTTATTTAGTTATTTTAAAATATACAATAATTTGTTGACAGTAGTCACCCTGTTATGCTATCAGATACTATTAATAGATCTTATTCTATCAAACTCTATTTTTGTACCCATTAACCATCGCCACTTTATCACCCACTCCCCACTACGTTTCCCAGTCTCTGGTAACCATCATTCTACTCTCCGTCTCCATGAGAGCAATTGTTTTAATTTTTAGCTCCCACATAATGAGTTGAGAGCATGTAAGATTTGTCTTTCTGTAGTTGGCTTATTTCACTTAGTGATCTCCAGTTTCGTACATGTTTTGCAAATGGCAGGATTTCATTCTTTTTTATGGCTAAATAATATTCCATTGTGTATATGTACCATATTTTCTTTATTCTTTCATCCATTAGTTGACACTTAGGATAATTCCAAATCTTGGCTGTTCGGTGCTGCAATAAACATGAGAATGCAGATATCTCTTCAATATACTAATTTCATTTCTTTTGGATATATACCTACCAGTAGGATTACTGGATCATATGGTAGTTCTATTTTTATTTTTTTGAGGGACCTCCATACTGTTCTTCACAGTGACTGTATTAATTTACATTTCCACCAACAGTGTACAAGGGTTCCCCTTTCTCCACATCCTCACCTGCATTCATTATTGCCTATCTTTTGGATAAAAGCCATTTTAAATGGGGTGAGATATCATCTCCTTACAGTTTTAGTTTGCATTTCTCTGATGACTAATGATGTCGAGCATTTTTTCATATACTTGTTGGCCATTTGTATGTCTTCTTTTGAGAAATATCTATTCAGATATTTTGCCCATTTTTTAATTGGGCTATGAGCATTTTTCACTGTTATTAGCCACACTTTATTAATATCAGACAGCAATTAAAGTCTTCTAGGGTAGAGAAAAAAATGAACTATTTATTGGTCAGTAAGGAGATTGCTGGCATCTAGGTTAGTTAAGGAAATGAAACTTTTTTGGCAACTTGGACTTTTGGTGATGGACAATATCTCGGTTGGGTGTAGTCTCCTTAAGGCAAATAGTGGTAAGAAAAACAAGTAGTTGCAATTATACCATCTGATATACAGAGTAGAATAATTTCTAAACATTATTCTTGTTAGACATAGAAACTGCCAGTTTTCAGCAGTATAGGGAACCATTTCAGAGTTAGTAATGGCCTATTTGTGAAATAGCTTTGAAATGCCTATGATTGAGAGGTACTTAAAGTTAGGAGGACAGAAAGTAGCTGAAACCAAACCTGGATCATTGAGAGGCTCCAAAAGTCATTATGCTGTTAACATAGTAATTTTTGTTTC
>NW_012149008.1:1080139-1081169 GCF_000956105.1 Propithecus coquereli
AGTTCTGGTTGTCTTGCAAATTTATTTTTGTACTGTCCTCATAACTCCTGCAGTCTCATCACTAGGAAATCTCACAGGATGTTGGAGGCAAATGTACTGATTTTCAATTTGTTCACTTCCCATTAACTCTGCCGGCCCCATTCCTTGTTTATTTGATGCTTTTCCTCACTCTTCTCTTTCTGGTCAAGCATGTCTTTTAGAGGAGTGAATTTCTAGAAAAATGGGGTATGGTAGTATCTTGCCTGCATTACTCTTCATCTACCAAGACATTAAACCCTTAATGAAGGCTTTTGATAATAAGAGGTCATCCAATCAATTGTTCTGCCTGTGGGTCTCAATGAACAAAAACGTATTGAAACAAATAGGTTTCCAGCCACACTCAGATAGATTCTGAAATATTTTCCCCAAATTATAAACCCTGAAAATGATATGATAAATGCCTTTTTCCCCCATCAGCATGTTTGCTATTTTTCAGCTTTTTCTGGAAATCTTTAAGGGAAATGAATGGATTTATTCTGATAAATCAAATTTATTTTATGGGCCTTTAATTTGTGGAGGAGAAGGAAGATATGTTAATGTTGAAATTTGAATGGCATTATTTCCCTTCTTTTGTGTAGGTCTGACATGCATTTAGGTTTCTTTCCAAGAATTATTGAGTAATTACATCATGGTAATTATTAACTATGATCTAAATATAAATAAACCTTTGGCAATGAAGTACATTTTATTGAGATATCAACCACAGTTTAGTGCAGAACGACACTTTGTATTACAATTAATATATAATGTAGTCATTTCAGGGAATTTGAAATTACTTTGTGGTTGCCTTTTGTGGGATTTGTGGGGGAAGTAGTGAGAATTTATTTTTCCCTTTGTTTGTCTATTCATTTCTTATTACTCTTTATTCTCTAAAAATCTAAAAACAGATTATTTATTGTGCCTTAGATTTGTTAGTGCAGTTTCTTCATATTGCAAAACACAAATGAGAACAAAAATTATTCCTTTGGCAATCTAAATTTTTACATTTGTC
>NW_012149008.1:1084694-1088055 GCF_000956105.1 Propithecus coquereli
GAAGAAGATGAATATGTCCAAGGAACAGCAAAAATATTTATGAATAGGGGTGTGCACTGCAGCGGTTGTGTTGTAGGGTACGGAACTTGTACTTCAAGGCAAACAAGATCAAATGGTCTCCTTTTTGCATAAACAACAAGGAGGGCATTATATTCAGATTTATAAGAAACTTTTGGGACTAGACCTGAAACTTTTAAAGCCTCTGAAGTCTTTGAGAGAGCCTGACAATACTGGATATCAGGAAATTATTTTCTAAGATTTCGTTTTGCTAAGATTTAAGGCATTCAGGAACTGCTGTTTTTAATGGTGAGGTCATTATCACTACTCTGTTCACTATAGTGAAAATCCCCTGTCCTTCCTAACAATTATGTATCCAGGAATAGAAAATGAACCTTTGGTAAAGCCCACTTTGACAATACTGGGCAAATGTTGCTATGACGTTAGCCTATCAAGATGTTAAGGAGTTATCCTGTGTGGCATTTCAGATATATGAGAGTTTTTAAAGAGTAGTTGTAGCTGAACTCTATTGTTTTCTCCTAAAGAAATAATATGGTCTGGTCGGCTACATTGCAGAAGGCATGGTTTTTTGTTTGTTTGTTTGTTGCTTTTGTTTTTTTGTAAAATAATTTGTCGACAAATCTATCAGAGTTTATTTAGAGAATAATTCTGGGATAATCCCTTGAGTACTTATGAATTCCATATATTAGTCTAAACTTCATCAAGTACAAAAGGTCTTTCCAGCTTTTTCTGGCACTGACTCTTTCTCATGAATGAATGAATTTGGTCAGACCATTTTAGGTCTTCAAAACTCCGCATCTGCATTCCTGTAACATCTCGGGATTTTGCCTTTTCTTATTATTTCCGTTTTCAAATACTTTCCTAACACTGCTTCCACAGTGAAGGGAGAATTGTGATTCCATATGAATGGAATAGGCAATAGATATTTGCTAAAGAATTAATAAGTAAGTTACAGGAGTGTTTATATGTTTGTTGATTTGAAGTGAATGCTTTTTTACCAGTATGAATAAAAATATAAAGGCAAATATCATAACATGCCCGGAAATGGTATATGTTGTTTTTTAAAAAATATCTTTTTACCTCTGTTGTAACTAGGAAGTGTTTGGTGTAGGTTAAAATATAGAAATATAAAGATGATTGTAGAAATTTACTTTTTTTACAGCATTGGTTATAAACTATCACTACTCTTCTTTGTAACAAACTCATTGTGGTTTTAGTTGTTGTTTATTAGAAACTTAGATACTTTTTGCTTTCACTTTTTTCCTCCTATGACTACACTGAAAACTTGTGGTTGAATAAAGTAACTTTTGCCCTGTCATTCTCTCATGAATTGTGGAAGCCCCTTCCAAGATTATAAAATCTTTTCTAATAGAAAAGACCTTATAATTTAAAATCTTTCTAATTCGGCTTCTTATTTGTTTGTATCAGATTTTTTTCACTTTTATTTACAAAGTGTACAATAGCTCCTGGATCATTTCTTGATATTGGATATATACACATAGATCTACACAGACATGCGGGTTGGAACCTTGACTGGCTCTCCATTTTAATTAGTAATATAAAACTGCCGGTTAGTTGTGATCAAGTCAAATATTTAGATTAAGCATGAATTTCACAAGTTGAAATAATTCTTCATTATTTCTTTTTCTGATATTTTTACCTTCGAGAAATGCAGGAAAGCTGTCCTACTCCTGTCACTTTGATGTGTACATTGAAATTTGGCAGAATATTATTCTGAGTGTTCATAGGTATGTGATATTTTTGTACAGGTACATGTTCGTTCTTAATGAGCTAAAGCTTATGTAGACATTTTGAAAGATGTTGGTGATTAGACAGCCTAGCAAATAACACTGTGGATCATACATTATTCATGCATGGAAGGAAATGTGGCCACCTTGTTGCATTTTTATGAAACACAACAGTTGTATTTTTTTACTGTCCTCAGAGTTGTGAAAAATATCGCTATGTTTTCAGTCTCTTACCTATGAGGCCTGTGAAGCACTGAGTGGTGGTATGTTTAGATTTCGAACCCTACATTTGAGTAACTTCTTTTGAATTTATATGATAAATGTTAAATGCTGTTAATCTTCAAATAACTTTTAGAGATTAAAAAATTTTTATTCTAAGCTTTTTTTACTTTTGTATTTTCAAAATGTGTTGTATGATACATAGCTAAACATTGATCACAACTAACTGACAGTTTTATATTACTAATTAAAATGGAGAGCCAGGCAGTTTCCAACCCACGTATCTATGTACATTTCTGCTACACCAAAGGTAAAGACATGCCAATCTAGTTAGTGCAAACGGATAGGCCGTTCCTTATGAGAAACAGTAGAAAAAACTGCAAATGTTAGTGAAAAACATAAGTTTTGATATCTATTTACATATGTATGAAGAGATCACTTTATATCACTATCACTTAAAAGAGATAAAGCAGTTTTTTTTTCTTTGCTGCTTCTTAAGTCTGTATTAGAGCTAGTTGGTTTAATGTTAATGAGATTTCTAATCTACACAATGAAAATATTTTACTGAATAAGGCAACAGATATAGCAAAGCTTTCCTTGGAAGATAATATCCTTCATGGAGATGCTAAACCAGAAGCTGAATTCAAGTTGCGGTTAACTGGCTGTCGAACTGCCAGATCTTCTTTTTAAATCTATGAGTGTAACTCTTTCTAATGTACTGTGCAACTTCAGATCTCTGGTTAGATATTATATGTTTCTTCCAATCTTGCTCATTCGGGTTACTTTTTTATTCTTCAATTTAATGCTGATGGTTATCATTGATAGGGTCAAGGAGTATAGTTGGACTTAGGCATCATTTCAGCATTGACTTTTTTCTTTCCAGCATAAGAATGAGAGGAAACCCGTGTCGTGGCTATGTCTAGAGCAGTTAGAGAAACTCTGCCTCTCCCCACCATAGAGTTCCTTCTGTGCTCTTTTTCCCTTCTCTGCTCCTGTTTTGGTATTTGTTTATTCCTGTCCAGTAAATGGTACACATGAGCATAACAGAACTCTTTCAGTGACTCTTAAGGCAAATAGAAAGCTGGCTTTCTCCTGCTGTAAAAGCTTATATGGGACTAAAACTGCATTTCCAAATAAACCAAAAATCAGCATGACTTTGCTGCAGTGATTTTGACATAGACTTAAGCTGATATATTAGATGCAGGTTTTTCTGTTTGTCAATTTCATTGTATTATTATCAATTAACATATTAGAAGCTTATACATAAAAGACAGCAGAAAAGATTCTTTTTGGTAAAAAAAATGTTTAAATAATTTATATGCTGCTTTTTATGTATTCTGAACATGTATTTGTCTTTTGGACTGCAATAGCCAAAA
>NW_012149008.1:1089675-1092374 GCF_000956105.1 Propithecus coquereli
TATTGATTGTGTCCTACAGCCTTGGGAGTAAGAGCCAGGGAAGCCAAAATTAATTGACTCTGTATTTCCTAAACTTCAGGATTTATGAACAAATCAATGAAAAATAATTGGCAACTAATATGAATTGCTAGTTTTATTAAAGAAAAGGAATTTCAACACCAAGAAAATTTTATCTTACAATTAATAACCATCCTTTTAAGAAAAGATAGTTGGCAACTTTGAATCAAAATTCTTTTTTTTTTTTAAGGAGACAGAATCTTACTGTGTTGCCCAGGCTGGAGTGCAGTGGCTATTCACGGGCATGATCATAGCACACTACATGCTCAAACTCCTGGGCTCAAGCAGTTCTCCGACCTCAACCTCATGAGGAGCTGGGAGCATAGGTGTGCACCACTGTGCCTGACTTAAACCACCGTTCTTCAGTAAACATGAGTATGTAGGCTAGTCTTTGGAAAGAGTAAATTCAGTCCAAGAAGGGAAGAAGATTGACATGAGGGATTAACAAAGAGCCAGGTATAGGATATCTCAGGAAGCAATGAGCAGGCATGGACCCAACTGAGAGACTCAAACGTAGTTGCAGTCAGTAGGGAATTTACTTTTATTGAGTATGAATCACCTGGTTTTTGTCCATAACAGGTAATCAGTAAAAATATTTTGAGGAAATGAACAAAAGAATCATAGGTAAGTGGTGGGGGCAAAGTAAACTTGGTAGATATTGAATATTCTTTCAGTATGTCTTTGAGATCTTACATTATAATTCTTGCATAACAAAAGGAATGCGTCTTTAACCTCATTTTACTATCCTGAGCCTAAATACTCATTGCCTTTACTTCAGCTAGTTGGTTATTAGAATATATTTGTACAGTCACATTTGTCACGGCCACTTCGTTTTCTGGGTTTTAGTACTTCTGCAGCCACTCTTGGTGGCTGCTAGGATCACTGTCAGCTGCAATGCATGTCAGCCACCTGATGCTCTCTCACTCTGTCCACTGTGCTCAGGGTGCTGGCATCATGAAGCCACCAATATCTTGTTTGCATATTCTGCTTATTTTTGCTTTTTGTATCTGTGTGAAAAATTTTAAAATGTAAGAGTAGAAAATAAGAATAGCAAAGAAAATTGTATGAAAATAGGCCACTAAATCCATGCTTTAGAATGAAATGCTGAACAGGTTTGATAGAGGTACATCAATGCTCAGAAATGCATCTAAGTGAATCTATAGTTCGTTCTTATTTTGAAGCTTTTAAGAAAATTGAAATGAGGATTTCACTGAAGAATAAAAAGGAATCAACATTCTTCTCTGCAAGTTGGGGGTCCCTCTGCTTTATAAGTCTGAACTCATTACATTTTCTTTTTCACGTGTTTTTGATTGACATGTTGATTTTCAAGATGCGACTCCGACATTCAATGGAAGTTGACTATACTTAAACTGAATTTCAGGAGAATATTCTTTAATTTAGTCGTATGTTATTTTTCATTCATTTTTTCTTTTTTTTCTCCCCCAGCAAATATTCATTGAGTGCCTACTATGTGCCCAGCACCATCCTGGTCTTGATGGAGTCTATGTTGCCAGTTAGGGTATTGTGGTAATTTGAGAATAAAAGAAAATCCACCATAAAAAGTTTATCATTTCACCAATGCTGAATTTCTTTCATTTTCCTTCTTTACCCTTAGAAACTTATTTTTTACGGAGACGCATCTCTTTTTGTGCTTTTCCTTTTTCAGTGGCAGTTCCATCTCTGGTCCTAATCCCACTTTCCTCCATCCCCTTTGGGACCCAGACCAAAGAAATCTTGGCATCCACCTAGAAAATTCTTGTCCCTACTACCCCACACATCCAGTGTCAGTGATTTCTGCCAGTGCTACTTCATAAATATGTCTCAAATCCATCCATCCCCTTCTTTCCATACTTGTTGCCATCGCTTTAGTCTCTCAGCTTCTTAATTGGTTTCCATTACTCTAAACCCAAACTCCTCTAATCCATCTTCTATTCATCTGTCCTCCTCCTCTGTGATTTCTTGTTCCCTACCCACAAAGTCTGAATTCCTTTTTGTGGAATAGAAGCTCTGATTCTCTGATCTTATGCACACTGTTCTTATGCCCACCTTACACTCTACACCCACAAATTCTTTTGTTTTCCAGATCTGTCATGCTATTATCCATCTTTCTTTCTACCAAAAATGTACTCACCAACATCAACCATCTGCCTTCTTTCATTAGCTGGCAGACATTTTATCCTTTGAGAATCAGCTCACGTATCCCATTCTCTTCCAACTTTTTCCTATGCTTACTCCCATCCATGCTTACAAAATGTGAGTTGATCGCTGACTCCTTTTAAAAAATTATTGTGCTTTAGGCATATTTTTATTATAGCACTTAACACATTGTTTCAAGATGACTCGAAAAAGAGCACAGGTCTTATTTTGAAAGTAATATACCCACCCCCAGTGAAAATATTAGAACAGAGAGTAACCTCCTTATCAGGAGAGAATGGTAACGTCTGTAATTACTAGTGATGTTTGGGAAGAAAGTACAAGAATAGGGGCCGGGCGCGGTGGCTCACGCCTGTAATCCTAGCTCTCTGGGAGGCCGAGGCGGGCGGACTGTTTGAGCTCAGGAGTTCGAAACCAGCCTGAGCAAGAGCGAGACCCCATCTCTACTAGAATTAGAAAGAAATTAATTGGACAACTAAAAATATATA
>NW_012149008.1:1102424-1104171 GCF_000956105.1 Propithecus coquereli
ATTGTTCCTCCCACTGGCAGCAACTTGAGGTTGCTTTTTTCCTTTCCTGAATGAAAGTTGTGCCCTTTTAAGAATATTTGGTCGTATTTTTAATCTTCAAATTAATGTTTTCTTATGAAAAGAGCAAAAAGTTTACAGGGTATGTGTTTATGTCAGTGTATTACTAGGATTTAAATTATAAATCCTAATTAGTATTACTTAAAACTAATGGAGTGGCTGTTTCAAGGTCTCTAAATATGGTAGTTATCCTTTGGAATGGGGAAGTGAATCACGTATTAAAATTTTACGCTAATAATCCTGGCTGATTTCTCATATAGTATTTAAGCCTAAACCAGGAGTAGTATTCTTATCATAAGATATAATCGATAACCTACCTGCTGATTATTCATTGTTTGGGGATTAACTCTAATCTGTAAAATAACTACAGTAGAAGAAATTCAAAGAGGAAGTAAGGCCAGGAGACATATTCTTATTTTCTAGGTTATTTTATCCTATAATAGAGAGAAACTGTTCATTTAAGCTTATAAATAAAGCTTTCTTAGTATGTATTGAGATTAGTCAGTTTTATTTTTGGAATGGGTATATATTGTGTGTCCCCAAAGAAAGAAAAAAGGGAGGGAGGGGTTCTTTATTGATTTAATTATTATGACCATGCAAGGTTCTTTGAATATGTCCAAAGTACTTTCCTTACGAGAAGCAAGAGAAATCGAAAGACGTCATACACTGCATTTCTCCCTGTTTCTGCCCAAAGAGGCCCTCAGTGTTCTGTAATAAAAAGTGACTTTCCCCTCACTCCCAGCATTTGATGTAGATGATTGACAGCATGTGTAGTGACTTCGTCTCATTAGGGTCTAGGCCAAGGAAGACATCATAGCTAAGATCAAAACTTAGAACTGAAGCAGAAACTTTTCGTTCAAGCCTGAATACATCTAGAGGAAAAGGATGAAATATGTTCAAAAAATTAAAAATCAAAACAAAATGAGAAAATAAATCAACACCTATAGTCTCTTTGGCACTACTGATTCTGTTTGTTTTGAATTGAACATTTTCAGGAAAACATCACGATTCATTAGTCTGAAAAATTATTGCATTATCATAAGAAAGGGATTGTTGACTCTAATGGAAATAGGCTTTGGATCACTTAGGGTATGAATATAAGTGCCTAGCCTCACAGCATTAAACCATGATTTGGAGATACAGAGTATTTGTTTATTGCATAGTATGATTTTAAAATTTACTTTAAGGACTTTTATGTGATATCAGAATTGCCTGCAAGGACCACACCTTGTAACTTAGAAACTCTGGTAGGCAGATGCTTCTTGGGAGATTGATTCTCATTATTAGCTTAAAGATAAACAGAAAAGAGGGTTGACTTCCTTGTCCAGGTAATTATTCATCTGTGATGTCGATGGTTTATAACTGCCTTTCTCCCTATGACAGCCACAGTAAATATTCTCCATGTAGGTGAAAAGACACCAGCCTAAGTACTTGTGATATAAGGATGTATTTTATTTTTGAAATTTACATGCAGAAAAATATGAATTGTGGTTACTCTCACATAGTCTAGAAGCACAATATTTTTGTAATGAAGATAAATGGGAAATGGGGGAGAGATTTTCTTTCCTTTGGATTACCCAAAAATAAATCGAAGGCTAAATACTAGTAAAATGCAAAATTTTTTGTTCTTAGGGAAATATAACTGTTTGATTTGTCTTTAACATAATATAGAGATTATGGTGCTTATTTA
>NW_012149008.1:1104221-1105278 GCF_000956105.1 Propithecus coquereli
TCATTTTGTCTTTTGTGTCTTCATGAAATTCATTTGGAATAATTCTGGTTGACTTTTGCTTTTTTTTCTTTAAAATATAATTTATTTAAAAGAAAGTTGATCTACACAGATTAAGGGTGTCTCAGGAGAGGAGCTCTTGAATATTTTTAGAATAGAACATTGTGATTTCCCTGTTAGCTTTGGGTCTTGGTATAAAGTGAAATGAAAACTTTCAAGAATACCCTGTGCTGCCTGAAGGAATGTCTCCTTCACAAACATTCTCTATAGACATTATCTTCTGAAGAGCACACATAATACTTCTCTTTATTTTGTGGCATTACATTGTTTCTCAAATGACTTCTGCTTTTGTAGGCCCTTCTTTTTTACCCGTGAGATATGACAAATATAATATTCTCAAATATTTTAGTCTTCGTGACAGTATTATGGATTGGCTTTAAACATATCTATCCCCCAGTGTATGACATATTCCTTATTCCTTATTTTATACTATGATGATATAGTGGGAGCCATGAAAGGAGAGGAGGAAACTTCTGACTTACCTGGACCATTCGTTAGTGTCATCTTTAAAGCTTAGTCTTTCATGAGGAAGAATGGACACGTCTATATATTTATTTGGAAAAATTTGCGTAAAGGATTAGCAGTTTCATGTAGAACCTTCATTAAATTTTTAATTCATTTACTTGTTCATTTAGCGTTTGTGCTTTTCTTAAAAGAATGCGAGACAGTTGGTTGAATGTTTGAGCAGCAGTTAAAACGGAAGTTTTGGGGAAACAATGCCAGAAACAATTTATAAAAGGAAAACAATGGACATATTTAATTTTTCTTACTCATTTCTCTCAATATACCTGTGCTTTTCCATTTAGTGCCTTTAATATCAGGAAGAGAGATGAAAGGAATGATTTTTGTCTATTGTGTATTGCACTGAAATTTGAGTAGACTTTTTTGATAGTAGTATCAGTCTCAGTATACTGCTTATAAAGGAAAAATCATTTTAAACTGTTACATTTATTTGGGCATTTTCTTGGGCTTATTATTTTAAAGTAATAATGCCCCTTCT
>NW_012149008.1:1105328-1107384 GCF_000956105.1 Propithecus coquereli
GTCCTCATACCAACCCTAAGAAATAGTTTGAAGGAGTCATATTATTATTCCTGTTTCATGGATGAGGCTTGGGCATTCAGTTTCCTGTTCAAAGTGACACAATATTGGAGTTAAGACTTAAAACCTATGGATCTGATTCTAAACCCCATGCTTTCTGCACCGTGCTGGATTTGCAGCCCAGGCATGAAGAGAGTCATTCCAAGGTACTCCACAAGATGATTCAGGGATCCAGGCCACCTCCATTTTGTGACTCTTCTCACAACTAGGCCCAAGGAGTCTATCCTTTCAGTAAGTTAACGAGAAAGACAGGATTATAGAACTCTCTTTTAAACATCATTTCTTTCATTTTCCTATATTCGTACTGTAGTCTATTTAACCATCCTGAACGATTTGGAGTTCCATAAACACAGCACTCTGACATCCCTGTATTCCTTTACACGTGTTTTCTTTCTCTCTAATTGATGCCCTTTTCACCTGGTGAATTTCTACTCATCCCTCAGCATCCTCTTTTCTGGGAAACCTTTTCACACCTCTCTTACACCTCCTCTTTTCTCAGGGGTTTCTTTCCTTTTCCTCTGTGCCCTTGTAGGACCTAGCATATAATTATTACCTCAGTATTTGCTCTCATATGCTTCTCCCTCATAAAGAAGGTACTAGTGACCGCTTTTTAATTGGCTTTGCATGCCTAGAACTTTGATGATGTTAAGTACACACTAGATCCACAACAAATATTGCGTGAGTGAATCAGTAATATGAATTTTGTCTAGAGAGTAACATCATGTAGTTCTCACTGTCAGAACCAAGATAATGAGAACAGACAGCTGGTTGTCAGGTACCCACACACACTTCACGGTTCAGGTTTGATGCTCCTTTGTGCCTTAGGGTCATTGCCCCCCAAAACAAATTTGCATCCAGTTTTCCTTCTTGGGGTTGCTTTTGATATCCAAATAGGCAGATTTGGATATCATGGTAAAGTTATTGAAAGAGGAATATTTCTTATTTAGGTCACTGTAAAAATGAGGATGAAGCAGAGAAAAAGTCATTTCTTTTGCTGTCTTTAGTGCTGTATGTTAACTGACAGGCTGCCTGTGTTTGATTAAAAATGATAGTCTGTAAACTTTTTAAGTTAGACCATTAATTTCCCATGACAGCACATGAAGCTTCTCCTCTTCTTCCCTCCCCAAAGCAAAACACACATATCAGAGGGACCTCCTCTGTGAGACATTTGTTTAAGGTTGCCTGTCAGAAAAGGTGCTACAACAAGTCAGTCAGGTTTGAAGTTTGCAAACATACTTCCACCTTACTGAACATCACAAAGGCTGTCAGAAATTTCATTTTCCTGTATTTTCTCTTCTCTGTAGAAGGAAAACCATTATAGATGTAAATGTTAGAGAAATTTTGTCATCAGCTTTGGAGCTTCTGAGGGAAGTTTTATTCATAGTTCGAATTGAGGAGAGGAAGGAAGCCTCTGCTGACACTTTGGAAATCTTTCTAGCATTTTGTGTGAGCTTCATACTTTACTGCTCTACTAGGTACTAGCTACTTTGTCTTCAAAATATTAGTTATATCTCTTGCTCTTTTTTTCTGCCTTCTCTGAAAAGGAAAGTGTTAGCTTTTCTAAATGGCCTTGATATTTCTAAAATTTCTGTTTATTTTTCCTTTTAGTTTCTTCTCGGTCTTTAGTATGCTTTCTACCAAACCCACTTTTGGGAATTATTATATATGTACTTACTTGGGAGTTGGATGAAATATGTGTATGTATGCTATGCATATTTCAGACATTATTTTATTTGATGGATGATGAATACTAAGAGAGAAACCAGTTGCTTTTCAAAATATAATTAGCTAAACCGGCCCCGGAGAAGTTTGCATTTGCTTGTGACAAAGCCAGTGGTATGCCCTCTGCAAAGAAGAGAAGGGGAAGATGGATGCATTTCTAATGCAATCAGGAAGCTCCTCTATAATTTAAATATATTAGCATATTCTAAGAAACCCTGGTATTTGAATGTCCTAAAGTCTTTCCCAAACAAACATGATTGAATTACTTGAGGGAACA
>NW_012149008.1:1121521-1122897 GCF_000956105.1 Propithecus coquereli
ATTTTTTGAAGACTATGCAAGACTTCTCTGTACTATTTTTGGACTATTTTGTGTTTGCACATAAATGCAGCAATACATTTATCTTTGAGAACTTTCAATTCTCGTTGGCAGATTGATAGGGTAAATACCTTCTCTAATCCTTTTTTCTCTGGGTCTTCAGCTCTGCAAACATCTCCTCATTCCTTGTAAACTCTCCAAAGCTCTGCAAATACCTTTCTCTGTGTAGCTCCATTTTCCTCCCTTTTGACAGATAAGAAGAAGTAAGCCCGAATTTATGAACCTTTTTCTGAGTTGTCACTCTGCAAACAACTTCCCTGTTTCTGAACTGCACAGCAGAATTTGAAGTGAACAAAGTGGAAATATGGAGAATGGCACACTCTCTGTCCTTAGCCGTTTGTCTTTATATAATATTTATGCGGTGTGAGAATGGGAGAAATGATGGGGAGTGCCTGGGGCAGCAGAGAACTCGGGGCTGGATGAATTCAAGTTCTGTCGACCAAGGTGACGGGACATGAGAAGGTCTAATTACAATTAAGGAACCTAGTAGGGAAAGATACGGATAGTCATGGGAAGAAGTGAGTTTTCCTCCTAGATTCATGTATTTTTCCCACCTTGGGGACTCACAAAATAGTATTTATAATATACGGAGTTTTTCCTGTATAAGAAATCGAGTGGTATACTGGGTGATCTCTGTCGTTATAGCACTGGTTCTATGCATGTGTGAATAAGGGTTTATAAAAATCAATCCTGCATGAAAGAATATACCATAGTAGGAATTTAAAGGAGGGCCTTAAATTCATTAGTATTCTGAGAGCTGTGAATGAGACTGTTTAGGCATGAAAGCAGAAATACAGTTGAGGTTCAGGTTTTAGAGTCAAATCAATCTAAATTCCATTCCCATTTTAGTCACTGAACTTCACTAAGCCTCAGTTTCTTCATCTGTAAAATGGGAATAACACCATTAGCTTTATGGGATTGTTAGAAGATGAGCTGTTGGAATGAAATTAATTAGAATTGTACTTGCAACACAGTAAGTTCTCTATAAATGATATTTGTACAAGCAGTTGTTATGGAAACTGAAAATGGATAGTTAAATGGATTAACATTTTTAGAGGGCCAGAGGGTCCTTAGCATTTAGGGGCTGTTGGTTGTGGATAGAGCAAACTTAAGGATGGGGAGAAATATCTGCTTTTTTCCTCTTGTCTCAGTACTGAGCCCAGCAATTCTCTTTCTTATAGTAAGGTACAGTCACGTGTTGCTTAATGTTCTGAGAAATGTGTTTGTTGTTAGGTCATTTCCTTGTGTGAACATCATGGAGTGTACTGACACAAACCTAAATGGTATAGCCTACTACACACCTAGGCTATATGGGATAG
>NW_012149008.1:1123392-1139140 GCF_000956105.1 Propithecus coquereli
TGCAGTGGCTCATGCCTGGAATCCGAGCACTTTGGGAGGCTGAGGCAGGAGGATCGCTTGAAGCCAGGAGTTTGAGACCAACCTGGGCAACATAGCAAGACTCCATCTCTAAAATAAATAAGAAAAATTAGCCCTGTGTGGTGGTCCATGCCTGTAGTACCAACTATTTGGGAAGCTGAGCTAAGAAGATCGCTTGGGCCAGGAGTTCGAGGTTACAGTGATCCACAGTTGTGCCGTTGCACTCCAGCCTGGGAGACAGAGTGAGACCCTGTCTCTAAAACAAAAACAAATTGAGACACAAACACACACATTAGCCTAGGCCTGCACAGGGTCAGGATCATCAATATCACTGTCTTCCACCTCCATATTTTGTCCCACTGGAAGGTCTTCAAGGTCCGTAACACACATGGAGTTACCATCACCTGTGATAACAATGCCTTCTTCTGGAATACCTCCTGTAGGACCTGCCTGAGGCTGTTTTACAGTTAATTTTTTTTTATGAGTAGGAATACACTCTAAAATAGTGATCAAAAGTATAGTATAGTAAGTGTATAAACCAGTAACATAGTCATTTCTAATCATTATCAAGCATTATGTACTGTACATCACTGCGTGTGCTAGAATTTTCTATGACTGGCAATGCGGCAGGTTTCTTTACACCAGCATCACCACACACGTGACTGTAATAGGGTATATTACTCCAACACAGTATTTGTAGTGTAGAAGGACTTGCAGAAAGATCACTTACATTTAAATTATTAAGGGCTGAGTTGGAAGCTTTAGTGGCAAAGACGTGATGGGAAGTGGTGTTCTTAACAATACGCAGAATATGCTACTTTTCTGCCTATGGAAAGAAATTAGCAAAACTAGATACTGGAAAAAATAGAAAGCGAATTTTACCTTGTAAACTTTCCAGAGTGTGTAACTGGAACAGTGAGAATTATCATTTTTGATTCTGAAAATACTAAGAAGGTAATAGTACCCCCTCACATGCAGAAAAAGCACTAGTCAAATGATAAGTGACCCTATTAATTAAAATACTACTACAAATGAAACAGCAGCAGATGACTGATGAAGTCACTCATTACAGGCACATATGCGTTAAATTAATTGTAAGCAAGGACTATAGTGAACCGTTATAGAATAAAAAGACAGGTGCCTGCCTGTTTTAAATTGTTTCCATCTTAAGCAGAAAAGATTTCCAGAAATGATAGAGCTTGCAGTTATCTGTAAAATATAAATGAGTCAGCTCTGACTCACTATATTATATATGATTTGTGTGAGTACGCTAACACCGATTAGAATATTGTGAAATGACAGAGTAGTATAGCTTTGTAGTGATTTCTTTAAAGTTTTACATACTGAATTTTACTTTTGATTGCTGGGTTTAGGAATTAAGTCATGATTTGGGGACTTGAAATGAGAAGAATTCAGAAGAGCATTTCAAATAACAAATGGCACTTAAGGGAACAAAAAGCTCATTCATCTAATTTAACGCATGCTGTGAAGATGTGCAGACAGCCAGGGAGAACATCAGAAGTGGCAGATATTATTTCTTGTCTTTTTGTTCTTAGTCTAGGAAGTTAAAATGGCATTTCTTCCAGGAACTGAGAAATGATAAAGAAGAAACAAAGTTACGCTAAGTGCATGGTGATAGTTGCTCATTGCTTCTGGCTTCATATTAATTTAATGATAATAAAATGAAGTCCAGCAAATGAGAGTCATAGGCATCAGTTTCTTTTCACTCATAATTAACATTCAGCCCAAGGAGACTGCCATTCACAGCTACTATTAGGAAGCTTTTAAAGTTTTGTTACTGAGCATAGAAAAATAAAATTTCGAGTATCAAAATTTTACCTCAGAGCATTTTTTTAGCATGGATGTTAAACACCATTGGAAGTTCTATATTAGTTAATCTATCCCAACTCCCTTGGTAGACAATTAAGTTTCAGTGATGCTTTATATTTTTATTTTTTATTTTTAAGAGACAGAATCTCACTGTATCACCCAGACTGGAGTACAGTGGCACAATCATAGCTCACTGCAGCCTCCAACTCCTGGTCTCAAGTGATCCTCCTGCCTCAGCCTCCCGAGTAAATAGCAATACAGGCACACATCACCATGCCAGGCTAATTTTTCTTATTTTTTTAGAGACAGGGTCTTGTTATGTTGCCCAGGGTGGTCTCAAACTCTTGGCCTCAAGTGATCCTTCTGCCTCAACCTCCGAAATTGCCGGGATTACAGGCATGAACCACCAGGTTCAGGGTGTGCTCTTTGAGTTTCTTCTCATCTAATCAAAATTGCACTACTATTTTAAAAATCAGTGTGGACCCTGCTTTAGTTGAGTATGGAATCAGCGTTGGGAGATAATTGAGTTGGTTACAGAGACAGTGTGGAAAAACTTGGAACCAAGAGATATGGGTTCTCTGTGCATCCTTTAATGGTCCGCATCGGTCTGGGCTTTCAAAAGAAAACAGGTCAATGGTTTTTACTCTTAGGCACTTTATACCTGTGCAGGGAGACCAATCCATGAAACAAATCTTACAGAATTGGCTCTGCTATAAACCTCTTGTGAGAACTTGGACTTTACCAGGGCTTAGTTTGCTTGTTTATTAATTCATTGGATTATTTATTGATTCATTCAGTGATCTTTTCCTGAGCACCTATCTTGTGGCCGGCCCTGTGCTAGCCAATAGGAATAAAACAGACCTGAGTCCTGCTCCCAGCCCTTGTGGTGCTCGCGGGCTAGTGGAGCACGTGAGCCATCGTGAAGAAAGCAGTGAGGTGCCACAGAGAGTGGGAGGGGAATCTAACTCAGCCTGTGAGGGTTGGGGATGTCCTCCTATAATAGGAGATGTCTAAACTGAAACCTCAGGGATGACTAATACTTAGGAATAGGGAAAGAACTTTCTGTCGGAAAGAACAGCACGTGCAAAGGCAGTGAAGAAAGAAAGATCAAGAGTGAGCGTGCAGATCATGCTGGTATAAACTTGTTTGGCCATTAGCTCTTGCTCTTTCTCACCTGTGATTCGAAATGATTGTAGGCCACATGGCCCCACTACCGGTATATTTCTAGGGCCTTTCAGAGTCCCAGCAGATTAAAAATTACTTATATTTTCCCTGTGCCTAGGTAAGGAGGTCCAGATCTCCTGTTGGTGTGACTGTCCCTACTGAATGTCCTCTGTGTAACCAGGCTGCTGTCTAGCTCGTGTTGTCCAGGTCCCAAAAGTACATGTTTGCCTCTAGCACTTGGGATGCTGTCTATTCACATCCTGTTCTAACCAAAATCTCGGGATCGACTATCTCTTTGGACTAACTCCGCAGTTGGGTCATCCGTGGAGGCTTCCTGAGGGAGGTAAGAGTCAAATGAGATCTTGAATAAAGGCTGGAGAAAGGAATATCATTCCAATGAGGAGTAATCTCAATGCATGGTACGTGGAGGGACTAGTTTATGTAGAGTGGTGTCCGCATGTTGACATTGTTGCCAGTGAAGTTGCATAGGAAAGAAATAACCTTTTGGTTTAATTTCAGAAACCAAACCAAAACAAAAACACTTCTCAACTTGGCCAGTCATTGATTTGGTGAGAATTCAGAGAAACTTTTTTTCTGGTTAAGATAAATGGGAGAAGGCCCATTTTCAGGGACAGTTTCTCCAGGACAGAAGTAGCTATGTTGTCCGCTCCTAGGAAAAACGCCCTCCAATCATTAGCCATCGACTCTCCATAATGAATAGGGACATAGGTCAATTTAGCTCCAGAATTCTTGGCCATGTGACATTGGACCGGTTGTTTAATATGAGTTTCTTCACCTTTGTGATGAGGGATTTAGTGGTAGTAGCACCACCACCACTTCACAGGGCTGCTGAAGATCACGTAAGTTTTCAATAAATGGTAACTATGGTGTCAGTTTCTGCCTGTGTTTGCTAACGATGAAGATACCCATTCGTTCACTTATTTATTCACTAAATAAATATATACTAAAGATGCTCTAAGGGCCTCTTCATCTAGTGTGGTCTCTAGGGGGTAATGACTGGTTTTGTATTGTTAATTGAATTTCTTCCCTTTTTTCCAAAGCAAATTATTGCTTATTTTGGTTCCATTTTATACTTTTACAGTGTTTGTCAAAGTGTGTCCTAAGAACCACCTGCATCAAAATCAACAAGGGAATTTATTAAAAATGTGGACTCCTCATTCTCATGTTGGACCTATCAAATCTGAGTCTCCGGGCAGGGTGTGGGGAACCAGCATTTTGAGTAAGCCGTCTCGGTGATTCCGACTCACACTGAAGTTTGCAACTTGCTAGAATCACATTGTCTCACTGGACTCGTATTTGGTGCTACAGTAAGGAAAGGCTAGCAGCCACTTTCCTCTTCTTTCTATTATATATATGAGTTCTTTTTTATAACTTTGAATCCTAAAAAAACCCTCTGTTCCTTACTTTAGATGGGGAAATTGAGCAATTTGCTTCTTAAGCAGCCTTCGTTTACTGGATTTTCCCAGAGATAAGTAAGATGTGACTGAACTCACTTCTTTTCTAGAGAAGTCATCTCTTGCTAGGCTCCATTTCTCTAAAATTCAAGAAGCAGAGGCTAACACCTGTCACAGGCCTTCAGTGTAACGTAGTCAATAATGCTCTTTCCCTTTCCCCACCGTAGGATTTGTTATTGCCCTTGGGCATTATGTTCAGGATTCACAACCTGCGTGTTAATAACAAGGTAAAAAAGGATTGGAACTTCGTGCGTGTTTTCATTAGTATTTTTTGCAGCCTTGAATTGACTGGCTTCCCTTCCCCCGAAGCACACCCGGTGAGACCCTGATTTGGTGTGGCTTAATCGATAAACTGCAGAGTGACTAATTTGTTTCCATTCATTTCTTTACTATTTTCCAAGCAAAGGTGAGTAGGGAAAACTACCGTCTGGGAGCTAGAGTGAAGGGAAATGTTGAAGCCTAGATAAACAGCTGTGGGCTTGCGTTTGCTGCAGTAATTTTTTAAAAAAGAATAAACAGGAGGAGAGAGAGGATGGTGGCAAAGATCCTACCCCTCTGAGAGACTACTTCAGCCACATTTTGTGGAAGACTTCTCGATAACAGGAGAGCAGCACTTTAATGACTTGTTTCTGTTTTGTGCTAACCTCTGTAAGCAATGGAAAAGCATGTATTCCCCACTGAATGCTTAGAGGACCTCTGCAAATTTTAAAAGCATCTGATCCGATCGGAAGAATATTAAACCTTTGAGTGAAATTTAGGGTTTTCCTTTTTTTTTTGTTGTTATTATTGTTCTCTTTTTTCCCTCTGATTACTTTATGGGGAGACGCAGTGCTAGTTTTGTTCTGTGTGTACACGTAGCTTCATTAAAGTTGAGTGCAGAATTTGATGAAAAGTGTTGGTGTGCGGAATGTGCTGCCATGGTCAGCATCCACACGCAGCCCGGGGGGAGAGGACTGCCGTTCATTCATCCAGTAAGCACTTGTGTGCCAACTACCTTCATGTCGTATCTTACTTCAGTCATTTCATTTTAAACAACAGCAATCTGAGAAAGAGGTAAAGTGATTTGCTCAAGGTCATAGGACACAGTGCCATGTTGTATATTTGAAATTTGAATTCACATTCGTCTGACTTAAAGTTTTGTTTGCTTGCCAGCATACCACTCAAGGCGGCCAGGGCATTTTTGAGGTGCACTTGAGATACCCGAAGTAACGGGAGTGTGGCATCCTCCCAGGGAGGGGTCAGAGGTGTAAGCCCACTTTACATGCGTGCTGCTCGTAAGTCTTTTGCTGCCTGCTAGCACATAGCTGTGTGTCTGCAGAGTGAGGCACTGGGAATTGTCACTTTAAGAGCTGCCTTCTGGAGGAAGGGAAACACAAAATCACAATTAGCCATATACATCTTATTGTGTTAGGTCATAGACCAATATAGGAGGGATTTTATGCTTTTTAGCAACTATCTTCAAAACCTGAGCTATAATGGTATTCTGCTACTGAAAATTCTGTAGCTACAAAGAATATGGAAAGCTCACAAAGAAAAGGTAAAATATATGTTTAACTGGCCCTATAGATATATTTTATTCACTGTTTATGGCTAGGGGCTATATATCAGTGGATTAAAAGAAATTTGATGGCAATGAGACTCTATATTTCAAAATAGATTATTGGCCAGTAGTCTATTTGACAACAAAGTATCCAGTTAAAAGTAATTAGCTACATATGCATCAGGAGTTGGGTGTGACAACATACTTTACAGTACTATATGGTATATATACTATTAATACATATAGTGTATATATTAATAGTACTATATAGTATTAATGCTATCTCTCTACACATATGTATATACTACATATAACTGTAAAGTATGTTGTCACACGAAACTCCTTAGTACTTAAAGGGTAGTTAGCAATTAAACTTGAAATTAAAAAGGCTGGAGCTAGGAGTTTATATTTGGGAGCCACAGTAATAGCCAACATTTTTTTTTGCATGTTTGATACGTGCTAATCTCCGTGTTGAGCCTTTTATGTGGATTAGCTCATTTAATCTTCACAAAACTCCATGAAGCAGGTAGTACTCAGATCCACATTTTACAGCTGAGGAAACTGGCACAGTAAAGATTTTTGTAATTTGCCCTGGGTCACACAACTAGTAATTGTTAGAAGTGAATTTCAAAGACAAACCTTTGTGATGTTTAAATCTCCTAATCCCTGTGGTGTTCTGCATAGAGGTGATTTTTAAACCTTGACTACAGTTGAAAGCTGGGCTCGATTTAATCTTAGAACATGCCTTTATTAGGGGAGTGAGAGAAGTGTTGAGACAGCAAATGATGAGTCAGCAAAGGACATCAAAAGAAAACCAGTTATGGGAAACCAAACCAGTTATGGGAAACCATGCAAGAGCATTTAGAGAAAAGAATTGCTAAAAACTGCAAAGAAATCAAGGAGAATGAAAGAGAAATTTTGGATATAGAGATTGTGTGTCTTTGGGGACTTTGACAAAAGCAGTTTCGAGTAGGGCATTAATCGTATTTCAATATGCCATTCATTTTGAAGCTTTCTATTAGTTTATTCGGTGATTATTCTTGGATTATCACTTAAGGCAAGTTGAAGAGCATTATTTAGTCTCAGATAATAATTCTGAACATGTTTTAGCAAATAAGAACCTTCGTGACACTCCCTTTACTTCTTTGTCCCATTCCAAATAAATAAATAAATAAATAAAGCTAGACATAGCGTCTGCTTTACTGAGAACAGCAGAATAATACCAGAGATTTTCCTCTGTGTTGCCCAGGAAGAATTTTGCTAAGAAGAAGTATATAGAAGATGGCAATAGGTGTTATGGTAAATGTATTAGTGGACTCTGTGGAGAGTGATAGTCTCTACGCTTTTTACTAAGGTACTCAAAACATTTTATAGACTTGCTTAGTTTTCATAAATAAAACATGTGCAAAGGATAAGGCTATTAATTTCCTTTTTTAAAAAAATTATTTTTTCAATGGAGAAATTGAAACAGAAAGGAATGATATGGAGCAAATATAACCCCCCGTTTTCCTTTTCTGTGCAATCTCTCCTAGTCTACACTCCTCCTGGTTGGTCAGAACAAGGTGGATATTACGCTCTAGTTTTCCTCTCACCTCACTGGCTCCTAACAGCGCCTCTCATCCGTCTGAGCTCTTAGCCTGTAGTACCCAGTGTTTAGTCATTGGCCGCCTTCTCTTTTTTAATCTACACTTCCCTAGTGATCTCATCCAATCTTGGGTTTCAAATACCAGCACAAACCGATGACTCCCAGATTTCTATCTTCAGCCTAGACCACTTTACTGAACTCCAGCCTTATATGTCTTTCAACTTACTTGACATTTCTACTTCTCTGTTATAGAGGAATCTCAAATTTAAAAATTCCGAAACTGAGATCCCAGTATTCAATATCCTGTGGTCAACAAGTGCTGTCCTCTAATCCTCCACATTTCAATAAATGGCATGCCATCCTTCCCGTTTCTCAGACCAAAAACCTAAAATCATCCCTTTTCACACACCTCAGGGGCAGTCTGTTAGCATGCCCTGTTCGCTTTTCAAAAAATACTCAGTGTAAATCTTTCCCCTTTTACTAAAGATTTCTGTGGAGAGGAACAAAATGTACTCGGCACCTAACCATTGCTCCCTGCCTGCGCGAGTACTATCCTGGCCTAAGCCACCTTCATCTCTTGCCTGGATTAGGCTCCTGAATTATCTCTTGCTTTACCTCTTGCTCCTGTCTCTTTTAATCATAATGATGCTGTTAAAACATAAGTCACATCATATAAACTTTTTAGCTCAAAATTCTTCCTTCCAATTCCTGCAGAGTGAAAGCCAGAATTCTTTACAGTGGTTTTCAAGGCCCTAATCTGCCCCTGCTGGTTGATGCTGAGTGCATGTTCTACAGCCCTCTCTGTAAATCACTCTCCTCCAACTGTACTGGTCTCCCAGCTATTCTGTGAACCTTCCAAACATTTGTATTGCCCTCCCTCCACCAGACATGCATGTGACTCCCGTACATTTTTAGGGCTTTTCTCAAATGTTTCCGTCCTGGCCATCCTCCCTCTGGTGTGCCCTGCTTTTCTCCCCATTACCCTTATTACCACCTTCATACTTCATCTTTTATCTGGCTTATTGTCAGTTTCCTCCCACTAGAATATAAATTCCTTAAGGGCAGGGATTATTGTATTATTTTGTTCACTGTTGTTTCCCTGCCACTTAAAATGGTGCCTGACATATAGTAGGCCCTTAATTAATGTTTGTCAAATTAATGAATAAGTGAATGAAGTTTCAGAGCCTAAAATACAGTTGTCAAGTCAGGGAATGCACGTGTTTGCTTGTCTGCTAATAAGATTTTTCTCCTGATCTCTGAGCTATAATCCCAAAATAAGTTTCTACCTCCAAATAAAGGTGCCTCTGGCTACTCAGATCTTATCTCTGTGAGCAAGCATTGCCTCTTAGAGCCAAACCAGAGAAGCATGTATTACCATCTCCAATTCTGGAGAGTCCTTTTGGCCCAAAATGACTTAAAGATGCTATCCTATAAAGGCAAACAAATCTGGAGACTTTCATAGTTTCCCTTAGCCTCTGCTGCATTAGCTGAAGATAAATCTTTGCAGAGTTCACTAAAGGGAACAGACAATTGCATTAAGCTGTGTAATGGTGAACACCAATGGCCTGTGACAAAATGGGTCTCTGTAGGCTAAACTGCCATGCAAGGTGGGGATTTTTCCCAGTTTTTGATAATGGTAATAAAAGAAAGAAAAAGAAACCATATCCAAAGATGTAAACAAATAGCCTACAGGCCAAGTTCAAGGTGATTTTCATAGTATTTGTTTTTCCTTTTGTCTTTTTTGAAAGTACAGGCATCTTGGCTGAAAAAAGTACATACACCATCATTCAATGGGGTGTGGGAGGAATGTGCTGTATTAAATAAAAATGTGGTGTGCCCTTTATTCCCATTAACAACTTGGTTCATCGTTTTCCTGTGGCATATGCATTGTCTTGCAAATTGTTACTTTGAGTTTTTCAGTTCCTTGTTATTTTTACTTATGACATTTAGTACCATTATCAAAGCGACCTATACTTACTTCATGCATTTTCTGTGCATTTTTTCCCATTCTTAATGTAACTGAGAAGTTCGTGTGTCCTCCTCCTCCCCATTTGAGTTTCACATGCTTAACTGGGTGGTCTTGGGTTGATCAGTTATCTTTTAGTATTGTACGAGATTGCTGTGAGGATAAAACACATATGTATGAATGTGCTTCATGGATTACTGGAAACCTTTAAGTTAACAATGCTAATGTAGATATTAGACCAGTGGATCGCTAAGTGTACTTTTAATTCTAGACCTGAATTATCATTGGACTTCTGAGAGTAATCTTTCTAGTAGAGTCTATAAATTTAGGTAATTGGCGTATGTATATATATGGGTGTGTGTGTATGTGTGTGTGTTTGTGTGAAACCTGAGGTTTCTAAGAGTTGACCATGAAATATTGAATAATCTGAAGTGGCCCAAGATCTTTTCATAATCTGTTCAGAATGCCACTTTGATTTACACATACTGTATTTTCAGTGTTTGCTTCTCAGATATTCAGACCACATTTTACAGCAGAATTATTTGACAACACATTTCCTTCCCGTCCTCTGAATCTCCCTGGATGATCTACAAAAATATAGCATCTGCATTCGTGACTAAATAAAGCCCTAGTATGACTCCTATCTATAAATCCAGTTTTATTACCTTCCTCCAAAGTAATTTCTGATAATCCATCCAGAACCCTTTTTGTCATTTTCAACCTGGATTCTTGGGTAAGAGGGCTGTCTCCAATTTTAGCCTAGGAACAAAGAGTTTACAAGGCCAATTTCAAGACATTGGTTTTGCTGCCTAATCTATTGAATTTATAAATTATAAGAATCCATTTACTTTTTAAAAACATTTTGGTCTTATTTTCGGTACTAATTTGTTTCCTTCAGCTTTTCCATACGCATGACTTTTACAGCATGGTGTAAAGTAGAGTGCTCTGCCATATTGATTTAATGGTATGTTTCAATAAATTTCCCCTGTTACAGTGCTTGCTCCATACCAGGCAGCTGAGGGCAAACAGGCGGATGTGCTGGTTAACTAATATAAAAGAGAAAAAATTCCATTTTCTCCATCTTTTAATGTCATAGCTGTCCTGCCAATGACCTGATACTGAGATGTATTAGGTTCCCCTGACATATGTTATAGGAAGTAGTGACCTGACCTTTTAAAAATTTTATTAACATTTATAAATTTGTTTTAGTGTATTATGTTGGAAGCAGTGATTTTTCTCCGGAATGGATTGGGGTGACTGGTGTACAGATTGATAGCCATGTCATATATTAAGCAGGTGGACATTTTGTAGGGTATACACATATACAGATGCTGTCTTCTCCCGCCCCCTCCTCCTCCTGACTTTAAGGCTTATGCTAGTGGTGATGGAAACATTTAAAATGTTTCTTTAAAGCATTTGACAAACAACTGGAACAACTATTGCCAGCCTTTTGGTAGCTGGTTAGGTTTTGATTATTGCTTGATAAAACATTTAGGTGTAGGTATTCATCCGTTTATTCATTCAACCTTTCCTCGGTGCTTAATGTATTCCAGATGCTATGCCGGTCACTAGGGATGTAAGAGTGATTGCCACAATCCCTGCTCTCGAGTAACTTATGGACTGATGGATTAGAAACCCATGGTGTACAATCAAGATCCTAATCAAAGGTTTTTTTCTCCCTCAACTCTGTGCTCCAAGTCCATACATGTTATTGGTGTATTTTCTTTCTCTTTCTTTCCCTCTTTCTTCCTCCTTCTCTTCCCTCCCTTTCTTCCTTCCTCTTTCATTTTTAACCATTCTCTCTTGGCACTTCCTAAGAAATAATTTACACACATATACTTTGTAGGCAAAAATATTTGTCACACATTAATAAGGGAAATATTTATTAATATAAATCATTGGAACATAGCTATATCCAATTTTATTGCCTTAGCAATTCTCATTTCTGCTCCATACGCTAAATAATGAAGAATTGTGCGGTTGTATGAAGAGGACACCTGTCCCATGACAGGAAACACGGGAGCCAGGAGAGCTGGCGTGCTGGCTTTCTAACCTGCTTACTGCAAGAGCAGTCATGAGCAGTGATGATGATTGACACTCCCATCCATCACCTGCCTTTTTCCAAATGCTTCTGAGACTTAAATTAAGCCTCTCAGCTCCTGAGTGAGTATAGATTGCTGTTTTGTTTTACAGTAAATATTTATTTATTTTCTAGACAGGGAAATTGAGGCATTGAAAACGTAAGCAGGTAGATAAATAAGTTACGGACACTGCTGGGAAACATCGGCTAATGTTTATTGAGCCCTTGCGGAGCATAATACTTTCATAAACCCTGTGCAGTATATTATGTTTCTGGCTTGTGGAAAATAGTCTGTGGAACTTTTTGGCTTGAATTTACTCTTTTGTCCTCATGGAAAGCCATTGTTTTGTTGTTGTATATTTCATGTTTACATTTGCATTTTCTTCATATATTTTACATTTCACCTTTGCTATACGAGACCTGATAATAAGAACATTAGCCATATTTCCAGGTTCAGACACTCAGTTTTTCAAAAAAAATGAGCACTATCGTATATCAAATACTGTGCTACAGGCCATGGCTAGAAAGGTGAATCAAGAAATGGTTCTTGTTTCCAAGAAATTATTCCAGAAGATCCTTTTTAGTGCTAAAAAAAAATGTAATATTCTTTTTCGTTTCCTTGTTTTTAAAACAACTTTCGTTATTGTAGAACTTTTAAGAGCCTTTAATCTACAAGGTGCATTGTGAATGTCTAGTGGCAAATAACATACACCACATTTTCTAAGCTTATGTGAATAAACACGTTATTCAGGAGTACATCTTGGGGCTGGTATTCTTCTGAACACACTTTAAAGAAGTGATGACATGGCCATTTTTCACCATGCACTTGCCAGACAGCACTAGAGATAATTATGGGCAGACAATCCAACTTTGCCAACACAGCTCTTGAGAATTTAATCTAGTTACTCTTTGAAGCTGTTTTTCCCCCAGAATTGAGTAGCAGCCTATGATTATGCTTCATCTATGTAAGTTATTTTTATGCGTGAGGGTAATTCTTAAAAGATCAGCAATCATCTAGTCTGTCCCATATATTCAACTTGAGAGAAATCTGAGGCTAGCGGAGAGGGGCTCTGTGGTGTGCCTGCGATAATAGAACTAGTTAGAAGCAGAGCCCGAACAGAATCTATCTTTTGACTCTTTCATTATACCACTCTATATGTCTCAGATGATGCCAGATTATGTTTTCTACTTCAAATATTTGGAACTCCAATGACAAGTGTATTTGGTACAAACTCTTACATAAATAGCTTTTGCAATCAAATAGACTAAAAATAACCTCTACATTCCAAAGCTCTTTGCTATTTTTCCCACAAAAATATCTGAATCAGTGTGCTGTTCCTTTTTTCTTTGTCGTTTTCTCATTTGTTACCTAGCCCATCTTAAGATTTAGGGTGTTTTTACCTTAATAGCCACATTATGTTTAAGGCTCTGGTGGGACCCCCTCTTCCATGTTCCACCGACACACAAAATCTGATCCACAACAGAAGCCTTGTGTAGGTTATGTTCAGAATGGTTTTTTACATCAAGGGAAATGTAATCAATATAGAGAGGGGAATAAAAACCATTAAATGTATGAATGGAAAATAAGTTATAAGAAGGCATTGTTTTTCTCATAAATGTGTTCCAGAAAAGTATGTAAGTCAAATAAAAACGTGTCCATAAATTGTAGAATTTTTGGTAGGCATATTTAGGTCATGTTCATGGTCATTTGCCAAATCGCCTGTTTTCTGAAGCTTTTCTATATCAGAATACTCCATACGATCACGACAATATAGTTTTATACTTGTAAATAGGTTATAGTCCATACATCTGGTTCATTTGTAACTCAGTTGTTTGGAACTCGGAATGCATTTTCTCACAGAAATAATCTTATGTTATCTATTTGGTGCAAACCTCTGCAAAACAGCTTTATCCATAATGCATCTCTAGTGTCTCACTGCAGCTTTCTTAAATTTAACTAAAATGTTAGGCACGTGGCCTGGGAATGGATTTAGAGTCTGATTGGAGATTCCAGGAGCACAGTTTCCTACTGAAACCTGGGCCAGGAGTCCGAAGCGCGTGCAATGTCAGTGCGTGATCGATAGAGAGGATGTTAGAGCCCACCTGGTCCAGCCTTGCTCGTTTTGAGAACGAGAACCTCACCCTCAGCACGCCCTAGTGAAGGTTCCTGAGGCCTGGGCAGAGGCTCCTCTCCAGACAGAGCCAGGTGGTGAGGGGCAGAGCCTCCAGGGGTCGCTGGTGTGAGGGGCAGGATGTGACGGGGCCAGATGGTCGTTCTGGGGTGAGGCACGGGAAGGGGAGGTAGTGACCGGCCTGTGGATGGGAGGGAGCGTGCGGGCCCTTCTCGTTAGGGGCGGCAGAGTTGTCCTCCCTTTCTTTTGCCTCTCGCTTTGTACCCTACTCCATCTACATCTTTTCCTAGTTCCTAAGGCATATTGGGCGAACTCCTCCTTATTTTGGCAAAAGGGCATTTCTCTTTCCCGTCCGCATTGCCACTACCGGCACTGCCGTCACAGCGAAGCAGGCCCCTCACTCTAGGCCACAACGGGAGTGACGGGGTGAGGAGCAGCATGGCGTTGTCTCTGGCGGCTGCAGTCTGCAGTAGTGCAGGGGTGCAGGGAAGAGCAACAGGATGCTTCTGGTGCTGGGTGTGGAGAGGCGCTTCTGTGGCCTCCCAGCTGGGGTGCGTAGGGGACGAGGCTGCCTGAATGCCCGGCTAGACCCACACAGCTGACTGCACGGCCGAGCTGGGGCCCCTGCGTGCACGTGGGGCGGAGGGTTGAGGAGACCTGTCGCCGGTTTTCTGATGAATCGGAATCTGTGGGTTAGGGACAAATCCTGGAAAGTTTAGAATGGAAAATGGGATTTTAGAAACCAGTTAAATAATATTCAAACACGACAGTGAATAAAGAAACCGTGTTCATTAAATGCCTGACTTTTAACACACAAGAAGGTATGTTCCTTTACCCCGAATCTTCTAAATATTTATATTTTTAAAAGAGAAATTTTCAGTAAAATGTATTTGCGTATGTTTTGGATAAGGGGGTGGTTGGAAAAAAAGGGAGGGTAGGTGGGCTGAACTATAAGATCAAATCCTTCGGAGTACTCTGGGAAGAAAGCCTTGACAGTCCCATTGGTTCACTTCAAGTTTCTTGAAGGACATCAGGAGAGAACATTCTCATCTCTGAGGAACACTTAAAAGAGCTCCAAAGAATGTTCTCTCTTATTATATTTTTATATCAAAACATTTTATTTTCACTGAGTTATTTTCTTTGCCTAATTCGGCATTGTAGCTATGTGTGTTGAGGGGCATAGGCAGCTTGTTTTCTTTTTATGATTGAAGTTTCTCATGAAATTTTGGTAGATTTTCTAGAGGTTAGTTATTTTAATTTTCAGTGGTACAAATTCATGGTTAGTTTTAATGATGAGCATTAAAATTATAAATAACTGGTGTGTGGGTATTTCTTTGTGAATTTATTCATTCGTTTGTTTGTTTGTTTGTTTGAGACAGGGTCTTACTCTGTTGCCCTGGCTGGAGTACAGTGGCAACAGAGTAATTCAAACTCCTGGGCTCAAGCGATCCTCTTGCCTCACCTTCCTGAATACCTGGGACTACAGGCATGTGTCACCATGCCCAGCTAATTTGTCCTATTTTTTTGTACCAATGGGGTCTCACTATATTGCCCAGACTGATCTCCAACCCCTGACCTCAAGCAATTTTCCCACCTCAGCGTCCCAAAGTGCTGGGATTACAGGCATGAGCCACCACTCCTGGCTGTGAATTTAAAGTGTCTGGTGCAAAGACTGGTGTCTACGTTGCTAAGGTGAATGCTACCCTCAGTAGCTGTATCAACTGGTTTCAAGTTGTAACGTCTTTGGGGTCTTGTATAGATTAAAATGCTAGCCTTGCAATTTTGTGACTTTGGGCAACTTCTTTAATTTTCTGAACTTGTTTTCTCACCTATACAATGGAGCTAAAACTACGTAGCTGGCAATGTTATTCTCAGTGTCAAATAAAATGATGTATGTGCAAGGTTCTGGCATTTGCTAGCTGCCCAACTAATGTCTGGTTTGTTTCAGTTTGATTCTG
>NW_012149008.1:1139827-1140378 GCF_000956105.1 Propithecus coquereli
TCCTTATTTTGGCAAAAGGGCATTTCTCTTTCCCGTCCGCATTGCCACTACCGGCACTGCCGTCACAGCGAAGCAGGCCCCTCACTCTAGGCCACAACGGGAGTGACGGGGTGAGGAGCAGCATGGCGTTGTCTCTGGCGGCTGCAGTCTGCGGTAGTGCAGGGGTGCAGGGAAGAGCAACAGGATGCTTCTGGTGCTGGGTGTGGAGAGGCGCTTCTGTGGCCTCCCAGCTGGGGTGCGTAGGGGACGAGGCCACCTGAATGCCCGGCTAGACCCACACAGCTGACTGCACCGCCAAGCTGGGGCCCCTGCGTGCACGTGGGGCGGAGGGTTGAGGAGACCTGTCGCCGGTTTTCTGATGAATCGGAATCTGTGGGTTAGGGACAAATCCTGGAAAGTTTAGAATGGAAAATGGGATTTTAGAAACCAATTAAATAATATTCAAACACGACAGTGAATAAAGAAACGTGTTCATTAAATGCCTGACTTTTAACACACAAGAAGGTATGTTCCTTTACCCCGAATCTTCTAAATATTTATATTTTTAAAAG
>NW_012149008.1:1141393-1197263 GCF_000956105.1 Propithecus coquereli
TGTTATTCTCAGTGTCAAATAAAATGATGTATGTGCAAGGTTCTGGCATTTGCTAGCTGCCCAACTAATGTCTGGTTTGTTTCAGTTTGATTCTGTCTGTGCTGTGTGCTCTTGGCCTGTTGCTAACAAGCAGGCAACGGCAACAGCGCAGTCTGGCTGGAGGGTGTTTGTTGAGCTGCAGAACAATGAAGGACAGCCTGCAAGACTCCTTTGCCTCTGTGTCAGAGACATGAGCCTCCAGATTTTCTTTCCTCAATTCCCTATGTCTCTTCTTTCTCACTGTGTAGCATGTTATTACTAGGAAACTCTAGTACCTGTATCTCTATATTTGTACCTATATCTCTATATTTGCAGACAGCATTTGCCTGATTGAGGTAATCCCAACTGGTGGACTGAGTTGACGGATCTAAAGCACATTCTCATGCACTCCTCTGTTAGGGCATTTGTCCCAGTAATACCATTTATATTTAGCAATATTTGTTTAGCTCCTGTTATGTACCAAGCAATGAAAAAACAAAGTCCCTTCTCTCATGGAGTGTGCATTCTAATGGGAGAGGCAGACAATAAAATGTCAAATGCCTCAGGTTCGTTAAGTACTATTAAGAAAAATAAAGCAATTTGAGGTGGCAAGGGGTGGGGTGGGGGTGGTGACAGGATGCTCTTTGAGATAGGGTGCTCAGGCCATGTGTTCAAGCAAAGACTCGAATGAAACAGTGGAACAAACCCTGAGATATCTGGGAGAAAAGCATCCCAGGCAAAGGTCAAAAGCCCTGATACCTGTATGCCTGAAGTCAAGTGAGCAAGGAAGGGAGTTGTGTCCAAGATGACATCAGAGAGATGCTAGGAGCAAGATTATTTAAGGTCTTATAGATGGTAGTAAGGACTTTGGGTTTTATCCTGAGTGAGGTGGGAACCTATTGGAGAGGTTTTGGGGTTTTTTTGTTTGTTTGTTTTTGAGACAGGGTCTTGATCTGATGCCCAGGCTGGAGTGTAGTGGCATGATCATAGGTGTACTACAGTCTCAAACGCCTAGGCTCAAGCGATCTTCCTTCTTCAGTCTCCCAAAATGCTGGGATTACAGGCATGAGCCACCACGCCTGGCTATTGGAGAGTTTTGACTAGAGGATGTTATAATCTGATTTCACTTTTTAAAAGGATTCCTTTGGCTGCCATATGAAAAATATGCTGCAGTGGAACAAAAAATATAATAGTAGCAGAGAGTAGAAAGCAATTATGATACTTAATGCTAAGAGACGGTAACAGCGTGAGAAGTGGTTACATTCTGCATGTGTCGTGAAGATTTGCCAATGGGTTGAATATGAATGTAAGAAAAAAAGAGAAGTCAAGCATATCTCAAGGTTTTTCAGCCAAGCAAGAAGAAGAATGGAAGTGTTATTTCAAGAGACTGTAAGAAGAACTTGGTTGGGTAGTAAGATCATAAGTTTTAGACATGCTAAATTTGAGATACCTATTAGATAGCCAAGTATATATGTTGTGTAGTTAGTTGAATACAAGACTCTGAAGTTGGTAAGTGAGAACTAGACTAGCACTGTCTAACAGACCTTTCTGCCATGATAGGAATGTTTTATATCTTCCCTGTTCAATATACTAGCCACTAACCATGTGTGGCTATTGAGTACTTAAAGTATGGTTAGTGCAACTAAGGAACTGATTTCATACTTCATTTTAATTAATTTAAATTAAAATTTTAATAGTCACAAGTGATTAGTGGTTACTGTATTGCTCGGCATGGAAGACTGTAGATGTCAATTTGAAAGTGACCGATATTCCAGTGTTTTATAAGGTCACGAGACGGGATAAATCCACTTGGGAGGAAGCCTGGGTAAAGAAGAAAAGACGTCTGAGGACTGAAACAGCCAAGGTAGAGCTTAGGAAGATGCGGAGCTACCAGCAAAGGGTCTTCAAAAAGGAGTAGGTGGTGAGGAAGGAAAAGGCCAAAAGAAAGTGGTTCCCGAGAAACAAAGTGAAGAGAGTGTTTTAAGGGCAGTGATCAACCGTGTAAATGCTGCTGAACTATCACCATCGCTATCTAGTGAGTCACTTAAGGATTTATCTCTTTATAACCTGCACTTATCCCAGGTCTTAGCAAATAATTATTGCCTTACAATCATTTTTAAACTGAAGAATGTTGAACAAATGAATGACTTACTCAATTAACCTTTAAGACTTACTTTGGGGGAATATGCTTACTTAGGTTGATGCACTGGCATCTTAGAACTTCTACCTGCTGGAAATCCCACATTCTGTTTGTCACCTCTTACGCATCCGTCCTCACCACCATCACCCCAGGACTTACTTTAGAGGAGCTGGTGTGGAGGCAGCATCAGCACCTCTTATCTCAGCAGCTGAGATTAAAGAAGCAAACATCTGCCTACAGCCCTGGACTTTCCCTTTCCCCCTTTGCTTTTCTGGTGTTGGTTCCTTAAAGGAGTACTTAAAAGGAGTTAGCTCCTCAATAGGGAAGCTGGAAGCCGTCTGTACATGTGGCCTGTGTCAACTTTCAGGGTCAAATGAAGTTATTGTATATGGCTAAAAAGTAGATTTTACCCCAAATCCTTGATACCTAGGTCTGATTTTTTTTTTCCTTTGTTTTACTCATCTTCCCTTTTAATTCTTCTTTTGGACTGTTGAGAGTTAACTTTGTTTCTCCTCCCTTTCTCTTCTATGTGTTTTTCCTTTGTTCTTTTCTGCCTTTATTCCTAAGTTTCAAAAAGTTCCACTCATTGTTCTGATTCAGATTTTTGCGTGCTATGTCCTGATTCGGATTCTTATTTGATGTAACCACACGCATCTTGCTTTGTCTTGCAGTACTCTTAGATGCCTTCATTTGGAATTTCTCCTGTGTGTCCCACCTCCGACTATATGACCACATTCTGTGCACCTGGCTCTGCCTTAGCCTTGGTTCTGTATTTAATATATTGTTTCCTGTGATCTCTGAGCTGTTACATTAGCTTTGAAAGAAATCTCAAAAAAAGGAGACAACAGGCATGCCTTTTTTCTTGCCATCTTTTATATGTAGATTGTAGATCCTATGGGAATTCTGTTAAGTATGTTTTAAAATAGTTACTATGGCACTTTGTTAATGCTCGTATTTCTTATTCTTTATATTTGTATTGTACCAGCTCATGATACTAAACAAATAGTATAATTGATGCAGACATTCATTGTCATTCCTGTTGTTAAAAGTACTCACGGTCCTACGGGTAGTGTTGGTACAGCACTGGATAAGGAAGAGCAGATGCCTGGCCCTTAAGGCCCACTGTGACTTTTCTGTAGCAAAGTCCAAGGGAGGCAAAGAATTGGTGTCACTCTCAAACTCTCCAGAGTTTAAATCTGCCAAGGAAAACATGCAGAGCTGTAGCTTGCCTGGAATGATTAAAAGTCACATGAGAAATGGGGAAAGAAAATCCCAAAGGATTGATGGCCAGAAAGTCTTTTATAGTCAACAGCTATACCCAAAGCAGTTGCTTGAAACCCTAGAAAACACAGATGGAAATGAGAGTGGATTATATATAATACAAAAGACAAATGCACTCACATTCCCTGCCCAATGGGCTTTTAATGTAAGACAAGCCGATTAAGATGGTGCACAGTAATTAGGCACATCTTAGGAGGGATCAGGGTTGCTAGATTTTTCATGCATCCATGTACTTAGTGTATTTTAAATTCTCCTATGAGGATAATTATGTTATTTTTAAGGTATGAATTTTTGCAATCCAGTTACATGAGAATGACAGATGACTCAATGAGTTCTGTGTGTTTAACCTCATGATTCACTTATAGGCCATTTATGTGCCTGGACTCGACTGTTTGCTTTCTTATGTTTCTGTGTGTCACCCCAGCTGCTTCCCTTTATTGCTACCATATTACAATGAATGTTTTCTGCATTTTTATGAAGAGCCTATTAGCAGCATAGGCTTGATTTAAAGAACTTCTTCAGTTTATGAATACAGTTCATCTCTGTGAATGAATTTAGCACTTTAATGCTATTTATTTACTCTGCACCATAAAATGTAATATAATAAATAATGGGTCCCTTGGGCCTATGGTAAAACTCACTGATCATCCTCTCAGCAGGAAGGTGAACACAACTTGAGTGGAGAAATAATGATCAAAATTCACCACGCTCACTGGGATGCCATTTATATACCTGAATTTAATAAAGGCGGAATTACAATGCTTAATATTGTGCTTACTACGCGCATCTGAATGTAATGAGACTCAGAGAGGGAAAAGACTCAGTCATATTAGCAACATCTTAGAAGGTTATATCAACTCCAAATTGGCAATTCAAATAAGAAAGTGTTCTTAAAAGTATATAACACTTAATTGCTTATGCTAAGTAAATGTTAGATTAGTATTTTCCGTTTTCTTCACCCATGGAAAACTCTTGGCTTTTGTTGGGGGTGTTTAGCTTGGGGAGGGCATTCCTTCAAAATCCCTTCATTATCAATTCCGTTTGGAGTTTTTTCAAGACAACCCTGTCAGCTATCTATAAATGAGATCTCCACAAGCCAGTACCTCTTTGTGGTCATTGGTCAATGGGGCCATTCTCTTTCATGGTCTAAGTCCAAAAAGAGTTAATTTATGTGTGTTCAAAACTGTTTATAGGTGAATGTATTCCTGATTATATTCCAAGGTTATTCAGATTATTTTTGTATTATCTTTGTTTTTATTTGATATTATTTGCTTCATTAGGTATTTGTTCCTTTGAATAAATGGTCACAAATGTAAATGCCTGTAGTACCCTGACTCATAACCTAAAACCTAAATGAGTGGCATAAGCATGAAGAGGGACTCATGTTCCATCTGTCTAAAGGGCCCCTTCCCGTCTCATATAACTAATTGTTGTCATCCAGAACGTAGTCCCAGTGTACCAGATCTTCTAAATTTAAAAAACAAAAAAAAATGGTGGATATCTTTAATTTTCATGTGAAATCCTGATCTATTTAATTATCAACTAATTTTTTAAAAATTAAATATGTGGTCTTGTATCAGATGTGCCAGCACTCTAGTTTTGGTTTGTAGGTAGCCAGTTTGATAATTCTGCTTTCAGTTATAAGTTCATGAAAATGTTAATGCAATCTAGGTTCCTATTGAACTGTTAGTTTAAGGTGTCTAGTACTACTGTGGTCTTTTGACATCTTTAGGAGAAGAGTGCTGAATAAAATTAGGCGTTACAAAGTAGAGGTGCCTATACGTGTATCTATGCACACATACATATACACACATATATACATATTAATATATGTATGCATGCAAAATATTCAGTGTTTCCTTTATATAGCACTTTTATTTTTCAGTTTTTAAAACTCAGTGTGCTTAAATTTTATTTGAATGTATACTCATGGAAAGATACAGATGGTGGAGGGGAATGGTGAGATTTACCTTTCTGGGCATAGAGTCATAGACAAGTGATTTGGTTACTGTGCTTTGCTACTAGCAGATGATAAGCAGAGTTACCACCTAATACATCTATGAAAGGATTTTCTCATTTTATTCAAAGACATTTACTAAAAATGTAATTTTATTGTTTACTTACGGTATTCAGGAGAATTTACATTGATTGTTCTCTACAACCTAATGTTTCTCTGGATAAAATGTATTTAGTATTAACTAAAGAGTATGGTATATATGCATTTCACAGTATATCAATCTATGAAGACTTTTTATATTTGTAGTTCTATTTAAGGACATATTGAATCACCTTAGACAACTCTAGACACCAGGCAGTGTATTATGGAAACAGTATAGGCCATAGTTCCATTTCAGGGAAGAGTTGACTTTATTCTGGAAGATTCTGAGGTCTGATTTACTAGTTGTCTACTTCTAGTGTGGACAAATCATTCTACTTTGTGGACTATTCGATTTAGAGCAGACTGCATTCCTGATGGCTCTGCCAAGATGAATTAGCCCCAGACTGCATTTCCAGATAACAGCCTAGGAGTAGGCAACAGTATAAAGTATCCCTCTGAAGAGAGGCTTCAGAAGGCACAATTTTGATTTGGGTAGTTGGGAGTTCAGTCTTTGTTCCTTTGGTGGACAGTTTCAATTATCAAGTTGAGGCGCAGTCTGCCTTTTTGTAATTTTTACTATTAATTTCTTCTACCTCTACATTCCCATTGCACTTTTTGGTTCTCTTCTCTGGCAGTTATTAATTTCTGCCTTGTGTATTATTTATGTTTGTCGCATGAATAAAGGATGTCTCATCTGTATTTGGCAAGCTTGCCTATTCTGTGAGCCTACAGCTTTGAAGAGGAACGTGAATAAGCAGGATCAGTTCATGCAACTCAATCAAGCAGGCAGTCACAAAATTAGCAGGGTGAGAGTTGCAGTCATTCATTCATTCAGAAAAATATTAATTGAGTGCTCATTATCTACCAGGCAATGTTCCAGATACTAGATGGTACTTATATTCTATATGTTATTTTCATTTCTAGACAGTATACTCTGTATGACAGTGGAGGAGAGGGTACTCTCCTTTCTGTGATTTGTTAATTTCCCATAAGGCACTTTATTAACTAACACCCTCTTCTTTTTATCCCACCAAGGCAGTCTGTCTTTTTTCTCTTTAATTAAATAAATAAATGAATTAACAGGCTATCTTTGTGGTATACAGATATTCCTATTTTTCTGATCATTTTCATTAGTAAAAAGACTGTGATTAAGACCTCTTATTTTCCGTAGGAGGTTCTTATGTATATTATAGAAAACTTTTCAAAAAATGTATATAAAATTATTATTTGGGGGGTATGCAGTAGACTGTGTGTGTGTGAGAGAGAGAGAATGAGAACAAAGTGATGAATCTCCAAGGCTTTGGCATTTTTTTTCCTCCTTTATTCTGAGTCATTCTTATTTATACTGATAATATCTGTCTTATCCTTATGAGATATTGTGTTTTATTTGAGCTCCTATTATATATATATGAAATGAAGCGTATTGGTTTGGTAATTCTTAGTATCTCTTTTGTCTCTCATTTTTAAGTCTTAGAAAAAAAGAACAGTTTCTTGTTAATGTCTTTGTTACAGTGAAGATATATTGCTGTTTCTGGGAACAAATGACAAATCCCATGTCTTTGCCATTCCACAAGGCTTCTACCAGATCCGCGGGTCAAAGTGCCTTATCCAGGTGATTTACTGTGCTTGATTTGTTCCATGATTTCATCTTTAGACACCTCCATCTCTGTCAAGGCCATGCTGATCTCACCACAAGGGATGTGTAGTAGAATTTCTCAAATGTCAAATATATTGCATACATTTCTTTAAAAATATTGTCATCTAAGTTATCAACCATAAAAATAAAATTCCAGAACTTCCATTTGGAATTACAGGCTTGAGTTTTAAAGTTTGTTTTGCTCTGGTTTTTTACTTTGGCTTTTGCTTTCTTCACATATTCCAACTTCCTTCATTCTTTAATTTAGCAAATAGTTCTTAAACGCTTGCTATAAACGAAAAGCTATGCTAAGTACCTTAATAGTTACAAAGGTAAGTAAAAGCTCATTTCTTCTTTCTCCCACCCAAATAAGCAATAAATCTGAAATTCTTCCCTTTCTGCTAGATAGCATCAGAAGGGGATTTTTTTTTCTTATTGGCTGTAATTGAAGGATTATGTATATTTTAAGTATTTTTCATTGGCAGATTGATACATTTGAAAGCACCATGTCACTTAGTGAATTAGGATGTTTATAGAATGCCCTATGTGTTCAACAATGTACTGTGGTCAAAAAGCATCATTATAATTGTACTCTTAAACTTTCTTTGACTGTTTCTAATGTCTGTATTTCCTCTTATATTTGTTACAGTTAGTAATAACCTTAAAAAAAGGTGAACTTTATAATATGAATGATATGTCTCAGTAAAGCTGCTATATAAAAAAGAGAATTACCTAAAGGATCTTACCTAAATTATATCGTGTGTTATAAACTCATAAAGCCTTCTTTGGTTAGATTTAATCCCACATAAAACAAATTTGTTGGACCATTTTGCGGCACTATAGATTGACTGCTTTTATTCCACATGCTAAATTCTAAAACATGGGGAAATCTTAGTTAACTAATTGAAACACTCATTTGGATAAGAACTTAAGCAAGGTTCAGTAATTCTCAATTTCCCACTTTGCTTGCAAAACACAACGTAAGTATGGAATTACACTCCTCACAGCTTATTGCACTGTGTGTTCACTCACAGGGAAATAATTTAAGGCAGTTTACTCCCAACTGTTTCTCTCATGCTGACCCTTTTCTTACAGTAACTCATTTCTCAAGGTTATGTTTGTTTTGAAATTATTTTATTTTCTTGGAGGTCATAAATTTAAGAACACACTGTTGGTCTCATTCTCCTTTTGTCTTTTCCCCTTTGAAATTTCCACATTGTGTCTCCAAACCAGCTCTTGTTGGCTCCTACCTTCTTAATGCCTTTTGCTTCTGCCTGGTTGATCTCGTACTTCTTTCACTTCAATATTTTATTCAATTTTTCTATTTTTATGTGTTCAAACCAATGTCTTGATTTCTGTTTTGTTAAAATACTGAAGGCCCATCACATGTTAATAACTTAGACCCTTGTGGTAGAGAGCTTTCCTCAGTGCTCCCAACCGTGGAAAAGCAGGACATGTTTTCATCTGCTATCCCTATGAGTCTGGTGCTTCTCTCCCATGAGGTGTTCTTTTGGGAATGAAGCATCGAGCTAAAAGTGAATGTGCCATTTTGAAAAATTTAGGAAATTTTAATTTTAGAGTTTTAGAAAGCCTTTTTTCCCCTTTTGCTGCCTTTGTCCCAAATTATGCTTTTTAAACTTATTTTTTCCCAAAACATTTTTATTAATAATGGTGTTCTTCGGTTCTCCCTCTCATAACCGATTGTGATCAATTCTCTCCCTAGCCCCCATGCTGTTAGTGCTCTGGAGAACTCTGAGATTTCTTCTCATTGTGGGTCTACTGTAGAACTGCTGAGAGCGGAGCCCTTGGCCTGATGTTCCAGGAGCTCCTACTCCTGCCCTATCTGTCTGTCTGTCTGCCATCCATCTTTCTATCCATCCATCCGTTATCTGTCTGTCTATGTATCTATCGATCTGTGAATGATAGCTGCTCTGTCATGCCCCAGAGCTGGCCTTGGGAAGTAGTTTTAGCTTCACCTGAATCCCACCTTCTCCTTATAGAGTGGCATAGACATATTAACTATAACACTTTATAAACAGTTGACATTGCCAGTGATTATTTGAGGCAAGCCTTTGTTCTAGATTTTGCATTTTGTAACTGCACAATATTCTTTAGAAGGGTAAAGCTAAAAGATTGCTCAAAAATGGCCATAGACGATAGCATATGCAGTATAACATTAATCTGCTAATCTGCATATGATTTAATTATGGGAGTAAGTAGAAATGAGAGTTTAGACTGGTTAACAAATCATACTGTCTCAATGTTAAACAGTGTTTTTTTCTTTTAATTGTTGCTGTTGTTTTTTAAATTAGGTGAATGTCCTTTGTGCTTTTTATGGATTTTATTTAAGGAATTTGTATATATTCTCTCTTCAAAGGAGTGACCTCTATTCTTCATCATAATCCCTGTAAATTAGAGGATAAAAATCTTCATTTTATGTCTGGAAAAAAAATAAATGTTTCTGCTTTATTCTGAGACAAGAGAATGATTGATGACTTTGATATCAAATTCTGAAATGAAGTAAATTTTATCTCAATTTGAGAGAAAATAGTGATAATACAGGTCCTCTCTGCCAACCAATTCAGGCATATGGGCCTTTTGTTTTTTGATCTTTTTTGATTCACCCCAATCCTTGATTGCAAAATCTCACATTTTCTCCTAAAGTCGATTTAACAATATGGTTAACATTTAAAAATACCTAAAATAAAGAATATAGCACATTCTACTGAAATAGGTGACCAGCAGTTTATACATGTTTGGTCTAATGCATTCCTCACCTTACATAAATCTCCAGAAAAGCTATAGGAAGGAAACACATTCCCCTGACACAACAGGGTGTAAAATGGATATAAACCAATTACGTTTTGCAGTTCTTGGAGCAGTCTCAGGAATACTGACCCTTCTGACTTCATTTTCAAGCAAGAACTCTCCACCCCCATCTTGCAAGGAAAAATAATTGAGCTGAATTCCTAGCAAGAAGCAAATCAAGAATAATTTTGCTAGGACCTATGAAGCAAATCACCTTTCAAACATGCCAAAGGTAGTTATTTAAATACATTTAAGCCCCTAATCACAGAGGTCTTTGATGAACTTTTCCCACTTTAAATACATCAAACAAAGCAAAGAGTAGAGAAAGCCATTAGAAAATCATTATAATAAACACCAACATTGATCTACTTCCCTCTCCTTTGGAACCTCCCCCTTTCCTTGTTTTAAGCCATTTAGGTGGGTTTTATAAAGCAAAGTAATCAAACTCTCACAGGCCATTAAAAAAATAAATTTAAGTGATTTTAAAAAAAAACAAACAAAACATTTTCTTTCTTTAAGATTTCAAGGAAACTGGTCAGTACCTCCAGTGCTCAGTTTTTGGCTGTGACTTTCAAGTTGAACCTTTTTGATGGTAAATAGCCTCCTGCTTATGCCTGTGTGTTTTGGCTTAAAAAAAAAATCAATCTCTGAGAAAATGGGCTTCCATCTTCCTTTCAGCCCCATCTCCTTTGATGATTGATGTTAATTCAGTAAGCTGCTGACCCAAGAAAAAAGAATTGTTTGTGCTGTTGTTTTGAATAAATAAACTTACAAAGAATCAATGGCTGTAGCTTAGAGAAATTAGGTGGTGTAGAGCCTGAAGTCTCTTTCTGTCGTGTTTCTCATGTAAATAAAGCAGGTAAAGGGCATTTCAGCACCAGATATCTTTTTGAATGATGGAAGCTTGCTTCAAGGGGAGATTTTTTTTTTTAATTTAAAAATAAATGTTCTCTCTGTATCTATAGTCAGTAAGCTCTATATTTATGACAAAATAGGACACCTTCTACTTATTCTCATAATAATTCCAAACTGGCAGTGGCAAAGCGAGTTCCTCATTCACTGGGCCCAGCTTGCATTCGGAATTGTTAGTATGTGGGCCTCAGTCTTACTGTAGTTTACAGAAACATTTCTGAAGGACATTAGGACACTATATATAGTTTTAAAATTGAAAGTCAGTGTGATCTGCCAGACCAACATTGTTAACTCAGGTGGGTTTTCTACGTTGCAGCTGACTGTTTATTGACTGGTAGCACATTAGTAATTTTGCTTTTCTGTATCACAATTTCCTTTACCTAAGCCATACCACCACATGTTACGATCGTGGAGGGAAGGTGACATCACCTGTAATGACTGCTCTTCAGGCAAAAATGTGATTAAGTGGGTTCCTGGCCATGAGACTTATCGTTAGTGTTATAGGCAGTCTAAGATAATTGAAAATACACAGGCAGCCTTGTGTTTTATTACCATTTATTTTGGTACCACTTATTCAGCAATGCCAACTAAAGACTATGTTTTACCTCTCATTTCACTTAATCCACAGCAGCCAAATCAGCATGCGTTTATGTTACGTATGTATGCAGAGTCAGAATTTCACATTTGCCATGTTTATTACAGTTTTTATAATTTGTGAACAACTTAAACATCAAGAAATAGTGGAAAGACCAGGTAAATGATGGTATTTTCAGATAGTGTACTATTATATAGCCGTTAAGGTAAAGCAATTTCCTTTTCTGTAAAATGGGGATAATGCTTATAGAAAAATTGTGTAGGGCTGATGTGAAGATGAAGTAAGTTCATGTATGTGAAGCCCTTAGAACAGGGACTGACAGGTAAATATTATATAACCATTTGCTATTATTGTCATTACTGGCATATTATGTTCAGAGGAGCTTTTATTAGCTAAGAGTATGTATGTTTCAAGTAAAAATGAGATTATAGATACAATATGATGTCAGCTATGTAAAATATTGCTAGGAGATAATATAACAAATAATGAACATTGTTATCTCTGGTTATTATTTTCTCCTTTCTGCTTTTCTATATGTTTCATCTTTTTATCCACTGAGCATGTGTTGTGATTTTTAAATGTCAGTAGCTCTTATATAGTATTCAAAAATGCATCTTGTTGGTGCAGTGGCTCATGCCTTAATGGGAGCACTCTGGGAGGCTGAGGCGGGAGGACTGCTTGACCTCAGGAATTTGAGACCAGCCTGAGCAACAATGAGATCTCGTCTCTACCAAAAATAGAAAAATTAGCCGGGCATTGTGGTGCGTGACTGTTGTCCAAACTACTCCGGAGCCTGAGGTAGGAGGATCACTTGAGCCCAGGAGTTTGAGGTTGCAGTGAGCTAGGATGACACCACTGCACTCTACCAGGGGTGACAGAGCGAGACCCTGTCTCAAAAAATAAATAAATAAAAATTGCATCTTGTCCAAAAGAAGTGATCTGATACATCTAAGTAAGCTCAGGCAAATTCAGATATAAATAAAAAGAGTCAATAGCCATCAATTTAGGCAAATGTAGATTTATAACATCATCTAGTTCTCTGTAGTTTTACATCATAACTCTACTAGTTACTAGTAGAGTTGGTCTTAGGTAAACCACTTAAACCCTTAAAAGTTTCATCTATAAAATGAGAATAAGTTTGTTTGTTCTGTTTATCTCATAATATGGTGAAAAGATTGAATGAGAAAATATATATGAATATACTTTATAAATATTATCTAAAAATATACAAAATATTTTAGGCTTTTTGTGTTTTTACAATTTAAAATGAATTCAAAATGAACTCTCAGATATGAATAGTATTAACTAAAGATATTTGCAGAAATTTTTAACAAAGAGCAAAGTATGATTCAATAATTATGAAAATAGGTTTATCTAAGAATGTATCTTAGGCTGAGGCCTAAGCTGTATTCCCCACTGGGTTGCCATCTATGGAATACTGATTATATAGCCCAGAGTATAATTCATTTTCTGAGAAGAGAGTCAAGTAGACATTCTTAGGTCAATAAACAATACTCTTGATTTAGAAGAGGAATAGTGATTTTTGTGTGGAGCTTAAACATCAAACACTTAGCTGTCTCCTAGCCCAGCCCTCTTCCTTGTTTTCTGTTATTCAAATTCAGTTTGCAGTAAAGCCAGTTACTCAGAATGAGTGGGCATGCCCGTGTTTGCCCACGTTTGCTGTGAGAACAGTGAAATCTTCCATAATGCTGGTGTCGAGGTTTACAGCCAACACCGTTTAGCACGGCCATTTCAGTTTACAGTTTCCGCATGAAACTGGGAATCTACTTTACCTTTTACTGACAGTTAGCCAAGTCCTTCTTTTTCAGGTTCACTTTCTTTATTTATAATGTAAAGGATTCTTGTGATGTCAAATGAAATGGTATATGTAAAAATGGCTTTTGAAAATATCTGCATTGAAGAAACAGGATATTTATACAGCCTTGAATTTTCTCTCTGAAAGTAATGGTAAATGACTGTGGTGATTTTAACATAAGTCTACAAATTCTTTGGTACTCCTTCCTCTACAAGGCAAAGCTTAATTCCCCTGCCCTAGAGTGTGGGCTGGACAATGATGGGGTTGAGGACACACTGCTCCAAAATATGGCACCTTGGCATTTGAGAAAACAGCAGAAGCAGCAAGATCATTTGCTGGCCTTCTGCTGCCCTTCCCCCCGAAGCAGGCCATAAAATCTGTAATTTTCTGATCTTCCCCCGAAGTAGATAATACGACCCTCCTGTGAGAGGTACCCACCCTGAAGAAAACTAACATCCTTATCTCTAAAGATACAGTGACACAGAGAAGAATTTGAACCAACAGTCCTTGCTAAGTTCTCCCCAGTTTATTACTATTAGGTCATACTGCCTTTGTCTAATTATGCTTCTCTGCAACCATCCACTTAATCAAATTTAGCATAAAAATATACAGATGTCCCTGTCTCTTCATTTCTGAAGGCTCCCATGTCACATAAAACATACATTAAATAAATGTGTATGCTTTTTTCTTACTAGTCTGTCCTTTGTTATAGGAACTTCGGTCATGAACCTAGCAATGGGTGAGAAAGGAAAATATTTTCTCTTACACAACATAGTGACTTACCTGCAACAACTCCAAGTATGGAAAGGGAAAAAGAGTTAATTTTACAGCAGAGAAACATGGTAGACTCTACCTCACATGGGCTCAAGTTTACATGATTAGTAATAAGACACATATTGGTATCACGTGTTCCCTGATGCGAAGATGAGAAGTGTACATCACTTCTGTGGTATTTGCCCCCAAAATCCATAATCTCATTTTAATCCTGGGAAAACACCAGAGAAACAAAATAATTGGTGAGTACTCTTCAACAGTTTCCAAATTGTAAAAGACGAAGGAGTGCAGCACAATTATAAATCGGAGGAGACTAGGGAAACATGACAACTAAATTCAATGGGGCACCACGGATCAGACCTTGGAAAAGAAAGAAGATAGTAGTTGAAAAACTGGGGAAATCCAGAATAAAATCTATAGTTCAGTTAATAATATCGTACCCATGTTATTTTTAGTTTTGATGCTTGTACCATGGTTAAATAAGGGGAAGTAGGTGAAGGGTATACAGGAACTCTCTGTACTGTGTTTGCAACTCTTCTGTAAGTATACGGTTATTTCAAAAATAACACAGTTAGCTGGGCATGGTGGCTCACACCTGTAATCCCAGCACTTTCAGAAGCCAAGGCAGGAGGATTACTTAAGACAAGGGGTTCAAGACCAGCCTGGGCAACATGGCAAGACCCCTATCTCTACAAAACATTTAAAAATTAGATGACCATGGTGGCACACACTTGTAGTCCTAGCTACTGGGAAGGCTGAGGAGGGAGGATCACATGAGCCCAGGAGTTTGAGGTTGCAGTGAGCTGTGATCACACAGCCTGGGCAACAGAGTAAGACCGTGTCTCTTTAAAAAAAAAAAAAAACCCAAAACAACACACATTTAAAATGAAATCTAGTACATGGGATGTATCATAAAGGTATATTATGATTTTTTTCAAAAGAAGTGGTATGCTATATACTGTACTCAGTTGTATATAATAGAGAAAATCTATGCAACCTGTACAATTAAAATTTTGCTACCATGTGAAATTTTGACTCAATTTCTTTTGTCAGCATTTTAGAGCAATTATTCTAATATATATTTTCACTGGATTTTTTTTTTCTTCTGGCAGATATCTTGTTATACTTTGTCTTTATTTTGATGTTCTTTTTAAAATATGCACAAATAACACATAGTTTTCCACTTACTGTGGGGGAAGAATATTATCTTAAAAGGGCTGAGATGGAATCTTGTAAAAAGTACAAAATTTTCCCAGTAGTCCCAGCTACTTGGGAAGCTGAGGCAGGAGGAGTGTTTTGGCCCAGGAGTTCAAGTCTAGCCTGGGCAATATGGCGAGACTCTGGCTCCGGGGGAAAAAAAAAAGCAAAAATTTACAAGTTTGAGAAATGATCATATAGAAATCAGAAAATAAAATAAGTCTGTTAAGGTGATAAAGATAATGCTGTTAAAATAGCCAACAATTGTGGAATGCTATAAATCTAGCACTGTTTAAAGCATTTTATATATATTAATTTATTTAATCCATGTAACTAAAACTTACAACCTATGAAGTATACACTGTTGTTATCCCCATCTTTCAGACGAGATGACTGAGACACAGGTAAATAAAGGCCAAATTCTTACAATATGCATGCTATCATTTTGCCGCATTTCTGAGAATTCCCATACCAGTTCATACCATAAGGTTTACTGAAATAACATTCAGATAATCGTGTGTGGCATCATGGAAGAGGGACGTACCCTGAGCAGTTTCATAAGCCACCTTTCTCATGCACACACTATAATTTCGTTGCCCACTTGTCACGTACCAGATGTAAAATAGTGATTAAGATCAGACCCCTTTACTACCACATAGGGTTTGAGGCTCTCAATCAAAATGACTCAAAAGCTTCACCTATTGGGTCCAGGAGCGTGTTGCTATTTTCTCAAGCACAAGTAGATGCTTTTGAAGGAAAGAAGTTGGTCCAGACATGGTAAAGGGTTACATGGGTTTCCCCCCTTGTGCTGAATGCTACAAAATGCTTTTCTTTAAACCAGTTGGTTTTATGATCTTGCAGAGACTTTGTTATTCTGTGAAGGGGAGAAAAATGTATGAGGGCTCACTTAAAAGATACCCGTCTCACCTTGATTTTCTCAGCACTGTGATTCTTTTGAATGTCATCTCCTCTTCCTTTACTCCTGTCTTGCTTTGTGGGGCCTGTGTTTATGTGACATGGCTCATTCCAGCTGGCACATTTTGTTAGTGTTATCAGAGAGATTAGAGGGAGTTAAATCATTGTGTGTTGTTTCTTGTTCTTCCAGGTCAACAGGCTTTCTTTCAAAGATAGCGCTCCTTGATTGCTCTGCTTGGGGCATAATTGATCAGTAGCAAGTTTGCAGTTTATTCTACATCTGGCTTGTTAATTTAACTCACAGTGTACTGATTTCTTATGCAGTGTTGATTCATATCTTGGGGCTCAGTGTCTAACATATATATTAAACTGTCAGGCTGGCAACAGGAGAATGAATGGTTTATAATTTGATCATCTGAGCCGTTATAACTAATATCTGTAGCTTTTGAATCAAATGAAAATATATTGTGACAATTATTCTTTCACTCATCATTAATTATTGTTTAAGGTTAGAATCTGTGAAAATAATTTCCAGTAAAATCCTTATTTCAAAGCCCTGGCCCTAGTATAGCTTTATGGTTCCTGCCTAGTACATTGTCTCTTTTTCCTGATTTTGGGGCACTCACGAGATTTTAGGCATTTTTGAACCAAAACAAGCAACTTCGACAACTCTGCTAAAATAGCTGTCACTTTTGTAACAGCTGGGGGAAAAATTGGGTAATATATATTAACATCAAAATAGGAAAAGCTGGTACATATTTTCCTTATATATCTAAATATCTAAAATATAAGGATATAAAATACCTAGAAAATAGAAATATTTCTTTTTTTGCAATTAAACATCACATACTGAGCAAATTATCAATGTACACCCAAGTTAGTTTATACATGTTTAGCAATCTGTCCTATAAAATTTAAAAAGCTATAGAATCACATTTGCTATTTTAAAGATTTATTTTTCTGCCATAATATGTGCTGTTTATCCAAATAGATGAAGCAACTCTACTTTAACAAACTTTAATTGGAGGATGCTACTTGGCACAGATGTGAGGAATTTTTTTTTTTTTTTTTGAGACAGAGTCTTACTCTGTTGCCTGGGCTAGAGTGCCGTGGCGTCATCCTAGCTCACAGCAACCTCAAACTCCTGGGCTCAAGTGATCCTCCTGTCTCAGCCTCCCAAGTAGCTGGGACTACACGCATGCGCCACCATGCCTGGCTAATTTTTTTTATATATATATTTTTAGTTGTCCGGCCAATTTCTTTCTATTTTTAGTAGAGACAGTGTCTTGCTCTTTCTTAGGCTGGTCTCGAACTCCTGAGCTCAAACAATCCTCCCGCCTCAGCCTCCCAGAGTGCTAGGATTACAGGCGTGAGCCACCGCGCCCGGCATGATATGAGGAACTTGAATGAGGACTGGTCATAGCTCACAAAAGATGTCACTGGATGTCATACCGTTCCTGTTTTACAAATGAGCAATACAGTATACGTCCTTCATGATAAAGATACTTAAAATGCCAGAAAAGTTTATTCTTTGAGTTTTAATGCACTCATAATTTTGTAAAAAATGCAAAGTCGATGGCTTAACTATATGCCATATGTAAACTTGATGTGCTTCTAAAGACAAGAATTACAACATAAAATTACCTTATTTTGGATTGGTAAATAAAAAAGTACCAAATTACTTTGACTTTTTATAATTTGATTTGGTAAAGTAAAAGGCTTTTCCATAATATGTGATAAATATGTGGGTTCTAGGTCAAAGAAAATAGGGGAGAAAAAATACCAGAAAGGACCACATAAAAAGGAAATGAAGGGACTTTGATTTCTGGCAAGGCTGAGAGCTGAAACGTCTGGAAAATTTCCCGGTACAAAGCAGCTAGAAATGCTGGATAAAATGTAATAAACTTCATTTTAAATGTATTGCTGACCTTGTTAGAGAGTAAGAGGTCTCCTGAGTATGAAAATAGAGAAAACTAAAACCAGAGCAGTAAGCTGATGCTGATATTGCAGCTGCCTTGGGGCGTTTGTCAGTCTCAGTAACCCCGAGGGCTGCGTTTTAACAGCTGCATCACTACTAGAGAGGGGGCTCGGGGCCTGTACAGAGGAGACATGGAATTGAAACTTTCTTATAAAGCATGGAATTTTTGAAGGGTTAAACCTTCAGTTAAAGGGTAAAATACAAAAAATTCATTCATCAGCAAAGGAAGATGACAAGGAAATTTGTCTTGGCAAAAGCAAACAGTTCTTTCCTAGAGGAATTTGCCTCTAGTTCAGGCCTGTATTCTTCCCATGGATAAAATCTCCTAAAACGTGAGTTCACAACCCCCAATTATAGAAGTGCACGAGGAATATGGAACCATGAGCTGGAGTCAGCAGAAACAATAAGCGGTTCAATTAGTTCCCCGTAATTTTAGAAATGAAATTACTAACTGCAGAATATAAAATGGCTGTGTTTCAAATATATAGGAAATAAAATTTGAATAGAAACATGATAAAAGAATAAGGTGCTGTCAAAAAAGACTAGGCAGACTTGAGAAAGAACTGAATAGACTTCTATTAATAGTTATATAAAAATCTCATCTTTACATTAAAAGTTTAGTTTATAGGTTAAACAGTAGATTAGACACTCTCAAGAGACATTAAACTGTTAGATAAATCTGAAGAAAGTACCTAAAATGCAATATATAAAGACAAAAGCTTTAGAAAATACGAAAGAGAAATTAAAATACATAGGATGCTGTGGCAGTTTTAAAAAGGACCACAAATTCTTTGACACTACTCCAATCTTGAGACGAAGTTCATACCCTTAAATCTGGGCAGGGTTGTGACTGCTTGAACCAACAGAGTATGGTTCAAGTAAAGTTCAAGTTCAGAGTAAATCATGTTATGTAATGTCCAAGGTTAGGTCATAAAAGGCTATTTTGTTTCTGTTTTGCTGGACGAGTTGCGCTTGGAGCCCTGAGTTGACATGAAAGAAATCTGACTACGCTGAGGCCATGATGTTTGAGGATCCCAAACTGCAGGGCTGTTTAGCCCCAGCTGTTTGGGTCATTCCCAGTAGTTTGAGTATTCCCAGTTAAGGTCCCAGACATCATGGAACAGACCTAGTTGATCCCTGCGGTGCCCTGTCAGAGTTCTTAACTCACAGAATAGTGGTTGTTTTATATCACTAAGTTTTGAGGTGGTTTTTTTACACAGTAATGGGTAAATGGAACAGTTAGGACGAGAAGTTCTAACATACATCTAAAAGAAGTTCCAAAAGAAGACAATGGAAATAATGGGGAAGAGGCAATATTAAACGAGATAGAAATAGAGAAATTTTCAGAATTGGTAAATGACAATAATTATTGGATTCCAGAAGCATAACGGATCCCAAGCAGGAAAAATAGAAGAAACAACTTACTTTAATGCAGCAAAATAAAACTCTAGAACAACAAAAAGTCAAAGTTAAAACAGACATTAAAAGCAGAGACATTCATAGGGTGTCGGGCAGGTGGGGTGGATAGGAGGGGATGAGTAAATTCACACCTGATGGATGCGGTGTATGCTGTCTGGGGGGTGGGCATGCTTGTAGCTCTGACTCAGGCGGTGCAAAGGCAATTTATGTAACCAAAGCGTTTGTACCCCTGTAATACTCTGAATGAATGAATAAATAGCAGACGGAAAAGAGATTACTTACCAATGCAGTACAACTCTGCATTATTTGGTGTAGCTAAAAACTGTGAACATCCTACTGGTCATCAATAAAAGGATTAATAAATACATGTGATATATTATGATAATTAAAAGTTGCCTATAGTATCCAGCAGTAAAAAGTAATTGAACAGGAACTATATATATCAACATGAATCAGCCTCCCAAATATAACGTTTGACAAAGAATATATATACTATGATGGCATTTATATAAAATTTAAAAATTTAAGAAACTGTCATTGTGCATGGGCCTCTATGCATATGCTTTAGCAATCTATACATGTGTAAAAAAATAAAGGCATAGTTTTATTTTATTTTCTTAGAGACAGGGTCCCACTCTGTCACCCTGGCTAGAATGCAATGGTGGCATCATAACTCACCACAGCCTCGAACTCCTGGGCTCAAGTGATCCTCCTGCCTCAGCCTCCCAAAGTGCTGGGATTACAGGTGTGAGCCACTGCACTGGGCTCGAAGATGTAATCTTAAATGATAAACATTAAAGTCAATATAGTGGGGAATGAAAAGGAATGTAATCAGGGAGGACTTCACTCCGTGGAGGTAATACATTCTTAGTTGGAAAGGATTTAGAGTTAAGTGAATCCTACTCATGTTTTGGTTTAGGTGAATAGCTTAATGTAAAGGGAAAAGATCAAGCCTGTTGTGAAATCAGCTATACTTAATTGGGAGATTTTGATCCTTGGCATTTGGGAATATGTAGGGTAAGAGAGGTGAGGAAGTGAAATTAGAGATATGGAACCTTAGGGCTAAAGTCTAGGAACTGTTACAAATGGGATATGTTGTTGGTTGATAATAAAGCAAGATGTCATTTGAGTTTTTATTTTGCTAGTGAAAGCATTGCAAAATCTTCATATTCTTAAAATCTTCCAAATATCTATAGTTAACAAATAGTCTGCTCTATTTTGATGAGGAGAATTATTTTTCATTTCTCAAACACCTGGAAATCACTGTGATTTGCCAACAATAGATGAAGTCCTTGTAAGTGATTATGAATGAGACAGAGAGGGGAGGTCCATGGGGTGTGGAGTAGAGACTGAGTAGAGACAAGTGAGAAATGAAGAAGGAATTATTGGTTATGAAATTCCTAAGAATGGTGGTTGTGGGGCCATTACTGTCATCCGTATCAGTGGGAATTTGAATGCGGAGGAATGAGTTATGGAGATGACAGCTTACTTGGAGATTTAACTAGGTTTTAAAATCCATCGGCAAAAACTTTTCCTCAATCTTTTTTTGGATCTTTTCTTTACAAAGAATAAAGACTCAGATTATTGCAAGTGTTACAGCAAGTATGTGATGTACTTAGGAGGCATTAAATAATGCAGGGAAGTACAAGAATGGCAGTAAACACTGAAAAGCTGGGCTGGAGGAGACAGCGGAGTCTGAATAATTGCTGTCCCACAACACTCATCTTCTCTAAGTGATTCAGCTGAGTGTCATGCTTGCTGTTTGCTCTTCCTTGTAGTTTTTTTTTTTTTTTTTACAATTTAGGGTTTTTTTTTTTATTTCAACTTATACATCATGACATTTCTAGCATTTCTCTACATTATGATCTTTAATTTTTTTTTTCTCTGTTAACTACTTCATTTCAATTTTAGCTCTCTAAGAGTAAGAATATGATCTTGGCTTGTAGCCAGCTTTTGGCTTGGCTGCCGTTGGATAAGATCTCTACTCTTGGTCTAGTTAGCTGCAGTTTGGTGAAGTAGAATCATGCTCTAGAACATGGTCTCGTGGCTGACCCCATCAACAGACACGGTGTGTGGAGCAAGTGTACTCAGTGATTGTGGCAGCTATTTGATCTAATATACCTAGGTCTGAGTAGTCAGCAGTGTATGATTTTCGTCTCTTCAGCTAACACAAACTAAGCCTTCATTGTGTTACTACAGGCAAAGAATAGATATGCTTTGGAATGGTGCTAAGTTTAACAGTTGGCTTTCTCTAGTGTCCTTATTTGTCCATGTTGTTATGGTTTGAATATTTGTCCCCTCTAAAACTCATGTTGAAATTTAATCCCCAGTGTGGCAGTATTGAGAGGTGGGGCCTTTAAGAGGTGATTGGGTCATGAGTGTTCTACCCTTGTGAATGGATTAATCCATTCATGGATTAGTGGATTGATAGGTTAATGGATTAATGGATTATCATGGGAGTGGGATTGGTAGTCTTATAAGAAGAGGAAGAAATGCTCAGCCCCCTCACCCTGTGATACCCTATACCACCCCCGGACTCTACAGGGAGTCCCCACCAGCAAGAAGGCCCTCACCAGATGTGGACCTTGACCTTGGCCTTCTCAGCCTCCATAACTTTAAGAAATACATTTCTTTTCTTTATAAATTACCCAGTTTTAGGTATTTTGTTATAAGCAACAGAAAATGGACTAAGACATATATTTTGAGTTCTGAATTTCTATGTTGGCATTTTCCCCTCTTTGTGTTGCATCTTAGCACCATTGTTTCAACACTCAGGACTGGACTATTAGTACAAGTACTAATCTTTCTCCAAGCTAGTGAAATTCTTCAGTCTGGCCTGAAAAAATAATTCAAACAGTTGATCATTATTTTAGCTTAACTAGCTATTAATCAGTTGCCATGAAATGTTACTTAAAGAAAAAATAACCCGTTGGAGAAAGGTATTTGTTTAACATAAATATTTTCATTGAGTCAAAAATACTAGTGTATGAATTTTGAAAACTGTGTGTATATGGGAATGTGTAAAATTTATTTTTAAAAGTAGGCTTAGAGAATATCTATGTTTGCCTTGAAGCTCTCTTAAAATAGTTGGTCTAGAAAACTATTTAGCATCGCTTTACATGCCATTGAACTCAGAGTTAAAATCATGATGGAGACACCCTATAATGGAAATAGAAATGTCCTGAGGTCATTCTGTAATTTTATAGGGAGCTTCACCAAAGCCAGGAAGGAGAAGGCAGTAAGTTTTATGGCATGATTAACTCTGAGACAGCTGGCTTTTATGTGAAGTAGGTTGAAGTGGAACTCTGTGTAGGGACACAATGTATAGAACAGACATTTTATTATATGTGTATCTACCTGCATTTTCCTTTGATCAATGCATATGTTTAATTAAACAGAATGAAAATCTTCTACAAAAGGAAAATATGTATTGAAAAAAGTAGCAGCAGTAAAACAATACCTTGCAGCTTTTTGAGTCCCAATGGATTAGCGATTTTACTTTACTTTAGAAATGACAGTATAGTGATGATTATTGCTCCTTTGGGACTGATAAGAAAAGGAAATGGTGCTCAATTATATTTGTCATTAGTATTCTCCATTATAAGTAGTATGGGAAGCTCTGGAAATAGAAGAGCATGGCCTGAATATATTTTTTTAAGCAAGTAAATTATCTTTCAGTATTGGCAAAAATGTAGTTTGTCTGCTTTAGAAAAATAAAGCCTTCATACATAATTTAGCTTGTCTGTCATTTTGAACATTTCAGAAGGCATAGCCCCATGGTCTAGGCCCATTTATCTTTGTCAAGAGATGCTTCATTGGTTCCTGTGTGAAAGTTTTGACATTTATATTATACTCTGAATACTTGAGAAACCAAAGGATTCCAGTTCCTTTGGAATCAACCAATGGAATCAACCAATAGTCAAGCATTCACAACATTCTGTGTACATGCTAAAGTTGTGCTAATGTCGTTTTCATTAGATATATTTTGTTATATTACTATTTACCTATACAGTTTCTTCCATATGTGACCCGGTCCTTCTTATCCCCTATTAGTCACCCTTCCTCCCCAAATTTGTGGCTGTATGTCAAATAGTTTGGAAAAGAAACACAATATTGAAACTATGTTTTGGTCTCCAAGTAAAATAACCAAAGCATCCAGCAATTTCTTGGTAAAAGGCTCTTATGGTAGGGGTGATTGTGCATGACCATGATGAAATACTTTCCCTGACCAGTTTGACCTTCCTCCTTTAATGTGGACACAGTTCCTTTTACATCTCTCTTGACTGTAGTACACATAAAATACAGAAAGCTGAGCAGTGTCATGACCCAGTCTAACACACCGGTCCAACAATGAGAGCTATGAAGGAATTGTTAAAGAAAAAAATTATTCGTGACACTTGTTAAAGATAGTTAGAAAGAATTTATTGAAGGGGGTCTACTACAATGTGGTTTTGTACTAGGGGAGAAAGATCAGGCTCGACTCTGAATACAACACAGACAAGTGGAAATTTATCGCCAAGGATCTGGTTGGGGGTCAGCGTATGGAAATTATGAAGAGGAAACATCAGGAGTAAGAGGATTCTGGTTAAACCAACTTGGTAAGATTAGTGTTGCAGGCAGGCCTGAGTAGTAAGATATTGAAGGTAGAGTATAAAACATTTGACCAGATATCAAAAGTGAGGGACTTTTGCTACACTGACCCCACAGGATTCTTGCTAAAACTGGACTAAAGGAGGCAAGGACAGAACCCAAGGTCAGGGCTCTGGTCAGAAAGAGGACTCAGGGAGCCTGCCTCAAATTTGATGAAAGGTGAGAGTTGTCAAAAGACAAAATTACAACAAATTTAGTTTTAAGATCTTAATTGGCCTTTATTCATGATTTTAGAATCAATCAACACCTCATTCTATAAAATATAATGAGTGTTTTGGTGAACTGAGCAGAGGAGTTTGGCTCTGTAGACTGAAAAGGGCTGAGGAAAGCAGAAACAGAGACACAAATTGGATTGGTCATTTCAAAGTTACTTTCCTTGTGAAAGTTAAAGCAGAGTGGACTTCCTCACTGTGCCAGCTAAAATTGGTCTGTTTGGGGATTTGGCTATTACTTCTCTCTCTCTGCTGGTTTCTTGAAAGGTCAGATAAACAACTTAGTGTCAGCATGGCAGCATGGAAATTCAGCACAAGTAACTCCGTTTTGGCCTGGTCTGTTGGACCTAGTCAAGGAGCTCAGTGCAAACCAGTGGCCTCCTGTAAGTTTTATTTAACAGAGTCTTTGTCAAAATAAAGATCTCTACTTGCAATTTTCTCGAAGAGGAGAAAAGTCACTTTTTAAAATTCATCTCACAGCAAAACTTTGTAAAAACTCTCTTCTGACTTCTTTTCCTCAGCCCAAATTTAACAGTCACAGGAGTTGCTAAAAACGTGTCCACAGACAGCTGCTGGCATTCCTATCTCCCCGATAAGGATGAAGCTACCCACCTCCCCTGTCTCTGCAGGTGTTGCTCACTCCTCTGGGAAAACCCTCTATAAAACACAAGGCTTTCCTCTCCCTTGGGGTGGATGCTCTTTGGCCTCCACCCATCTGCACCCAGATGCTCACAATAAACAGCATTTGGCTACACCTCCGGCTTCGTGTGTCTCCCTCTCGGCTCCGGACCTAACAACGTGTTTCTACAGAGTCCAGCTATGAGCAGTAGAAATTCGTAATATACTCTCCAAATATAATTGTGAAATATACACATTGTTAATTGAACTATGTCACTTTGTAAAATAGTCTTTATTAAAGTCGTCTTCTCTCCAACTAGGAACTACTTATTGAGCATGTGCTTTTCTTTTCACGGCATCACGGGCTTCCCATGGATAGACTGCTTCATTCTCTCTGTCTCTTCTAACTGGACTCGGATCAATGGTGTACAATTTTGACGCTCATCCCCTGCCCTGAAGAGACTCACAGGCCCTGTGAACTTCTTACAGTCTCAGAAAATTCTTGTTGGATGACTTTTCCAACAGCTCCTTACCATCCCTCTTCTTTGAATTAGTATTTTTTAATATTGTCAATGAAGTAATGATTAATTAAGCATTTACCACATGTCAGATGCTGTGCTAAGCACATTACATGTCTTATTTTATTTATTTGTTTTTAAGAGACAGGGTCTCTCTGTCATCCAGGCTGGAGTGCAGTGGCGCAATTACAGCTCACTGTGGCCATGAGGTCCTGGGCTCAAGTGATCCTTTTACCTCAGCCTTCCGAGTGGCTGGGACAAGAGGTGCCTGCCACCACACCTGGTTAATTTTTTATTTTTTGTAGAGACGAAGTCTGGCTATGTTGCCCTGGCTGGTCTTAAATTCCTGGCCTTAAGCGATCCTCCCACCTCAGCCTCCCAAAGTGCTGGGATTGTAGAAGTGAGCCCCCATGCCTGGCCTACATTCAGTTTACACCACAGACCTTTGAGTATGTCCTGTTGCTATCCTCCTTGTTTTGGATGGGGAAACTGAGATTCAGAGAATTTAAGTACCATGCCTCAAATTACACAGTTGGAAAGTCATTTTAGCTGTGATTCAAACCTAGGCAGTCTGATTCCAGAGCCCGCTCTCTTGAGCATCATATACATTTCAATCAGTAGAAATATATAAAATGCTGTCTGCATTCTAGGCACTGAGGATAGAAAAATAGCTATGTGGACCCCATCTCAATAGTTCCTGTCAGAGAAGGGCTATGAAGAAGGGATTTTTCTATAAGAGAAAGGGGAAACAGGATAGGAAGACACTGATTGGGTCTCAGGGGAGGATGCAGAAAAGAGATTATTCTTGAGCTCAGCCTCAGTGGGTGTAGCCAGGTTGTGTAGAGCTGTTCAATGCTGAAGATAATGCTTGCCAGGGAGTCTCACAGGGTAAGCCCTGGACTAGCATCCCCTGGGAATGTGTTAGAAAGGCTAATTCTCTGCCCCACCCAGACCTATGGAATCAGAAACACTGGATGTGGGACACAGCAATCTGCATTTTTTTCAAGGCTTTACAAGAGATCCTTAGGTATGCTCAAATTTGAAAACCACTATAATAAGTGCTCAGGTGAGAGAACGTGACTTATTTCAAGAATTAGAGTATTATTTCCATTCCTCTCCCTTGGAACCTAAAAGGAACAGTATTTATTTATCATACCTAGATTGTTTACCTCTAGTCTAACAGTATTTGTAAAGAAAAGCAATTGAAAATATATTCTATTTATTTTTTAAAATTAATAGTTATACATATTTGAGGGGTACATATATTTCGGTACATGCATATAATGAGTAATAATCAAATCAAGGTAATTGTGATATCATCGCAAACATTTATCTTCTTTTATGTTGGGAACATTGAATTCTAGCTATTTTGAAATACACAATAAATTGTTAACTATAGTCAGCCTCCTGTACTATTGAACACTAGATCTTGTTCCTTCTATATATGTTTATTTTTGTACCATTAATCAACCTCTCTTCATCTCTCCCCTCCCCTTACCTTCCCGCCTCTGCTAACTACCAATCTATTAATACTCCCTATTTCTATGAAATCTACTTTTTTAGCTCCCATATATAAGTGAGAACATGCAATATTTGTCTTTTCATGCCTGGCTGATTTCACTTTACATAATGACCTCCAATTCCATCTATGTTGCTGCAAATGAGAGGATTCTATTCTTTTTTATGACTGAGTAATGTAACATTGTGTAGATACACTACATTATCTATTCATCTGTTAACAGATACTTACGTTGATTCTATGTCTTGGCTGTTGTGAATAATGTTCCAATAAACAAGGGGGTGCAGATATCTCTTCGATATATTGATTTCCTTTCTTTTGGATATATATACCCAGTATTCATTTTATTTTGTTTCATTTTTTTCAATAAGAAAGTAGTAGACTTTGTGAATAACGGGATTCAACATTTCACCTTTACTCTTCAGCTCTTTATTCAATAGTTGAGTTCCTTTCCAATTAGCCTCTCACTCTTGAGAGACTTAATATTATTTAATCATAAGTTATCATAGTTAAATAATGAGTTATCATTATTGGAAGGCTGGGGCAAAACCAAACCGTTAATAGCTTAAATAAGTCTGTATTGACAATTGTTTCAGTGGTAGTAACAGCAACTTTTCTAGTCATTATCAATGATGTCCACTGAGTTGTCTCAGCATTTTAGAAGTTTGAAGTGGAATTCTAGAGGCATCTGATTTATGCTTATCCTAACGATTATGTTGCATGGATCAAATCCTATTGCAGTACTAGACAAGGGACTGTCCAGATTCATTGATTATACTGAAATGTGACTGTATTAGGGATTGCTTAAAATAATATTATTTTATTATCTGAATGTTACATATAAATATGGGTCAGGTATTCTCCATGTTTCAAAGGTTATTTGCTCTGCTTCTCAGATCATTAAAACATAAAGTATTACTACCGATCAAGGGGCATTTAAAGCATGATGTTATAAAGGCACAATTTTAAATGCCCAGCAAATTGATATTTCCACTTAAATTCTGGTTTCTTTTCCTAAATAATCTTTTGAGTTTTTTGTTGTTGTTGATATCAGAATAACATAGTCTATTGATTTCTTATAGCTGCTTTAGAGCAGCACATTAACCCCACTCTCCTTTTTGCTGTGTTTGTGGTTGCATTTATCATAATTTTATTTTAATTTCTTTATTTACATATCAGCCTATCCCTTATTGAACTGTGAGGATAAAATGTTTGTCATTGTATTTCCTGTTCCTGGGATTTTATTAGTATAGTTTTTTTAAAGATGATGTTACAACTGGCTCAATTAGTTAATCCTATATAATGTTTATTGAATAAACATTTATTAAGCACCAATTTTGTGTTGGGACTGTTAATCTGTTTTAGGAAGTTTTTTCTAAGCATGGGTCTGGAATTATCAGATTATCTAAGGAACTTTAAAGATAGTTCCCATTCCTAGACTCCATCTCTGGTATTCTAATATTATGGGGTAAAGGTTGGGACTTGGGAAGGTATTTTTTTAAAAGTTGCCATGATAATTCTAATGTTCTCTCAGGGTTCAAAGATAGAAAGATTATCCTTTTCATAGACTGGGTATGTCTTCTTCTTCTTTATCTTTGATCAATATCTTTATTTCTATTATTTTTTATGTCTATTTCCATTCACAGAAAAAAATAGAAAATGGGAGGTTAATTGGCTTATTTTCAAGCTTACGGAAGGGGAAGGCACTTCAACATAGATTATCTCATTTAACTCTTACAATAACTCTGGGAAGCAAATTTATTCCCTCTTTTTTTTTTCATTGAGCATTGAAATTTATAAAAACTTACACAGTGTCACACAGCTAGTTAATGGTAGAGTATGGCTTGGAACGCAGAGCTCTGTGACTCCAGAGCTCATGTTCTTTTCCCTTGATATAACCAGTATTAGAGGAACGATTATTCGTGACCCTTGTTAAAGATGGCAAGGCAGACTTTATTCAAGGGGGGCCATGACGATAGGTGCAGGGTCCACTGCAGTGGGGTCTTGCAGTGGGGGAGGGAAATTGGACTTAACGTTGACTCCAACAAGGACAAGTGGGGATTTATAACAAAGGAGCAGGGTTGGAAAATTACTAAGAGAAAACATTAAGGATAAGGGGTTTCTTACTAAACTGACTTGATAGGATTCTTGCCAGAGGCAGGCCTGAGTGATAAGATATCCAGGGTGGTCAGTTAACAAGGATGGGGGATTTTCCCTAAACTGACTTAGCAGGATTCTTGCTCAAACTGGATTCTGTAAGAACAGAGAGGGAAACTCAAGGTTGGCCTAATCAGAAAGGACTTAGGGAGGCTGACTAAAGTTTTGATCAAAGGAGAGAGTCTTTAACCAGCTATACTGTAAAACCAAGGTTGTTTTAAAACGTGTTGTATTAACTGCATGTGTTCTGTTAAAAACAAAAAATGCAAACAAGTTGATTGTTTCATAAAAAAGCTGAAATGCTCTATGAAAAAAATTAAGCTGATTTTATGTATGTGACCTTTGTTGTGTTTGCTTTATTTCTCCCTGACCTGCATATCAGTGCTTTTTCATGGGGAAAAAAAGGTCTTAGGCTGTTGGATTTTTTTAAATCATTGTGTCAGGTTTCAGTCTGAAATGTCGTTTTTTAGCATGCCCATGACTGAAGAATGACCAGACATGCCAAGTAAGGCAAGCACGAAAATGAGGTTTATTGAGGAGAGAAAGATAGGATTATGGGACAAGAGCAAGATATAGCAAGATATGATCCATATGCCACAGATGACAGCCAGACCCATTGTCACAGCAAAGGGAGAGCAAAAAGAAGGGTGCAAAAAGGGCCAAAAAGGGACTTGGTTATGGTCTGTGTCTTGTTTTATAGTGCCCGGATTGGGACCTCCCTAGTGGCTCAGACATCACCATGGAACCACTTTGATTGGACAGTTGGGAGCTGCACGACCTGAGTCTTACTATGAATGTGGGATGTTCTAGGTCACTTCTGGACTATATGCTATTTATGCTGCTTGGTCGGTGGGCCAGAGAGTCATCTGCATCTTTTGCAGCTGGGGCGCTGAGCTATGATTGGCAGATGCATAGGGTGTTCTCTCCTCCCCAAGATATGGCAGTAGCTAGGGAGAGAGTCAGGGTGGGCAGGACCAAGATGGGGGCCTGGGACCCATCCTTGTCCTTTCCAGGTGGGGCAGTTGCACCAAGGAAACAGCACCCACTTTTGTCCCTAGGAGACCTGGAATCCCTCACTATCTACTTAAAAATTGTGTGTAGTTTAAATAGTGGCTTCACTTTCATGTTGAGACTATTATTCTTAAAGAAGCTGCATAGAGGTATTACACAACTTTTTTTCCACACTCAGACTATATAACAATCTCTTAAACTTATGAAAATATTAATAACAACCTTCATTCAGTGAGCACTTACTCTGTACCAGGCTCTAACACCTTGTTTTTTTCTTATGCCAAGTACATTGGCCATTGTTTTTCTCTCTTCGTGGTTTTTGAGGACATATACTGAGATTTCACATAGAATGTTAAAGTTTAGAAGTTGATGGTTAATTTATGTGTGTGTGTGATGTGTGTATGTAATATGGAAATTAAAAACTGGACCATAATAAATTATTTAAAAAGTCAAGAGTAGGCATGTGCTTTACCAGTTCAGTACCGTGCATAGAGTATTTCATATAAAACTATGCAGTAACTTGAGGTTGCTTTTAAAAAGTACTGTTGACATTTAGTGTCATCATTCACCTTTTTTAGAACCACACTGATATAAATACTTGCAAGAGTGAAATTAGAGTACACATTAAAGAGGTTAGTCTGAAATGTATTTACAGAGGGATGTATTTACATTTAGGATGTTTAAAGATTCATATTCTTCTCTCTGGAATGCCCTTTCCCTTTCACCCCTGGAGCAAATTGATACCCATCCCTCAGGTCCATTCTTCAGTTGAGCCTTCTCTGCCTGATAAGCTTCTAGACTAAGTTTCTGGACTGAGTCAGTATTCGTTCCTCTAGTATGTCCCTGTAACAGTTTATTTAAGTGTATGTCTTGTCGACCTAAAATAAGCAACAGAGACACCAACTCTCCAGAGAAAGAGTTTACTCGAGACCAACAGGGGTTGCAGTCCAGGTTTGCATGCTGTGACAGACCACAGGCACATCCAGGGAGGGAAAGGACAGTAAGAGTTTTCGAAGGCAAAATGGGGGAGATTACATTAATTGTTTTGAAACAATTATCCTTGGCTACAGGAATTAATATTAATAACAAGGGTGGCATCAGTCCGTTAGTGGAACAGGCAGTTGCTGGGCAGGTGTTTTTGTAGAAGTAATCTTTGTGCAGGGTTGCAGTGGCCTTTATGTAAGGTTGTGGTTTTGGCAAAGTATCCTGTTATCAGATGGTTCCTGTTACCAAGGAAACATGTAGAAGGGCCTGCCCCTCTTGGCCTCTGTTTTGCTAACTCTATTTTGCTAGGGTTTGCCATGAGTGTCAAGCCATCCATTTGGGTACTGACAGCTTTCACAGTCTTCCCAGCTACCTGAGCTTGCGTAGAGTCTGAAACATTGCACATTTACTAAATATTTGATTTTGATGTAACGAATAAAATTGATTATTTGTCATTGCAATAGAAAATGTAACAGAACAATTATTTTCACATTATATAATTGTGACTCTTGTTTTTAGGAAAACCAAGGTCTAGGGTAGCTAAATAGATTGCTAACGTCATGCAGATTGTACCTTAGATTCAGTCTGACTCTATGTTCATTTTTCTTTCCATCCTGTATACTTTTCAGTAAACCAGCATTTACCAAACTATGTTCCACAGGACAATATTGCTCCCAAGAAATGTAACTGGAAATATGGCTGGTAAAATGGAAGATAGATTTTGGAGGAAAAAAATAAAAAACAAAAACCAACCTTGGTTAAATACAAGTTAATGGTAATTTTTACTGAAGGATTTTTCCCAACTATAGTGTGCTAAAGTGCATGGTGCCAAAGAGATTGATATAGCATGCCATATTTTACAAAGTTATCTGTTAACAGAACCCCACTTTAAAATTACTCATATCTTCTCTCAAGAGACTATTTTTTAAAAAAAAAAAAAAAGACACAATTTAGAGAAGCTGCACTAATCTATCCTGTATGATATTGATTCAGGCTCTTTATATCAAAGTCATCTTGACTTTGTATGTTAACAAAAGAAATTGAAAAGACACTGTGGGCTCTTTTCCTGAATATGTCTCTGATTTGTTCTATGAGTTTTGACAGATTCCAAAAGTACAGGAAGTTGTTTCCATTTATTCATTAGTAAGGGGGATTTCTGGGGAGACATATGGTCAAATACTCAACTTTCGGATTTGTGATTTTGAGCTTATAGTCATCGCTTTCTAATAGGCCCTGGCCAAGATGTATATGTCAGATCATATTATAACAAACCATAATAGACAATCCACATTTATTTATTTTACTGAATTTATGTTTTCATTGCCTGAAGTAGGTTGGCTTGGAAATTGTTTTTTATGTAGAGACAGGTATTAAATATAGTCCAAGGAACATTAAAGGGATGCTTCTGTATGGCAGTTTATTTTAGTAAAGGGAAAAAAAGAGCCCTTCTCTGATATTATATATTAACTTAATAGCATCTGTTGTAAGATAATTGAACTTGAGCATATTCAAATCTTAGGCTTACTCTGAATTAAAGTTTAATTAAAAGAAGGCATTTAGGAATAGTTATATTGTAATTTGAGATGGAAATTTCAGAAAGCTAATAGAGATTGCGGAAGAGAATCAACAGCACTCATTGTAAGAAGAATGAACGTGTTAGTGCCCAGGGTCATCAGCACAAGGGAAGATTCATGCAGTCTCTCTGTGGAAGCGGTCGTGGTAGAGGGACATTTGAGTTTTTATAGTTTCCCCAAGGGAAGAAGTGACTTAATTTGGTTAAATGTAGTCTGGAGAAAACCATCCACACAAAACAAATACTGCAAATTTGAGAATGAGTGTGCACTGGACCAGTATGAATTTGAGAGGGGAGGGAGCACTCTAGATATGAATCAGTGAGGAAGGAGTACTGGGCTATGTCCTGGGAAGTCACACCACCAGCTTTGTGACTGTGGACGGCTCCATTCTTCTTCACTGACTTAAGAGAAAATGAAGGTCATACATTATATGACTATGATTCTGAGTTCAGAATGTAAAAGGAATTAGAATAAACTTGTCTTTGCAGTTGATTTTTGAGTTGACATGTTAAAGATATGGTCACAGAGGGTCTGATTTTTTAGTAAACGTGCTACGTTTGGTCAGCCGATTGAATTTTATCCATAAAAAACTTGTCTTTGCAGTTGATTTTTGAGTTGACATGTTAAAGATATGGTCACAGAGGGTCTGATTTTTTAGTAAACATGCTACGTTTGGTCAGCCGATTGAATTTTATCCATAAAAATATTTACTTTAGTAGTGTGGTTTTTTTTGATAAAAATGCTGCTTTTCCCCCAATCTGATTACTATACATTATATGTATCAAAACATCATTATGTACATCGTAAGGATGTACAATTATTATATAACAGCAAACCTTTTTTTAGAAAATGTTACTTTTGCTTCAAACATTGTTTTTTATGTCTTCCTTTGGAATTACCTTAGAGTGAATTTTAAGGACCAAAGAATTAAGTACAATTGCTTTATATATCTTGTATATATTATGTATTTTGAATATACTATATAATTTTGCATATTTCATGTATATTGTATGTATATATGTGTTTGTATATATAATATATATATAAACAGCAAGTCATAGTGTCCAAATTCTTTATTCATCATATTGAGGTTTGAATGATTTTAAACGGTCAAAAAATCTTTAGTAGAAAAAGATGTGTCCCTAGTGGATTTTTTTAAGGCAGTTCCTAACATAGAATTCTAGAATGTTTTTAACAGTGGCAGCAGCTCCAGGGAAATATGTAATATCCATAGACAAGTAATTTGGAAAGGCTAACTCTTATTTGGATGTTTCAATAAGGTATGTTTATATGTTTATTAAAAATAGCAATTATATTCTTAGCTGGTGACATAAACAGAAAAGACCAGGTGAGCAATAGATTTGAGAATCAAAATGTAGACATGTATGTCAATGAAAATAAACACTAGTTGGAACTTACAAGTGATATGCTACCAAAGACTTAAAAACACTTAGAAAGTCATAATTTTCCAAGTTGAACTTCTCCCTGGGTAAGTAAAACCAAAATGTAGTCCTAGACTTTAGAAATTTTTCATTATCCAAATAGCTTTTACATGTCCCAGAAAGATATGTGCAGAGTGCAATAGATTTCATAATTCAGCATCTGTGATATGATGATCTGAATTGAAGCTGAATTGAAGCATAATATTGCCTTGAAGGTTTTAATGAAGGAGAATATTAACACAATTAAACAAGATCAACAAGATCAAGGAGGACATTTTTGCCTATTTAACCAAGCTGTTTTTGGACACTATTAAAGCTCTTGCTTCCACTGGAGCTTGCTATGCAGTTGTGTGTTACAGTAGTCCCCCTGTTATCCGCCCTTTATCTGTGGGGGATACATGCCAAGAACTTTATTGGATAATGCCTGAAATCTCAGATAGTACCCAACCCTATATGCACTGTATTTTTTCGTATACATACCTACCTCTGATAAGGTTTAATTTACAAACTAGGCACAGTAAAAATTAACAATACCTAATAATAAAATACAGATTGAGTATCCCTTATCCTAAATGCTTGGGACCAAAAGTGTTGCAGATTTCAGATTTTTTTTTTTTTTGATTCTGGAATATTTGCTTATACATAATGAGATATCTTGGGGATGGGACTCAAGTCTAAACACAAAATTCATTTATGTTTTATATATACCTTATACACATAGTCTGAAGGTAATTTTATATAATATTTTTAATAATTTTGTGCATGAAACAAAGTTTGTATACATGGAAGCACCCAAAAGCAAAGGTGTCACTATCTCAGCCACCCACGTGGACAGTCTGTGGTTGTTTGGCATCACCATCATTCCTGACTCTGAGTTCATATGCTACTGATAAGCAATCATTTTTTTACACTTATTTACACATAGATACTTAATGGTGAAAAAATATGACATCCATGAATACGGTGAAAAGCGTTCAGGGTAACTAAGCAACACAGGAGCATCACCAGAATACCTGCACCAGCTGTTAGACAGCAGCAACAACAAACAGTGGCAGGCTTCAGTCTCTGGCTATGATGCTGTGTTTTGATTAAAAGGTATTGTCCCCTGCATTTTATTTTTTTAGGTGAGAAGAAACATCAGAAGCAGTTGGGGGGGGGGCAGGAAGTGGGTCCTCTAGGGATGAGGAGGCATGCTGCTGAATGGCTTCTTAAAATGTTTCCTCCAGAGTCATCTGCCTCATTAACAATGGTTTTTGTCTTAGAAGTTTCTCTTTGATTTTATAAACCGATATAATTTCTTGTTCCGTTATCGATGCATGCTGCTCTAGTCCTTCAGTAAACCAATCACACATTTTCACCGTATCATCCATAGGCACTTTTTCTGTTAACATCATCGGTATCATCGCTGTTATCATGATCACCTTGATTCAGAACCTTTTCAGCTATTTTGCCATCGGTCAATGAATGAATAACTACAGCCTCATTATCGATGTTAAAAATTTCTTTGACATACACCTCTTCCAGCTTACTGACGGATTCTGAGGTGTATCTTTTGCATGTGTAAGGAGGTCAGACATCATCTTTTTCTCACTTGACATATGGAATTCTTCACAGTCACCACTTTATTCATTATCATCACTGAAATTGGTCGCAGGTTAGAGGTTGTTCCGGTTATGTGCAACTGTATTTTTAGTCACTGTGTTCCAAGTGCTGGAAGTAGCACATACGGCACACTTTACGTTAAAATGGTTTTGAAACCTTGTACACCCATTCCTCTGTTCCCTGTTGCTAGCATGTTATTCAAGAAAGTGTTTTTATATTTACTCTTCATTCATCTGAGAATGCCCTGGACACATGTATGAATTTATGAAGTCACATTTGGGGGAATGTACATGGAATAAAAATTATTTTTGATGACAATTTCAACAACTTCAGCTGAAGGATGAGCAGAAGAGTTGTCAGAGAATGACAAAATCTTGCAGTCCTCATCCAATCCAGCATCCCTACAGTGAGTACAGGCCACTGGTACAAGATGCTTGTGAAACCAATCAAAAAAGGTGTCCCTAATGATCCATGCCTTTCTCTTAGCATAATAATGGACTGGTAATACAGTCATTCCTTGGAAACAGCAAGGATGCAAGCTTTAGCTTATCACAGCAAGTTTACATTTACGCATGCCTGCTGCGTTAGCACATCCAACACAGTTATTCTGTCCGTGGCATCCTTAATTCCTATAGGGGCTGTCTCATCAGCTGTAGTCAGTGCCTTTAGGGGGCAATAATGCCAAAACAGTGAAGTTTCATCAGCATTATAGACTTGTTCTGGTGTCAGATTTTCATCATCAATGACCTTGGCAAACTTGTTGATGAATTTCTCCACTGCTTCATGATAAGTAGATGCTTTATCACCATAAATCTTTAAAATTTAATGCTGTATGCAATGCGCACCACCCGAAGGATGGACATATTTGAAACTTGGACTTGGGGGGGGGGGCAAGGGCAACATACGTAACCTAAACATCTGTACCCCCATAATATGCTGAAATAAAAAAAAATTAAAAAAAAATTAATCTTTTCTTAAATTTCTATGACCAGCCTATTGAATACTTAAAGTTCCCTTCAATTTTCAGTTTATCATGGTAGATTTTTGCTTGTTTCGTAATCAGCATACCATTAAGGGGCATGTGTTCAGTGCCACACTGACAGATCCACTCATTCAATACATGATCAAGATCTTCATTTTTAGCTGTATGCAGTGTTTTTCTATTTTAAATTAGCTTCTGTTCCTCACTTTCAGCATAGAATTTCAACAGTTTATCCTTCTGTTTCTTCAGGACCAATATGGTGGTTTTTCCAATACCTTACTCTTCTGTAAGACATTTCATACGTACACCACTGTTCAGTTTCTCCAACATCTTGACTTTCTGTGCTATAAATATAAATGTTTCCTCTTTTTCTTATCACTGTTGCCACAGGGCTATATTCTGGCCTCTTTCACATTTTCAACAATATATCTACACCACAGACCAGTGTATAAGCACAAAATCACAGTGAGTAGTCATACAGGTCTTGGCCCCCCGCCAGGGCATTGTAGGGACCCTGCCCTTGGCATGTCCAGTCTGTACATGGGTCACTTTATTACACTTTGTGGCTGTGCCTGTATGGGGGAATCTGGGTGTGCATGGAAAAGATATATCACAACTGAAGCAAGCTAGGAGGGTCTTTTTTCTCCTTGTGGATGATAAATAAACCATGCGTTGTGTGCGTGTTTTGAATGCAACCTGTCACACATAGTCAAGTGTGCAGTTTTCCATTTGTGGCAGCATGTTGGCGCTCACAAAGTTTTGGATTTGGGAGCATTTCAGATGTGGATTTTTGAATTAGGGATACTCAACTTGTAGAACAATTATAACAATATACTGTTCACAATTTCATGGATAGCTTTGTTCTTACTGTAGATTTTAGCAACCTCAGCATAAGATTTTTTTTTTCCTCTTAAGTTGAAAACTTTTACCTTTTCACTTAAAGGAAGCACTTCATGGCTTCTCTTTGGCATATCTGAGTTGCCAGCATCACTACTCTTGCACTTTGCGGCCATTAGTAAGTAAAATAAAGGTTACTTGAATACAAGCACTGCAATGCCCTGACATTTAACCTGGTAACTGAGGTGGCTAGTAAGTAACTAACATGCAGGTAGAGAGTATGCTGTGTGGATATGCTGGACAAAGGGATAATCCTTATCCTTGGTGGGATGGAGTGGGGTGGTACATGATTTCTTCATGCTACTAAAAGCAATGCAGAATTTAAATGTATGAATTATTTCTGGAACTTTCCATTTGATATTTTTGATTGACCATGGGTAACTAAAACCACAGAAAGCAAAACTACAGATAAGGGGGAACTACTGTATTTTTAATTGCTTATTAATTTACAGTTTCTGCCAGCTAGCAGACTGCATTTAGCTAGCAGTTCCAGTGCATTTAGAACTTTAGAAATAATCAACCTTAATTTTAAAAATGTGTAGTATTCACCTGGCCTTTCTGCAAGTTTGTACATGAATTTCTCTCCCGACTAGTTTGAAATAATGTCACTTTTATGAACATCTTGTATATGTATATATGCAGATCTGGGTCTGTGTGTATGAAAAATTTTGTATGTTTGTATGACTGTTTATTTTATTCCATTAACCACAATATAATTAAATTATTGTAATGAAAACATCTAGTTAAGCATTTCTAGCGTGCTGCCTTCATTCTACTTTATAGGAATTTGCAAACTAGGCTTATCAATTACAAAAGCGTATTGCAAAGAAGATATGCATACATATATTAGTATTTGTACTTATATTTACATTTATACACACATACAAACCTCTAAGTCAACATTAAACATGGCTTTTGGTTGACTAATAAAATATCTAATAAAAATATAATGTAGCCACAAATGTAATTTTATTTGTCATAGAAATATGAACCACATTTTAAAAATGATAAATAGATGAAATAAATTTTAATAATGTATTTCATTTTACCTAGTACATCCAAAATATTATCTTTTCAAACTGCAATCAGTATAAAAAGTATTATAAGGAGATATTTTGCATTCTTTTTTTCATACCAGGTCTTAGAAACTCAATATATTTTATGCTTAGAGCACATCTCCATTTGGACTAGCCATATTTGGAGTGCTTAATAGCCAAGTGTGGCTTGTGGGTGGGAAACAGAAAAAAAGGGTGAGAGAGGAACACTCTAGCTCCTGTCTCTCTTCCTCTTTTTATAAGGACACTAATCCCATCATGGGGCCCCGCCCTCATGGCCTAGGAAACTTAATCACTTCCCAGAGGCCCCATCTCATAATACTATCACACTGGGGATTAGGGCTTCATCATACGAAATTTGGAGTAACACATTCACAGCGTAACAGGAGCTGCTTTCATACCTCGACCTCTCACTTGTCTCTGTCCCATTAAACTAGACTCCTTATAATATCTGTGTGTGTACACAGTAATTGGCCTTTTCCTGCTTATTCTGTTTTTTTTAAAACTGATATAAAATTGAAGCTAATAGGCTTATTTGGCTCATAATTAATTGTCAGGTGTTTGAAGGATTTGTATTGAAGCCTTTCCTGTTAAAAGTATAGAATTTAGGCCGGGTGCGGTGGCTCACGCCTGTAATCCTAGCACTCTGGGAGGCCAAGGAGGATGGATTGTTTGAGCTCAGGAGTTCGAGACCAGCCTGAGCAAGAGCGAGACCCCATCTCTACTAAAAATAGAAAGAAATTAATCGGACAACTAAAAATATATAGAAAAAATTAGCCGGGCATGGTGGCACATGCCTGTAGGCCCAGCTACTTGGGAGACTGAGGCAGGAGGATCGCTTGAGCCCAGGAGTTTGAGATTGCTGTGAGCTAGGATGACACCACGGCACTCTAGCCTGGGCAAAAGAGTGAGATTCTGTCTCAAAAAAAAGTATAGAATTTAACTTATATCCATGATTAGTTAAGAAAATGACAGAAAAGAGAAAAAAAAAAACACTGAAGTTGACATGAAATACCAATTAATTAGATTAACAGTTTCATATTTTAAAGTAGATTTTAGGAAACTACCTAGCTTTCGCTCACCTTCCAAATGTTTATTTCTGAACAATATTTGCTATCAATTTTTATTTTAATGGATTGGAAGCCCTGGAATTTTTAAATTCTGGCTATCATGAGTGACAATGGGAAATTATTTAGATAATGGAATAGTAAAAATACCAGAAATTTTTATGGTGTTTTGTGGTTTATATTATTTATAAAGTGCTGTTTTGAAATCCTTAAGATAGAAGCTAATGAGAACCTTCGGACTCAGAGAAGTTTTGGAGTAGACCACACAGCTGTCTTACAGCTGGAAGTAAAAGCATTGACTCCTTAGTATACGGTGAAGTAGAAGTATGTGATTCCTTATTATAAGGAGCAAAAGAAGACACAAAGAAAATAGCATCAATACAGAAAAAAAAATGAATTCTTCATAAGTGGCTTGGTAAACTGAAATAAATGAAGAATTTGAGGCATTTATCATCATAAGCATTTGTTTGTGATACTAAGTTTGGGAAATAACATTTTAGTTGGCCAGGTGGGGACATATTGATTTGAAAGGATTTAATAAGTTACCCAATGAAAGAATCCCTTCCACATTGCTGAATAAAAGGAATTGACATTAATTGACAATTAATGGATTCAAAAATGGCAATCAGCATGTTTATTCATTTATTTATGCAATAAATATTTGTTGAACATTTATTAATTGCTGCAGAATAGACAATAGACCTGCTACCACAGAGGTTAAATTCTGATGGAGGAGAAGTTTCTATTTTATTGCAGGCACTGTGCTGGTTTCTTTTTATATATTCTCTCATTTAAGCCCCATAGCAACTTATGACATTACCATAATTTCCAATTTATAGATGAAATTGAGTCTCAGTAAGTTGCTCAAGATTATACAGCTAGTAAGCAACTGGAAAGGCAATAATTATCTTAAGTATAAAGTATATGTTTATTTCTAAACTCATCAAGTTATATATATGAAATATGCACAGCTTTTGTTTGTCAATCATACCTCAATAAATGGGTCTCAATAGAAAGAAAAAAAAATCTCAATCTGACCTCATGGTTCTGTAGCTCCCCTACCATACTATCTCCCATGGTCAGTCTTTATTAGAATATGTCGCCAAATGTCAGCATTTAATGTTAGAAAATGTAAGTTCATCATTCAGTTGCTTTTTTCAGAGCAGTCATTTCGTAGTATTGGGCTCGATTATGTCTTCAAAAGAAATGACATCTGATATGTTTAGTCTGATCTGAGAGCATAAATGGCTGCCTCCCTCTGTAAGGACAGGAAGATTCTAATGGGTGCTATCTTCAGAACGGTGATCTGATAAGCAATTGCCCCTTTAATCATGTAGTCTTTGTAATAGAAAAGGACAGCCAATTATAATCAGGCAACGTCCGCCAAGGTGGACATCGATGGAGGTGCTATAGAAATGTATAGATTTTATGGAGGAATAGGATGCAGGAGATGACATCAAGAAGAAAAACAAAAAGGATAAAGATGAGGCCAGACAGTTTCCTGCATCACCAATCAGCTACAGTGAAACACTCTGCAAACTGAATATTAGCAGCGGCCTGTCACCAGGCTCTGTGCCAGCAGGTTCGGGTTGTTACCTGCCAAGTTGTTTAGACACCTTGTTTGTTATTAGATTAAGGTTTTGATTACATCTGGTCCAACAGAAGGGGGCATAATCATATTTAATATGGGTTTGGCCACACCTAGATAGCTAGGAGATTATGTCTGTTCATTGCCCATAGTGAGTTTAGCATTGTTTTAAGATATCCTCTGATAGACTCAACGCTATTATAATCTGTTTTCTATTTCCTTTTTAGAGCGGCATGAGGTTTCAGTGTAACGGTGAAGACTCTGGCGCTGTAGCCAGGTTTCCTTGATACCGGTCCCCTACAACGTGTAACAAATCACTTAATCTCTCATTTTCTCAATTTCCTCCTCTGTAAAATGGTGATGGCAGTAGCATCTACTAATAAGATTTTTGTGAGTAAAGCACTTAGAAGAATGTTTGGCACCTGGATAAATTCTATATGCATTAGCCAGACTGCTATTATTATGATTGTTGTTATTGCTAGCATTATTATTATTATTGTTATTAATACAAAAGTTGTTATGGTATACTTAAATTGGTCACCATTATCCTCTGAGCATCAAATGGCAGGTGAACAAGAGCATTCGCTTTTAGTTTCTTGTTACTTTGCCTATGAATGGTCAGATTTTCATCAGCCATAAAAGAACTTGTGAATTTAATGAAACATTGCATGAAGTAGTAGCCAGGCATTTCGAACAGAACGCCTGGGGAGAAGTACAGCAGGAACAGCACAGGTGGTGGTGTAGGCTTCCATCACAGGATGGAACAGACCTCGGGATGTGCTGTCTCCTCTGCCCTTTATCTTTCAGGTGCCTGCCTGTGTTTTCCCCTTTGCACCCAGCCCTGTGTCTGAGCAGCTACAGCGGCTCACGTGTATGGGATTTCCCTCAGTGGTAACATGATTTGGACATGGAAGCTAGTTTGGATATAAATTGCTAGCTGCAGATACGAAATGGTGCTATGTGAGATCTATCCGATAGCCTCAACTATTTTTATTATGCAGTCAGAGTATTCCAGGGCAGCAGCTACTAATTTTTTTCCTTTGTCTTGCTTTGTCACGGTTGCCAGATTCTTGTTATGTTCTTTTTTATAGAATAATCCTAAATCAGAAAACCATGTCATGGTATCAGATTTAATTTTAACAACCAGGAAAAAAAAAAAAAAGAAGAAGAAAGAAGGAAAAGGAAAAGCCACTAGTATATCCAACATTTTACAAAATGAATGAAGGCAGAGATAAATTAAGCACACTATTGGTAAAGTGGAGTTCAAGGGGTGAGGGGCGTGATATGCCACCCTGTCCCCATGGAACAACAGCATTAGAACATGAACTATATCATTTTTTACTGACTTGTTCTGTCGGTGATTGAGGCATTTCAGTGCACAACCAGGAAAATAATAGGTTACCTTCACGACAGTAGAAGTTTAACAAATGCTCATTCATTCTGCATCGTCGCTGTCATTGGTGAGAGCTTTACTGTATGATATCGATGCCTTGCTTCTTTCTTATTGCCGCATTCTTTTCAGATTCAATCTGTCTGCAATGGGCCACTAAACATTTCAATTTGCTACCTGTAGAGCTGGATTGCAATGCTCAGGCTGAAATGAGAGAGAAATGGATTTAGCGAAACTCAAAACAGAGAGTTTCATGGATTTTTGTAGACGGATGCACAAACTGAAACCCACTGATAAGACGCACACGATCACTTTTGAGCGTCTCATAAAAGTACATGGTATTAAGCAATTCATGGATGTTCATAGGGAAAATAGACTCAGTCAGATGGATGCCGATAACACCTGCTACATTTAGAGGAACTCACACTCTGTCAATCTTGTGTGTACTTGCCTATAGTCAATGCCATTATAATAGCCCTTGAATACAATACTTGTAAAACTGTGCTTGTTTAGGTGCACTTAAGAGAGCTGAGCTAGCAAAGAACAGGATAAAGCCCAAATTATTTTCTGGCCAACCCTAGCATTTAGTCTTTTCCTAACAGGAATCATTAGGAGATTTCCTAGTTTGGATAGAGGCTTCATTTCCTATGGGTACCTCTTAGTATTGTCATTTCCTCACTGTCGCCCTATTGTTCTTGGCTAACCACAGTTCTCACTGCCTTACCCTACCTCCCTGTTCATTCATTTATTTATGCTTATTTGGATTTGTCACTGTGTTCAGTATCAAAATACTCTACTACAGCAGAAGAACAAGCTCATAAAAAACAAAAAGAAAATAGAAAAGAAACAATATCAAGGTACTCTAAAAGATTCCCTACCTAGCCTAAATTTTAGCTCCAGTAAAATAAAATGGACATAATAAACTCTCAAGAACATTCAGAAGTATTCAACAGAAAATGGAAGTATTGAGAATTAGATTTAAAAAAGATTAGAGTATCACAATGAGGTACCACTTCACAACCATTAGGAAGGATGGCTGTAACAAAAGAATGAAAGATAGCAAGCGTTGGCAAGGACTTTAAAAAAATCAGACATTGCTGGTAGGAATGCATAATGTATCAGCCGTGGTGGAAAGTTTGGTGGTTCCTCAAAAAATTAAACATAGAATTAGTATATGACTTCAAATTTCTACTCCTTGGTGCATATACCCAAAATAATTGAAAAGGGGACTCAAACAAGTACATGTACGCACATGTTCATAACAGCACTATTCATAATGGCCAAAAGGTAGAAGCAGTTCAAACATCCATCAAGAAACATATGGATAAACAAATTAATGGTATATCCATACTGTGGAGTATTATTCAGTGATGACAAGGAATGAGCTACCGATACATGCTACAATATGGGTGCCCCTCCCAAACATTATACTAAGTGAAAGAGGCCAACCCCAAAGGCCATACGTTGTATGATTCAATCTATATTGATATCCAGAATGTAGAAATCCATAGAGACAATTCAGATTTGTGGTTTCCAGGTGCTGGGAAAAGTGAAAAATTGGGAGAAAGTGCTTACTGGGTAAGGACTTTTACTTTGGGATGATGGAAATGTTTTGGAAGTAGTTGGAGGTGGTGATAGCACACATCGTGAATGTACTAAGTGCCACTGAAATGATCATTTGAAATATGGTTAATTTTAAGTTATGTGAATTTCACCTCAATAAATTATTTCTGAAAAAGAATTAAGATAGCTGAGAGGTGTTATCCAGAAGAAGGAAAAGTAAAGGGTTGATACAGACAAGTCCTCATGTGGGTTTTATCAGAAGTAATAATCAACTGATCTCTTCTACAGAGTTTCCTAAGTAAGAAGTTAATTTAATTTATAGCAGAAGGAATATAGACTATGTTCTTTTCTACTAGCTAGATTATTACCTCCTTCAGAGTGGGGGTTATTCTTTGACTTATCTATTATTTTTTTGCACAAAAGCACGTAATAGTCATTAATTTCATCACTCTGGAATATTTAATAAGAGCTTACTGTGCTACAGGCATTGTGCTAGTCTTTGGGGATATAACCATGAAGAAAATAGATATAATCTGCCCCTCATAAAATACAAGGTTCTAGTTGAGGAGAAAGACCAAAAAATAAGTAAACAAACAAATGAAACTATCACAGAACATGATAAGGGCTATCATGGAAACTGAGACATAGAAATATGGGAGAGGACTTGTTCTGTACCACTTGACAGGCTACGCAGAGCCTTGCATGGAGGCAGTGACCACCTTTAGGCCCACCTTCAGATATAATAAGTGCTAGTCCTAGGTAGAAGCTTTCTAGTTAAAAGTCTTCTTGACTGAAGTAGATTTTTTCCTTGATATTTGAGGTTTCCTTGCTGCCAGTGCTGTGTTCTTGCTGCCTAAATTTCCCAGGGACTTGCTTCCAGCATTACGTTCTCACATATTTCCAGACTGTTCACTGTTTATACTATCTCTAAACAGATGCCTTGTTCTGATCAGGAACTTGAGCATTGGTAGATTTTGGTATCTGCAGCGGGGATTTGGGAGGCTTTCTGTGGAACCAGTCCCCACAGACACCAGTGATGGCTGTATTGGATTACAAAGGAATAAATACATTTGGACTTCAGCCTCTAACCTGTCACTGGGTGATCTTGAGAAAGACATTACATCTCTTCATTTTTCTCTTTGGTATAATGGAGTAGGTTTTATCTATTGATCTCCAGCTTTTCTTATGGTTCTAAAACCTTCTGACTCCATTAATATTTCTTCCTCATTGTCTTCCTTTCTTCCTTTTCTTCCTTTTTCCTCAAAATCATCACAGAAGAGCAGCAGTTCTTTCCTGGGTTGTATAAATAGAGGTGGCTAGAAGGCAGAAAATGGAAATTGCTAACCTTCTATTGAATATTCCAGCCTCTGGAATCCCAACCAGTTTTGTTGTTGGTTTTTGGGACAGTGTCTCACTATGTTGTCCAGGATGGGCTCAAGTGACCCACCCACCTGTGCCCCCCCATGACTGTAAGCATGCCCAAACAAGTTATTTTGAGATTTTAGTCATCTCATTGTCCTCTCGTTACATGCTGCCACAGTTGAACACCCTCAGCTAGAAGGTGTCTCTTAACCTGACTGTAGACTCCAAAAATGGATTTCAAAATGGAGCTGCTTTCTCTGCTCTCCTTGAAGCAGCCATTAAAATCTTTGTGTTTTCTAATGGGTTTTTTTTGGAAGGGGGATATATTGAAAATACAACCAAGGGGAGAGATCCAAGTTAAAAGTCATAAGTTAAAACTTAACAGTAATTCAGTCTTACAGTATAAAGGCCCTTATATTTTGAGTGAGTATAAGGATTTTCTTTTTTTGGCCTTAGCTCTGTTCTTCTCTTATATTTTTCTCTTAATTCCTAATTAAGTGTGCTAAATTCAAAGCTGACCACTTCTTACCTCTTCTGCATTTTGTGTGTTGTTCCATCAGACCTTGCTTGTTTGTTTGTTTTCTTTTTTGCTCTTAAAAACATTCAGAGAGAGAAAGGAGGGGAGAGTGGTTGGGTGCCAGTGCCTTTATAATAATTGTTTAATTTTTGTGAGTCCGTAATATAGACTTAAAAGACCTGGCAGTTTGCGTCTCATGGTAAATCTAATTCTTACTCTAGAAAGTATATTCAACAGAAAGTTACTGTCAAATAGCTGTATTATTGCTGTTCAAGTGGGAAGAAACATTATGGCCAATGCAGCATCATTAGAGCAACTAGCTCTGCCTTGAATGTGTAGAAAGCGTGCCAGATCTCAATCAAGAGATAGTTTTCCTACTCCTTTAAAATATTAAAGTCAAATTCTTAAAGACTGTGTTACAGTACTACCTTCAAAGAGGTTTATTTGAGCATGGCACTTGTTAAATATTCTCTCTCTAGATGCATTCTATTCATTTAAGGATTCATTCAGCAAATGTTTATTGAGTACTTACTATGTGCAGAGCAGAGCCCTGCAGAGTGCGGGGGACATAGCAGTGAAAAAATTGACATGGGTCTCTGCCTACAAGAGATTTTTTTCACTGTTGTGCAGAAAATAAATTGAACAGGTAAACACAAGGGATAGTTATAGTGCTACAATAGCTGTGTATGGGAGAGAGGCTTGGGTGAATACAACCCATATACAGACATGGATTTAGAAAAATTTGAGAGCAAAAACACTGCTTTACAAGGATCTGTGAGAGAAATTCTCTATGTTCACAGAATAAGTTTATACTTTTCACATATATCCTTGCCTATTCAACTTCAAGATGTAAAATGATTTTTAATATAGATTTGGTCTCCTGTCACGAAATATAAAAATGAAAATATCCAAAGAAGAGATTCCTTCTTTTGTAATTATAGGATATATTTGTTTTATACAAATTTTAGAGAATATTCTTTAAAAGCGTATTTCTTCTTCAGTTCACCATAATTCTTAACAGCTCTATATCTCTTGGACTCAGGGGTAAAAGCTAAGAATTCTATTTTTTCTTTCACTGTTTAAAAAGAAAAAATTTGGTATTCTGCATAGATTCAGATTTGACTCTTAAAAAAAAAGAAAAGAATTCCAGACAAAGAAGAATTGTTAGAACTTCTGAAAGGTTCTAACACTTCACTACTCTTTCTTATCCTTTAAGGTAGCTACTGCCAAAGAATGAAATCAGTAAAATTACTCTTTTTATGTAATTCAAGGTTAATAACTGGTAGGAGGACTTTTGATCATTAAGTTAACTTTATAATTTTACAAATAATAGAAATGATCTCCTCTTAAATTAGTATTATTCATTTAAAAACTAAAGAGTTGGTGTATTTCTCTCATACAGTTGTAGAAGGTTGCTGCTTTTTAGTCTGGTTTGTCAAGGCCTTACTAAAATGTAACTGTTCTGGCTGTGTGCATGCCCCCTACCTGCCCCCCAGCCTACAAAGTTCTCCATGATCTGCACCCCCATTCTACCCCAAGGTTCTGCATAACCGTATTACAATATATTGTTCATATATCCATCTTATTGCTAGCTTGGTAGCTTCTTGTGCCAAAACAGTATATTTGTGTGAACCTAGTGCCCAACACAGTGTTTGGTATATTAGGTGTTCATATATATCTAATGTGTACGTGAAATGTGGCCTTGTGAAGAACAAAATATATTTATACAGAAACACACATACAACCAGCAAATATGCAGTAAATGCCTATTTTGTACATGGTTGTGTCTGGGCCTGTGGAAGTTACTAAATATGTAGGGCTCCTATCCTACCTTTGCAAAGCTTATAATTTCATTGGAATCAAAATGCACATTTGTGAAAAAGATGCTTTAACTAAAGATGGTATATAATATATCTTAAAGGTTTGCTTTGTTCAAAAGCTAAATGATCCACTTCTGCTATATATATAGTTCAAAGGCCAGAGGACTTCCTTCACAAAGGAGAATCAGGCACTTCTTTATAGAAGAGTGGGTAAGATTCATGCCAAAAGGCACTATAGTATAATAGGTGGTGGTGGTTGTGTTGAGTAGATTTCATCTTAATCTCCATTCCTCATGCACCAGAGTTCAAGACTGACTGTACAACTTCACTCAGTATGGATTAAGGAATAGGTTTTACTGGTGAAAAGGAAAATTTACAAGGCAAGTCAACAAGGAAAAAGAAGAAATAGTTCTCCCAATTCTCCCATCGTCCCACAGGCATACTAGGTTTGGACTCTGCTGAACCTACTGTGTGGGTTTGAGTTTCCCTGTCATTTTGTCTTAACACAGGGCAAGAAAGGGGAAGATTCTTGTCACTGGGGAATACATAGGCTGCTTAAGACCAGACAGTTCAATTTGCATCCCAGCTGCTTACCGAAGTTGTCCAAGAATGTCAGCTGCCTAGTACTTAGAAACCTTCAAACCAATGGGACGTTGCCGTTTTCTCTGAGGGGAGGAAGTTCCCAGTGCTGGGAATAACTGACCTGGAAGAAAAGTGTTCACCTACTCTAGCCAGCTTCTTGTCCAGGCAATAGTGCGTCAGCTCTGGTGTCACCATCAGACAATCTTGCTTCTTATACTAGTTGAGAGTATGGACACTAGAAGTAGAAACCTCAGTTCAAATCCCAGCTTCCCCACTTACTGGATATGTGACTTTAGGCCCTTAAGTTCTCTAGGCCTCAATATTCTAAAATGTGAAATTGGGATAATAATAGTTCATTCTTCATAGGACTGTAGTAAGGATTAAATGAAATAACCGTTTAGCATGTGGTTAATGTTTAGTGACCGTTAGCTGAAAAGGAAGGATCCTCCAAGAGAGAGAGTAGTGAGAACATTTGTAAGGGCACAGGTCTGTTCGAGGACAGTGGGTAGACCAGAAAAAGGGCTCATTCAAGGGAGAATAGGACTAGATTTGTGGAAGGTCCTTAGAGTAAGACCAAAGAGTCATCCTCCAGTCCATTTGGAGCCATTTAAGATTTTCATGTCAAATCATGACATGTAGAGGAATTTTTAGGAAAATTAATGTGGTGGTAGGCATTCCACATAGATTAAAAGGTAAAAAAATTAAAAGCAGAAAGACCTTTTAGGCTGGAATTAATTTGTTTTCCAGGAAGCTGTGGATTCGAGTTGTTTGAACTTTGACTGCCATTCAATCTGCCATCAGCCTTCAGCCCTTTAGTTATAGCCTTGGTTATAATACGCCTCAGACCTTTCCCCATCTGCTGCTGTTCTTCCTTGTGTGCCTGGTTTGAGACTTAACATTTTAAAAAAGAGTTTAAAAAGGAATCAAAATTATTTTTAATAAGGCATAGTGACAAAAACAACATAAATGTCATTTCTCTGAAGTGAGTTTTGGTGATTTCTCATTAAATTGAATTGGCAGAAACTCAGAAACGATGCTTCCCCTTTTCAAGAAATGATAATTGTTTTTAATGTACCAGGCCAGACTTGTATAAAAGTTCACAACGTCTTGTTTAGCATTCTATTTTCCAACCCTGTCTAGCATAATGCTTGTTGGAAACTAACTCCTTCTCAACAAATGATGGATGGATGGATGGATGAACTGATGGCCTGTAAAGGAATTCGGAATTACTGGACCATATCTCGCTGGATTGTGATTGATTGTGTATGAATATCTAATGTGTCTCCCACCATCGCCACACTGGATCATGGAACTCTTGGGGCAAAGGCTGTACCTCCGTTTTTCTTACTGTATCCCTGGTTCCTAGCTCAGTGCCTAAAATAGTGTTTCATTAAGTGAGTAAGTGAATCTACTCCCAATATAAGATTAAGTATGGAGTTTTAGAGTATATCTCACCAGTAAAGAATTCTGTTCTGGCCTTGGGCCATTCACTTAAGATCTCTGAGCCTTAGTTTTCTTATCTGTAAAAATGTGTACAGCACCTATTTTGCCAATAAATAACAGGCTAAAATATAATACAAAATACTTCAAAGTTAAGATAATTTAAATCTGCTATATATACGACTGACAGGGAGACTCGTTTCATGAGTGTTGCGTGTAAGCCATCGTAACTATGAGGTTGCAAGGTACAACTACCGATAAGGAAACAACCTCTTAAGACAAGGAAACCATCGGATCTTATTTTGGAGGTATTTTATTGTCTTATGCATTTTTTAAAAAAGGAAATAGTTACTTTTGACCTATCTCAAGTTATAGAACTAGAAATTTCTGACAATATGGTGGATTTTGCACTCCTACCTCAGTCATTTTCTGTTAAAATATTAAAAAAACTTTTAAGACAGGACAATATTTTGCTTCATTTGTTAATGATACTAATGACAAGCCTGCTCTGGCTCTATGAACAAATTTCAAACAAAAACAAAACAAAAATGCAGTGAGTCATGATGACACCACTATACTCCTCTAGCCTGGGCAACAGAGCGAGACCCTATCTCCAAAAAAGAACAAAAAACAAAATACAAATTTCAGTGACTCCTGTATGTTTTTTATAGTCCTCTCTCACTCATGTTTTAGATTCTCAGGCCAGCAGGGCGTGGTGACTAGAACCCTGAAACTTTTAGCTAACTGCTTGACCTTTCTGTTTCACAGAAATGGCAAAATTTCTGCAATGCAAGAAGCTGAGATTCTGAAAACCCCTAGGCAGACTTCCTGATGCCAAAACTTGTGATCCCCCACAACCTCCCCCAATGCACATGGCCCTAGTTAATTACACTACCTGCCCCAATGCACACAGCCCCTCCTCAAAAAGCTGGTACTCTCCATTATTTGTTAGAGAGATGGATTTGAGGCTGACCTGATTCCTCACTCTCCAGACAGACATCTTTCCTATTAAAAAATTCCTTTCTTCCTTGGCAATCCTTGTTGTCTGAATAATTGGCTCTCGGTACAGCTAGTTGCTGGACCTGGACCGAAACCCCCTTGCGGTTTCGATAACACTGTTGTGTTTAGTAAACAATGATTTTTCCGTGGTAGATAAACAGAATGTAGACCACTTGGAGATGTAGAAAATGAAATTTCCAACAAGAGGTAGATAACTTGAGATGGACCTGCCATTCTACGCATGCCTTAACAAAACAATGGATTGTTATTTAGGGCTTAAACTCATATGGTAATTTTAAAAGGAAAATCTTTTGGGCTAGAGTAGAACTTCTTAGCATTAAATGGGAACCTTCAATTTTCCTAAAGTAACTATGTAGCTTAGTGGTATTTGATGTTAAGATAGTAGCTTTGCTCTGTTCCTTTTGCTTCTGGTGGACTTGCTCTTGCATTTACTATCTGTATCCAATTAAGGGAAAATGGAGAATATGAAATTCAGAGAACTCATTCTTCCTGTCACTAAATTAATGGGCTAGCCTTGGTTTTGAGTGAAGATGGGAAAATATGCAGCTTCGTTTCCATTTTTTCATTAAGATTAAGAAAAGCATCTGTACTTTGTACATTTATCAGCAATAGCATCTCCTTCCAATTTACTATTTCCCATACTCATAGGAGCTTATTATAAAGAAAAATACCTTGAAATATCATCAAACATACTTTTTGAGTGTTACCTATTTGGGGTTTATATAATATCCTTAGGGAAAGAACCACAAAGCAAAACTGATAATTAGAACCATTAATAACATAGAATATCTCTTTTAATCTGGAGGCAGTGTGGTACGGCATAAAAAAAGGCGTGTTTGGAAGTCAAGAGGTCTCTTTCCTATTCCTAATATTGTTACTAGCTATGTTGTAGGCCAGATTTTATCACATTAGATATAGGCAATTTTAAGACTTAGGGAAATAAAAATTCAGATATAATATGATGCTTGGTGCAAGATGCAGTAAGTTTTTGAACTTCTGTAGTCAACTAACAGCACCAGATCTTTTTCACGACCTCCTAGTAAGTCAGGTGTCTCTTTTATGGGCACTAGGCAAGCTTACATGGTAAGAAGGAGTTTCTTGGGAGATAATTCTCCATAGTTATCTTGTGTTTCTTTATGTCTCATGAACAGAGGCACTGACACCCTTTTACTGGACTGTCTTCTTAAGGATAGTTGTATAGTGAACATTCTTGGAAGAAACAGATAGTGTCTCCTTCTGGAGCAAAGGGCAGGTTTTTGTATACTGTCTGCTATCATAAAAATATTATCTCCCTCCAGGGGGAAGGTCGGACAGGTTTGCGTGAAACCTATTTTAAAGAATTGGATTTCCTGACCTCAGGATACTTCTTTTGTAGTGCAACCCACTAAGTGTGCATTGCATGTATTACCTGACCCTCATTACATATGTGTGTGTGGGAGTTGGGGATCAGGGAACCAGTTCAAGGAAATGATGGTACTCTGGCTACTACTATTGCTGGGAGTAATGAAATATCCTTTGCCCCTAACACAGGAGTTGTTTTTTTTTTTTCTTCTGCTAGCATCCATGTAATGGTGGTAGGCTAACTTGTTAGTTTGCAAGTAGTGTAAAATCGTAGACTCTTCGTGGTTCCTAACAGAGTTGAGTTTGAACATACAAATTTTAAAGTAAGGGACATAGACGAATTTATGCATCTGAGGCAATGTGCAACTGCATATAAGTTCTAACACACAAATGGGAGGTCAGAATTAAAGATATAAAATGTGGTTTTATGATTTCTTGCTAAATAGACCTTTCCCTTATTTCATTTGAGACTTGGATGCCTGAAAACCATTCTTTCATTGCAATGAAATGTTGGAAATCTATTGATAGTGAACTTTGATTTTGAGAGTTTAAGACATAAACTACAGAAAACCAGTTATTCTGGCCACACATATTCAGCTATTTGCCTGGGTTCATTAAATTCTTGTTGCCTTTGCATTTATCTGGAGTTCAGGGGGGAAATCGGAACCTCTTTAAATGGAGACATAGTTAATTTCTTTGTCCTTTAGAACAGGGGTCTCCAACCTATGGTGACTTGTATAATTATTTCTTTATATGTTACAATGTAATAATAATAGAAATAGAGTGCACAATAAATGTAATGCATTTGAATCATCCTGAAACTATCCCCTACTCCCTAGTCTGTGGAAAAATTGTCTTCCATGAAAACGGTCCCTGGTGCCAAAAAGGTTGGGGACCGCCGCTTTAGAAGAAATCAAGATTCTGCAGATTAAGGTGTGTTACAGAAGCAATATATATTTTCCACAGGGAAAGGGAAACCGGCTTTTGTTAAACTCTGCTTCGGGCAGTTATGTGTCTCCATTAGTAGCACATTTGGAAACATTATTGAAACCTTAGGTCTTTGGTGTAATACAACGGGTGCAGTAAGCAGAGTAGGTAACTGTTAGGTACTTTAGTTTGAATTTTAGGCGTTTTAAAGGTCATTGGGAAAGGGAAAATAATCCATTAATTTTTACTAGAGTGTTCATTTAAGTGTCTTCTGCAAAAATAAATGTAAAATTTCACTGCCGTTCAAAATGCAAAGTGGTATATAAAATCACTACTCTAAACTGCCCTAAATTGTTGCATTTTTAAATAAGCAGGCTTTGAGTTTATGCCCTTACCACATAAATTCAGCTTCTCAGATTGGATTATTGCCATATGGATACAGTAGCAGGAAAAATAAATTGTGTCAGTCTGAATTCCACTTCTGCATTTATTATTTAAACTACTCCTAACCTTTTCCTAGGTCAGCGTCACATTGTAGATTTGTTTTTATTCATGTGCTTCAGAGAATAAAAATTCCTTTCTTTGTGAGTATCATTTATACATTAAATATTACTTTTCCATTTATATTAGTAATCTTAAATTATTTACCTGCTTTGGAATTCATGTGTTACAAATCTGCCAGATGAAAGCTGTCAGATGAGTGAATATATTTGTGCTACTTGTCTGTTGCTCATTAAAGTAGCTGGTTTGGGGTTTGTGGCAAAAATAAAAAGTGTTATAAAGGGTAAAAAGAGAGGAGAAGAGATCAGGTGGTTCATATCAAAGTCTGCTGTGCTGCAGCTGGAACCAACTGGCCTTCTGGCAGTTTCTGCTAAACCTTGAACAATTGCTTTCACCCTTCCACCTCCTACGTTGTTTCATTCTTTCAATTTTCGGTGGAATTGGTTAGGGTGGAGAAATAGAGCACTATTTAAAACAAGAGAAATAGCGTCTGCCTCTCTAGCAGAGAGCAAAGGTATGATAATACCTCTTGTACTTATTGGGAGGATATTATCTTGAGCCACTAAAGAAGTAGAGTTTCTGTCCACAACCATTTGTTCAAAATTAAAAGTGAAGTCCCAAGTTATATAAATAAAAAAACCTTACATGTAATTGCTAGTCGTGCCAATTTAAATTATGTGACAGTCGAAAGGACGAAATTCCTGCTTTTTTGTAACTTACACTCTAGTAGGGAAACACAGATATTAATAAAATAATATTTGTTTTATTAGTGAATCATAAAACATAGGTAATAGATCAGCTGGTGACAAGTGCCATGAAGATAGATAACGTGGACTAAAGGGCTAATTGAGAAAGGGATCTCTGAAGGTGATATTTGAGCAGAGGCCAAAGGAAGTATGGGATTGATTCATGCAGATATTTGGAGACAAATGTTCTAGACAGAGGGAACAGCATGTACACAGTGCCTGAAAGAAGCACAGGCTTGGCATTTTGAGGAGCTTGAGGGGCTGGTGTGATTGGAATACAGTGAGTGAGGACATGTGAAAGGAGGTGAGGTCAGAGAAGTGGTGGGGAACTGGGGATGGAGGATGATCACACAATAGGCCGTAGCAAAGGCTTTTACATTGAATAAAAAGGGAAGCTATTGGAGGGTTGAGAAAAGTGGAGGGGAACGATCTGACTTAGGTATTAAAGTAGTGCTGCACTACTCTGTGATGGTGGAAACATTCTGAAATCTACAGTGTCCAATAAGGTAGACACTAACCACTTATGCCAGTGCACCTAAAGAATTGGATTCTTAAATTTAATATAATTTTAGTTTAAATAGCAACATGTGGCTAGCGACTTTCATATTGGACAGCACAGTTTTACATTTTCACCAGCTGCTTTGTAGAGGACTGTATGTTGGAAGGCAGAGAGACAAAAGCAGAGAGAAGACTTAGGAATGCAGACCGAGGGTTAGCAAATTTTTTTTTGTAAAGGGCTAGCTAGTAAATATATTAGGTTTTGCATGTCAGATGGCCTCTGTTACTACTACTCAAGTGTGCCATTGACCGTATGCAAATGAATTAGTATGATTATATTTCAATAGAACTTTATTTATTCATAGGTCAGATTTTGCCCATGGGCTGTAGTTTGCCAGCCCCTGGTGTGAATGAGAGGTGGTGATAACCAGGCTGTATTTCAAGGGTAGAGTTGACAGGATTGATTGGTGGATTGCATGTACAGTGTGAAAAAGAGAGAGGACTCAGACAAATAACCTGAAGGTATTTGGCCTCCACATTTGATAAAATAGAGTTACCATTCACTAAGATGGGAAAGACTTGCGTAGGAGCAGATTGGGGAGGAGAAACTGTTGAATTTGGCCTTGAGAAGTTGAAGATGTCTATTAGGCATCCAAGGGGAGTTTGGAGTTGAGGGGAGAGATCTGGACTGCAGATATAT